>NC_065520.1:8514587-8640338 GCF_006386435.1 Epinephelus moara
TTTTGCTTATATTCTTGAAGCAGCAGTACGACAACAACCTTGTTCTGCTAATGCTTTGTCTGTTGAGGAGGAGAAGGGAGGTAGAAGACCGAGCTGTGGCGAATGGAAACCGGTGAGTGCAACGAGTCCAACTGCTCTATCTCAGCCCATTGCTATGCAGCCCGTTGCTATGCGCACTATATACGTCATCGCGCCAGAAGGGCAAGGAAACGAGCATGCGCAGAAAGACCGGAATGAACTTAAAGAGGAATGAGTGTATACATGCACACAAAATTCTTTCATTCGGAATGACAAACGGAATAAACCACCCCCTTCAATCGGATTTAATTTTCAATCGGAATGACCGTTTACATGACTACTTTTAATCGGAATGGCCTTTCATTCCGATTAAAAGTGGAATTAAACTGTCCATGTAAACGCACTGATATCGTCCAACAAATGTTGGTGTAGTGACAGGCCTATTTTAGTTCTAAACTCTATTCTAGGTTAAATTCCCTTTATCTTTTAAAATCGGAATGAGACACACCATAAATATAAAGAGGATCATCATGTGCAGAGGTGATATTTTTCTGTCTAGTCATCAGTGGTGGATAGCCCTATTTAAAGAATATCATTAATACGCACCACAAAACATACATTAACTTTTATTGACTTGTTTTGTAACAAGTAATACATCCACTTTGATGAAGTATTCAGATGAAAAAAATGTTTTAATCATGTAACCCACATTAATTTCAAATCTGGGACCAAACCATGACTTGAAATTAAACTTAGCAAAATTAACCTCCCAGTCATCCCTCTAATGGCACACAGAAACAATAACAATTAGTCTACACACTAGAAATCATAATTCAAAAAAAAGGCAAAGCACATTTTTATTGGGCTCTTATGGTAATTTCCGCACTGAGCTCTCACAGACAAACAACACCAGGAGTATATTCAGGGCGAAAAACAAGCTCATCACTCATCGCAGTCGTAGAAATGATTTCCACAACAGAGAAACTGAGCCTTGTTGTGCTCCCCAAAGGGGAGAGAGATACAAACTCTAATGATTGTTGGCAGCAGAAACTAAAGGTGCTTTTGCTTTTCCTTTATTATTCCTCGTTGTTGAATAATTAAGACCTATTGTTATTTCTCGGCCACCCACTGTAATGATAGCAATAATTCATATTATGCTGATTAGCAGGCTGACAGGGAGGGCGTAATGCATTCCACATGGCAACACTTTTTCCAGCGTCAGAAAAATTATGTAAATGGTGAACAGAGGCATGTTTATACAATGAGGTAACTGCATGAGAGAAATGTGTGAATTAGCTTCTATAGTGAGGCGGAGCTGTGCCAAGGCCACCAAAGCATGTTGGTGATCCACTAATAAGTATTTCTCTGCGTCTGTATACTAAGCCAATTTGCAAGGTGATTGCTCATCAGCTGCCTTTAAGTGTGTGCGCTACTATGTGTGTGTGTGTGGTTGTTTTTTTTCCTCTGCGTGTTCACACCGTCCTCCCTCTCCGAGAGCCATTTTGGTGCACGAGCGGCTTGTTAATGGAGGGCTGCGATTACTCCGGAGCTGAGCTGACAGCTCGGTGTAGCTAAGCTCCGATCAGGTAACCGACTTCATGCCACGGCTGAGGCATGCCACTCAAGTCTGAGGGCAGGAAGTTCTTCCCAATTACCCAGCACACACCGCTCTCTGCCTGTTAGCGGGAGCGGTGACAGGGCTCCATCCTGTCCTTGACATGCTGTTTCCTTTCTCTCTCCTATGCCAAATGGCGGGAGATAGTCACCCCATGATTGTCTTTACTTTAAGTTGCCTTTTTCTTTTCATCTGTATTTACTAGTAGCGTGGCTCTCTGGGCTACACATAAAGAAGGAATATTGGGTCTTCTGGCGTGTTTTGGTTAACAGTATGCCCATTTAATTGAACTTTAATCATACACTGCATTCAGCAACACATTCTTCCATCATATGCACAATTCATTTGCCAACATCCCATTAAAGATTTCAGCCTTCTGTATGCACAGTGCATTCTCCCATCACGAGTCTGACATGGAGGAAGTCCATGGGGAGGTCTTTATTGGATGGGAATGTGTTCTGTTGTTGTTCAAAAAAAGTTCAATACCGTGTTAAAAAAGTAAGCGCATTTAATTAAAGTTGAACTTGGCTAAATTGATTTTTTCATTTCTATCAGAAAGTTTTATAATTGTGTCTGCTATGATTCAGTAAAAGGTTTGTTTTTATCTGCATTCGACATGAAAAACACAGGCTGAGTTGTTCACCCCTGTACTTCTATTTTGTTCCTCTTATTTCCCGTTAATTCCCATTGAAAAGATTCCGGCAATACATGGTGCATTTAGGGTGTGTCCAACCACTTCTGGGCGCAAAGTAAAGTGCAAGAAGCAAAGGACTTGTATTTAGTCCTTTAATTAGTCATAGGTGTGTTTTGGACATAACATGAATTTGACAAATCAGAGTGCTTCCCTTTTAAAGCCAGGTGAACCTGCACCTGGCATGCTGCTATTTACATGGTGAATTCAGCAAATTGGAGAAGCAGTGTTTTTCCCTGAGAGTAATGCATTAAGAGCAGTAATTTTACTGCAGCAAATATTGTGGGACATTTCAGCAGCAAAACTAAAAACGGTAGTTATAAACTTGACAGAGGAAACACAACTAAACTTTTAGCTGCTGAAATAACCAATGAAGTCATGCTGCTCATCATGCCTCAATGCACACAGCGACTCTCTTAATGGGGAGTCAGACAGCAGCTCTGCTCTGCTCTCTGCTATGTTCACATTTTAGAGAATGTAATTGCATTTTCCTCATTAATGATGAATTACTTCACCCACCTGCAACCCATCCGTATGTCCCTGTAATAACAAGCAGAGTGTACGTGCATTGTGAACCGCCTATGTGGGTGCTAGGAATGGGTGGTATTAGGATTTTTATGGTTTTCTGGGTTTACTGGTATTTCGAAATCCAGGACACTCCTCTTTCTATTAAACCGATACAGAAATGCTGTATTGAGGTGGTGTGGTGCACAGTCAGTCTCTACTGGTGAAACACACAGCTGAGCTGAGAAAGATGGCAACTGTGAGTGGTGGGGATGAAAAACAAACAGTGCCTCTGCCCCTGTTAAGGAGTATTGCCACATATAATTTTATCTTGAGATGACGTCTTCCAACTACAAAATCATTTTATCAGCTGCATGATGTTATTCAACTCATCACCTCCGTTCAGCCCACAGACGTATTGTGCTCATTTCCTATTGTATTATTCCATGGGCTGTAAGCATTTAAATCCAACAAGACTTGTGTTAGTAGGCTAATCACAAATGAGTCACACAGCATCGCAGGCTAGACAATGACATACATGTTACAATGACTCACCAGTAGCCTACCTTTTATATTTTTGTTTTTGACACACAAATACTGTCATACCAGAAAGGTATGACAAAATACTGCCCAAGCCGAGTGGGTGCATCTTGTTAGCTGATTCATGTGTTCTTTAAATTGCAGGAAAATACTGCACTGTTGACTTTAGACCAGGTTTTTGTTGGTCATGGGCGCAATTGTTTTCTGCTGCCTCAAAATAGAAATATGACAACAATATACCTGACCCCACCTCATTTTAAGGCCCAATCCCAATACCTCCCCCTTGTCCACTATTCCTTAGCCCTTGACCCTACCCATAGCCCTTGCCTACTACCCCTTGGCCCTCGAAATGAAGCAACGAGGGGTAGGGGTTGAAATCATGAAATCATCAATGTGAAAATCCGACAATTTTGCAGAACAGGACAGATGACAGACGCCAGATAGTGCGAGCTAGCTAGCCCTCTAACAAGCAACCTGACGACGGTAACGTTAGCTAGCTGGTCAACTGCAATCTAGACATCATGAATAGCAATAAAAAATTGTTATACCGTTCTCTACACAAATACACAGTTATTCGAAAACGTTTTTACAAAAGTTCCATGTGTATTTGCAAAATTATGCGTACCTGTATGAACTTTTTTCCCCGTCTCTTGCTCGGTGGTAGCCATGGCGACGTCTACCCCTGGCTGGCAAGTCAGCATCTGAAATCCCTCGCTCCGAAGGGCTAGTTTCATACCCACTACCCCTCGTTATGCCACCTACCCCTACACGCAAAAAGGAATTGGGACACCCCTACCCCACGCGGGAACGCGCAAATCTAGGGGTAGGGCCAAGGGGTAGGGCCAAGGGGGGGTATTGGGACGGGCCCTTAGACTGACACACAGATGGGTCCAAGTAGGCAATGTGAGCACTGGCTGTGAAAATGACAACGGTGACAGTCTGAAATGAGTAACTGCTTTGCACTGGGTGTAAGATAGGGCCCGAGTCTATTTCTAAATTCAGTCCCCACTATGTTTTAGGGGTGGGGGAAAAATTGATACAGCATAGTATCAGGATATTTTCACGTGGCAATATCATATCATTACTCGGACACCATGTATCGATTTTTTTTTTTTATTACATAAATTAGTAATATGACAAATACAAATGAAACTGTTGGTAGCCTACTAGAGTAATATAATCAGTTGCTTTTCAATTTATTAGTTTCATTTTGCTGCAATAAAAATGACTGAATTGAGATGAACAGACTGAATACTTTATTTTATTCGATTAAACTTTTGATGTTGACAAAGTTTTCTTTTGGGGACATAATTTGCAGTTGAATAAAGGTAATAAATCGCAATATATCTCAATATATTGTATCATAACACTCAGCATATTGAACATGTTCAGAATAGCAGTAATATTCGATAATCGTGGGGCCTCTGGTGATGCCTACCCCTACCATGTTTATTGTCTGCAGATGTATTAGAGTGCCATATCTCTAGTTCTCTAGAAGTTTCAGCTCAATGGAAAAAGTAAGGTACATGTTCTGCTCACAGCTCCACATGCAATACAATGATGAATGCAATGATGAGTGTCTGAATTCTCACTTTACTTCTCAATAAAGTAAACTACTGAATGACTGTTATATAGGAGGTAGTGAGTGAGTGAGAAAGACATCCTGCTCACAACCGGTAGTATCCTGTAGCCATACAGTGAAACGTTGATTGTGCCAAGTTTGGTAATTGAAATATTTCTCTTGGAATATATTAATTAGACTTTTGTTATCTGAGTTCAGTGCCATCCTCAAGGTAAATGAAAACCTGAGAATGTTTTGAAATTGGTTATGTGTGTGTGTGTAGGTGCAGCAGCATCTGCCGCAGAACCTTATTAATCAAGTGAAAAACTCAATTTGAAATGAGAGAAATTTCATTTGACCTTTTCTGGGCGTAAGTGAGTCTTGAATGATAAGTTCTCATAAAAGAGCATACATCAATAGATCCCTCCACCTTCTCCGCCTGTTTGTTGCCGTAGTTAGATAGCAGCGGTGGCTGCAGCATACTGATGAGCCATCGGCTGATTACACTTAAAACTTCCCTCATGGTCCGCGTCAAGATATATTTGCGTAGAGTCGGGCCTTTATGCACTTTGTATGAAGGGAAGCACATGTGTGTCTGCTACTTGAAAATGTACAATGCTGCTTCATTGTTTAATTTTCTGACAGAATGGGTTCAACTGAATTAAATTCATTTATTCATGTTAAAGAGAAGCTTTTTACAGATTCACTATGGCGCCTCAGTAAAACATGTTTATTTGAGTAAAGTAGCTTTTTTCAGTTGACAACAGAGGCTTAAAAAAAATCCTTAAAGCTACACATACTTCCTGCATCTCCACAGCATTATCTTACCTCTTTTCCCTCTCTTTCTTCAAGTCTCATATCAGTCGTCCTGACCTGGCTCTGTCTGTTTTTTTCCTTCACAGAGATGGTATGAAGAGACGGAGCCCATATTGCCTTGGACGAGAGCCAGCTGTGTCGGGTACGGTACGCTACACTGACCTCAGCTTCCTGTCCGTTTGTCAAAGCGCTGCTCAGTCAGGGATGTAGCCTATTTCTGGTTTTAAAAGGCCTTTCATAATAGGTAGACACGGTGGTCCTGTATTTCACAGAGCTTCCTCTGCTGGAAACAAGCCAGAGGAGATCGAGAACTGAAACAGAAGCCTTGAATAAAAGTTATTGTTGCCTCTGAGGTTCACTGCTTCAATCTCGCTGTTTAATGAAGCAGAGGCTTTGTCACCCTTGCATGCATTTAAGTCTCCTGGGTTCCCTTTGTCATCAAAGGGAATTACTAAATTGAAGAGGAAATATGGTGTATGGTGCATCCCAGTGGTTCATATTGGTTCCTTTCTCAAGTCTGTGTCTCCGCACACGATCCATCAACACAGTAATCATAGGTCGTATATTAAACATACATTAATATGATGGAAGAGGAAAGTGTTGCTGATCTTGGGTTTATGCATTTGCTTTCAGTTCTAGTAACTCGGCTGAATGTTAATGATGTTTATACCAAGGATGTTTTTTCTTTTATTATTTTGAGCTGCACCTTTTGTAACCTTAATCAAACCTGTTTCACTCGATGTAATTGTATTGTATTGCTGTGGGCCTCAGGTCTGTTTGTCAATGTTAGTAATTCCTGAGCAGACTTGTTGTTAGCTGTGATCACCTGGAGCCTCTTAATCACCAGAGGAGAAAACTGTTTTTTAAGCAGGACGGAGAATATGATCTATAAAGTAAAGCGAAAATGATGTGTACTGCTGCTCTGTATGACCGTGGCTGCGCATTGATTGATGGTGCGTTATGTTGCTGCTAGTGTTGGTGGTTGACCACACTTCACGTCCTCCATATTTTCTACGTCTTGTCTCAGAGGTCTGCACAACCTTGAATCAGTGATGCACAGTACAGTGATGTTTGCAATGATTCTGAGGCGGGTTTACAACTCTGTCATTTTTATTATAGCTTTGTATACAGTCTTTGACGCCAATTTTCGTAGTGGCCAAACTGTGGAATTATAACATCCAGGTCTGTTGCGTGATGCCATTTGGCCAAAAGGCTTTTTCCCATAGACTTAAATAGGAAAGAGACATCTGTAAATCAGTGGATACATTCGTTTTGGAAATTGAAATGATTCTTTTCACTGTCAGGATTTAATTTAATCTGATAACAGTTGGCGCCACTTAGCTACTTTCACTGGAATAAATGGAGCCTCGCCTCCAACGCTGTGTCCAGATCTCTTAATACATTCATGGTTTTACTCAAAGTCGAACATTTTTCAGCTCTCAGTGACCAGAGAAAATGCTAAACGTGCAGTTCTCAGTGCAGAACAGACGCTCAGTGTCTCATCACGCTGCTGGTATTAGTAGCATAGTGTAAGTATGTGCCACTCCCATTGCAAAGCATTTAAAACTACGGCTTCAGGAAAACAAAAGCTTTTCTTTTCGACAAGTTGTCGCTGCAGCTGCACTTGTCACCATCTTTCACATGTTAGGTGTTCTGCGTCTTCCTTCGGCATTTACCAGCTGACTAGAACACTTGAAAACGTTTATGCTGCCTCATGTGGTGCGGTGCAATTACATCCCTGGCACCTGCTGTGCCAGAAATTTGGCATCGATTTGCTATCTAAGTATTGTTTCTGGTGACATCCCTTCAGGAGACACAGATAAAAAAATAAAAAATAAATCGTCTAGGTTGATGCACAAGAGACCAAAGAATTCTGACTTTTAGCTCTAAAAAGTCTGGATCCTACATTTCCCATAATGCAACTTAGTAGGGATAGGATCTTGAAATCCCTGCCTGGTAAACGCCCACATCTTTCAAACCCCTTGCCCACAGTTTGTTACCCAGGCTTTATGTTGAAATAACCCTGATGACCTCATAGTGGTGTCATCAAGGTTATTTTCTCCGACTTGGCAAATCTCCTTCAGAGCCACAGAATATATATTATACAACTGTTTTCACAGGCTGAGTAGGAGTAATCATGTCGAGTAAACTGATGTCTGAATGTGATGGAACATGGTTTCACTATCCCACGCAACACTGCCCACAAATGCCACAGTGCCCTCCTCCAAAGGTGGGAGAACACTCTGCAGTCTGAGGTTGCCACTGGGCACTGAAACATAATCTGGATAATGTATCTTTAAATAAGACATTAAGAACTGACTGCTCTTTCTTCCCTCTGTGCCTCTCCTTCTCAGTGCCCTGCCAGTGTCTGCGCTCGCCCGCAGAGACACAAACAGTTAGCATACATATGTCAGATGCACCATGCAAGCTAAAGTTCAAATCCCCTTCATATGCGCGCTTCCTTAGCGCCACAGGCAGGGACTCTGTGAAAAGGTCATCTCTCACACTGAGTAAATGAAGGAAATTGCCGGCTTTCGCTTCCCCTCACCATACTGTTTTTAGCTTTGGCTGAGCATTAGTGGCTGCTGCTCACTCCCACTCACCTAATCACCACTCAGCATGCCAAATTAATACATGAATCATTCTACAAATCTGCATGGAATTAGCATCTTCTAGCCTTGAAGAGTATTTTTACATGATGTCATTTTTAATTGCAGCAGCTCTGCAGCCTGACACATTGTGTCTTCAGCTGTATTATGATATTCAGATTCCACTTTCTAAAGCCATCAGTAAGGAGAGCTTCAAGATGGTGTTCAGTAGCAGTAACTTAATTGAAATCCAAGAGATCGTCGGTGAGGATTGAAGCCTGTCTGTCTGCAGAGGCTTGTTCTCTGGGCCTCAAAGATGCATCTAATCGCATACAAGTTGTACATATGTTACATGAATGTACAAGCTGAATGCATGGGTGATTCCTGCGTAACCTCGTGGTGAAATATTTATTGAAAAGGAGCGAAAGTATTGATGGACCTTGGGGAAGAGCAGTCAGCATCTAAGAGGCAATTCAGGCTTCTTTGAACCGCTTCCCCTGCTTCCCAGATCAGGACTCTGGGAGTTACTGTGAATTCTTTATGAGTATACACAAATAGTTAAAAGCAGCTCTTTATCCAGCCCTTTTTATTTATAAAACCCAATCTTTTTAAATATTCAGTCAACTCTCGGGATAATTTGTCTGACAAGTTGGAGGATTTCTCCTGCTCTTATTTGGTTAGTGGAATGGAAAGACACTGTGATGTATTATAGTTAATACAGTGAAACAGTTTTGGAAGCAGCTCTGACACAGATCCAGATATAAGAGTGTAATGTGCTGACATAATGGAACTTCCTTTATGAGGCTTCTTCTTACTGGGTTAAAAAACATGTGCTATGTGTATTAATTGGTGTCTTAACCAGGGTCCCATGCATGAAGTGTTGATTTTAGATCGTGGACTAATCTCAGCATCAGAATTAGTTCTTGTTTTTATCAAGCTCAGGACATTGCTTTTGATTTCATCATAATGCTCGTATGAATTTCAGTAATAGATGGATTCATTGCTCACCCAGTCCATGTGTTAGTCTACCGCCACAGTGACGAGCTAATTGAACAGTAGACGCCGGAGATCCAGCTGCAGGCGCTATTTGCATAGCTTCATCATAATTTATCAAAGACACCTCAGCGGGCACTTTATCATGTCTCAAGACCAATTTCTCCATCTTTTTTCCCTATGAATACATTACGCCGCCGACTCATACATCTTCCCCGGCTGTCCTTGCGGCGAGCGGTTGTCCTGCGAATGAAGTGCGAACACAGGGCTCAGTTTGCCATGCACGGTGTCCCGCTGCGTTGTGTGTTCAGCGTAAACGCCACACAGAGATATCGGCTCAGCCAATGGCGGTGAGTTATTTGACCGCTCGGTGAGATATCAGGGAGCACAATGCTTAATACAGTGGTGAAGAGGCCTCAGAGATTAACGTCTCTGTCTTGGCGCGGTGGTTGTAACTCATTAGTTGATTTCTCTGATCAATCACAGTTGAATTATTGTGGGTCATTAGGAACATAAAACTTGAATGCCGGCCTCAGGGGGAAATCCATTTTGGCTCAGTGGGAGGTAAAGGACTTGATGAGTGGGAAAGGATGTGTGTGTGTATCCCTCAGACTGTGCGAACTCTACTTAATGGCTCTGATTGTCAATGAAAAAAGTAATTTATCCCCAAACATAGAAGAGTTGATCCTATTATTCAATCTATACTACCTCTACAATCACAGCATCTGTAGTTACATTAAACAAAGTGTGCTTGAACTGCTGGCAGATTTACAGACAGGAATACAGTAACACACACACAAGCACACAGATGGACGGACCGCACAATTTCAAAGCAATGATAAAACCATTAAGCCTTTAGTGCACGGCTGACTCGCTCACTGACTGGCATTGTTTGGCGTTATTCCATTTCAAAGGCTCTATTTGTGATTATGGCATGGGAACAACAATAAGGCCTCTTAAAGTGTCTTCAGATCAATGAAGTGAGTCTTTTATAAGCTTTCCAAACACCACAGCGGTAAAGGGCAATCTCAGAAGATTATACTTGTCAGATTAAATGAAACCGTGGTGGGGTTTCAATTGGCGAGCAGCAAGAAGCTACCGATTCGAACAATAACATCACATCGCTTTGAAAACAGAAGCCAGAGGACTGTGGATGCACCTCACAGGTTTGCCTTGGCCGTGTGCGAGTTGATTTATAATGTGCGCCCGGGTTCAAATAAGTGCTCCGTGGGATGAAAGGGTGATTAATTCAAGTGCAGGTTATTTGTCTTGGCTGACACGTGAATCCTGCTGATGTACAAGATTTCAAATCATATCTGGGGTCGAAGAGGTTGAAGATCGCACAGAGGTCAAGTGGTGAATGCAAATTAGAGTTTCATTTAAGCCATTGTTGGAGGGAGGCTGCTGTGTCAGGGCAGCTCTGATAGCTAGAACCTGCATTAATACAGTTTCACCAATAGCCCAATGTCATTAAGGAAATAAGGCAACAGGTCAGAGTCCATGGAAACATTCCAGTCTGATTATATGCAGTTATGACCTTAGCTGATGTCAGCCTTGTCAGGTAAAGTCAAATTTTCATTAGAATTCTCCTCACTTTTTTGTCAGGAACTTTTACCATACTGAAGTATTTCTGCAGAATTTTTCATCTTTCAAAATAGAATAAGAACATATGTATGAAAATGCCGTGTAGGGTTGGGTATCGTTCACATTTGAACTGGTACTTGTACCTGGAATTTGGTACCAGTGCCCAGCTGTACCTGTTTTGGTACTTTACTCTCTCATTAATGACAAAAAAATAAGTCCAAACGAGCAAGTCTTGTCCTATTTTTTTCATATGAAGGTTTCAGACACACAAAATATTCTTACGTACTTTTTCAGCACACTAAATAGGCTAGTATTGTTGGTAAGGAACTCCTTAGGCAGCAAGTGGCTGCTGAATTTTAGCTAATGCCAATGAACACCAAGCAGCAATCCCCAGGGCTAAAAAAATGAAGCCAATACATAAGTGCCAGAAACTGCAGTACTTTGAACGGCCACTTGAGGCTGGCTCTAAAAGCAAGTCAGTCCCTATAGACCCCCATGTTAAAATGTCCAACCTTACAGCAGAAATAAACATGTTTACAGCCTGGCACAAAAAACAGTTTCAGTCTCTATAGCTAATTTTAACATTCATGATAACTGTACAGGGGTGACAGTGAAGGTGATTTTTCATTTAACTCAACTGTTTGCATGTTATTAAACCTTTAAGTTCCGCATGTTTAAGGGCAGGGCTGCTTGAGTATCAGACTGTCCGCACATCTCCACTCTCTCGTCCAAATGTGGCTCCAAAGTACCAAGATGGAGATGAAAAATGCCAAATTCAAAGCTTGTGACTGCTTTCGGCTAGCCATTACCCTGATTCACTATGACTTGAACAAGCTGCAGGGGTGGCATAGTACTCTATATTTATCTGTATAGATCTGACTTACAAATAGTAGCATATTCAAAGCCCAGAATCTATCCAATCCTCATAAAGCCTCAATTTTTAATTTTCATGTTGGACAGGGTTTTTTTTTGTTACACAAGTAAAATGATAAATTCTTTTGGATAATGTTACATGAAATGTTCAAAGTCTTCATTTATATGAAAAGCTTTTAAAATTCTTGGCAGAGAGCTGTGACCGAATAATGATTTAACAGGAAAATAAGTTTCAACCTAGTTGTAATGAATTGAGTTGTCATTTGGTTTTGGCAGTTAACATTCATTGTGTGTCAACCTGAGCCTGCTAAACTCTGCACTGTCAATCTCAATCAAACTACTCAGATATAAAGTGGGGCCAATTTATTGGAATATTCCCAACGTCAGGGAAAACGAAAGTAGCCTAAATGATTAGAACCGACCCAAAGCCATTTCTACCTGCCTAAGTGAATAAAAAGTAGCCTGATTGATGCGGGAACTGTCTAATCTGGCAACACTGCGTAGTGACTAACTGGAGAAAGCGCCAGCTCTGTATCCTGTAAACACTTCTGCTTTCTTTTTTCTCCATCTGTGGTTAAGCTGCTCTTTTGTCCACATCCTTTTGTTCTGTGGAGGTGGAGGCAATGCTTATATTTTTAGTTGAAACATTTTATAACATTTTGAACAAGTTGCACATGCAGAGGAAAACACGTGGCTGGAGTCAGCCTGTGGCCGCACATGCACTCTTCATACTTAATTTCACTTAATGTCTCTAAAGCAATTTTCTGTGATCATCAAAATAACGTTAGTGAAAATTCACTCATGTAACGAGGAGTATTATATTTTTATTTTCTGGCAGAATTGGCACTAGTTGTGTACATGCCAACGTGGACAGTCTGTTCTCTCTGCAGGCTGTTCTGTCCATTAAATTACACTCATCTCACTCTGAGCAGGTTAAACAAATCAAAGGCGGTTCTTAAAATATATCAATGAGACCAATCAATGAGTCTGCACTTAACCTAGCTGTGTGGAGGCGGTCTATATCTCAGTTCACAGGGTGTATTCCTGCAGCGTTTAACCTTCTACCACAAAGCCTGGACTGTGAAGTGGGCAGGGCGAGGCTACTGATTCCCCATCATCACTTCCTGTTTGCAGGGTTAATATCTGTGAAAGAAGCAGCAAATGGTGTTTACACTGGCCCTTGAACCTGGCACAATGCAGCGCTGCATAGAGCAGTGCAGTGTATGAGTGCTGTTTTGTTTTCTGTCTAGTGGTAGTGCATATCCACTTGAGCAGAGAGCTCTGCCAGTCAGAGCATCTCTTGACAAATGAAGGTTTCATTTAAAGTGAAGGTCGCGAGCTGCTTTTGTTTTGGAATCGCTGGAGTGAATCCCCTCTCTCTCTGAGTTGTATTTCACTTTGCTGCTAATTTAAAGTTTTTGGCTGACACATCCTTGTGAGGAGTCCATAAGCAGTCAGTCACCAGCATGAGCTGTCTGCAGTTTTAACTACTTCTGCTTTGTACAAACATCACCGTTCTGCTCCAACATGTACACAGTTTAACACAAAAACAACAGAATAAAACAGAGGTGGTGTTTTGTTAGTTTTCCCCTTGAACCTGTGGGCCTCAGCATCCGTGTGCTTCAACTGAAGTGCTTTTTGGATGGTTGAACAGCGTGTGAAACCTCCTCACACATACCTGCAATTATTTTTTTAAACTATCCTCAGAGGCTTTAGAAGGAATTATAAAGCCTAACCTTTAATTTACTTAGGTGTTAAATATTTTCCTCTTTCCTGCTGTAGGTAATGTTAATCATGAAATGTTTTTGTATCTGATAGTACTTTTGCTGGGTACGACCATGAAACAAGTATTTAATTATATTCTATGTGTTATTTAAAAGGAACCCTGCAGAAATAAGCTTTGCCTTCAGATGTGATCAGACCTGTCACAACTACTTTGTTTCAAACATTACCCAATGATGTTGGTCCATTGGTCTGTCCAACACTTTGGTCCAGATCTCCATTAAATTGGTTATTGATTGTTGTGATCCCTAGAGGGTCATTCAGAAAGATCATATTGATCATGTGACATTGCCTCTAACACCACTGTCAAGTCAAATTATTCTCTTAACAGACACTGTAGGGTGAGAATCCTCTACTACTTACCAGATGTCCATTACATTTGCTGTTGATGCTCATGTTCCTTGGCAAGCCAATGTTGTAAAGTAGCAGATGTGTAAAAACTTAATGTTTCTTTACGTTTCAACAACATTGGGGTGAACAGCTGGTTAGATTTAGGCACCCACTTGGTTATAGCATATTTTGGTATAGCCAAAACAGAATGTTCTGGGGGGCACAATCCCGGCAGCAAACAAACCAATAGCTTGGTTAAAACAGCTGTTTGTGGCACTATCATGACAGAAATTGCAGGGATGGCTTGGTAAAATCAACCACTGTTCATGGCACTATTCTGGCAGAAAACACACGGAGAGCTCGGCTACAACAACCGCTGTTCGTGGCACTATTCTGGCAGACAACACAGGGATGGCTCGGTTAAAAGAGCTGCTGTTCATGGCAGTATCCTGGCAGAAAACCTAGCGATGGCTTGGTTAAAACACCCGCTGTTTGTGGTAGTATTCTGGCAGAAAACACAGGGACGGCTTGGATAAATCTGTTGTTTGTGGCACTGTCCTGACAAAAACCACAGGCAGACAACGCAGGGAAAGCTTGGTAAAAATCAACCACTGTTCATGGAACTATCCTGGCAGAAAACACAGCGATGGCTGGGTTAAAACAACCGCTGTTCATGGCATTATCCTGGCAGAAAACACAGGGATGGCTTGGGTAAATTTGCTGCTCGTGGCACTATCATGGCAGACACCACAGGCAAAAAACACAGGGAAAGCTTGGTAAAAATCAACCACTCTTTGTGGCACTATACTAGCAGAAAACACAGGCAGCAAACTACAGGAATGGCTTGGTAAAAATCAACCGCTCTTTGTTCATGCACCATTCCCTCCACCTCCAGATGACAAAGTCTGCTCTTATCCGTCATCACTTATAAGTGCTGATATGATATGTATGAAAGGTACAAATGTAAATATCTGTGGTTTGCAGAAACGCCAACGTTTTCCTCTAATGACTGGGCTGTCCCTGGTGGATAAACCCTGATGCTATTAGTGACAATGGTTTTAATCATCTGATCTCCCAAAGGAACAAACACTTTGAAATTTTAATGACCCTGAGGCATATCTTTGAGCGCTTACCAATCTTGGTAGGGCTTTCAGAGAAGGAAAATCAACAGCAATTTGTTTGTTGCATTCAGCGTTGTATTATGAAGCGTGCCTCCTCAAGGGGCCACTCACTTGGCTTTGAGTAAGAGTCTAGTTGAACACAAAAAGCTTGCCAGTGGTTTATGCACATGGAGGTTGATTGATGATGTCTGAGGCTGACCGTTGATGACGAGGTGTCAAGGTGAAAGTGCTTGAGAATGAAAATGTTTTTCCAAAGAGACACAGGCGCGGCTACCTTCGGCGAACAGCCGATGCATTTTTCATTCTCTGCTCCTCTTTGCCCACTTCTGCCTTGACCATTTACCCCCTGCTACTCCCCTAGACTCCCTACACTTTCCTTTTCCTGGAGGTGTTCTCACACACACACAAAGCACAGTGCACACTATCTCTTTGAACAGCGGTGTTTGATGTTAGAAATGAACCAGGGTGTGCGGACTGTGAGGCTTTTTCCTCACCCGAAATCCTTTAGTCTTTTGTGTATTCAATGAGCAATTGCATACTCTTAACCATGCATGACTTTGATAAAGCTAATCTCGGTGTAGATGAATAGACCCTCCCTCTACACACTGACAGCACACTTCATAAGGGAGCTTTTATGCACTGCAATGCCGTTACTTCAATGTGGGGGCTTGGACTTTGGCACAATGGTGTTTTGATGCCGCATAAAATTAGAACTAGGTTCAAAAGGCAGAATTTTCGACGGCCATTTATCACGTCCGCCTTTATCAACTAGGTCATTTTTCATTTTTTCCTGTGTTTTTTGAGAGAGAGGGGAAGAGAGAAAGTAAAAAGGAAGCGGGAGAATAGGCTAGAGTGAGGAGGGAAACGCAGCGAAAATGAGGTAGTGGATAAAGAGAATGACAAAGGAAGGAAAAGTGCAGGATATATTGTAGATATATTGTGTGTTTTTCTCCTCATCCACACTCTCCCACCACGTTCATCTGAGAGTTCTCGTTTCACCGCGCCGTCTTGGTAAACATGTTGACTTTTACATTTCGGAACATTTCTGTTTTGCTGCTCCGACTGAACTGGAAGAGACAACCTAAACTTTCAAAGTTCTGCCCAAAAGTATTTCTCTGGACGTAAGCACTCTGCCACACACGCTTACTCTCCACTCCTATCCGTGGGAGTGCAGGCTTTGTAGCCGTCTCTGGTGGCTCAAAGTGGGTTGCATAGCATACTAAGTACTTTGTGTCGGTGGTATGTTATGTAAAAGTAATTCTAGGGCTAATTTCAGTTTAAAGGGGCAATGCCGTGACACAGCTGTGGGCTGTGGTGAGCACGGGCTTGCACGCTTTTAGTTGGAGTGACACTTGTTCTTGAAGTAATTTCAACGCAAACTGGGAATAGATCAGCACAAGAGAGGAGGAAGAACCAGCAGAAAATATCCCTAACCAGATAAACACCATCTTAAACGAATAATCAGTTGTCACAATAGTTGCTGATTAATCAACTAATGATTTCGGCTCTAGTTAAATGATTATAAAAATATATCTCCAAAAAAAGTGGTTAGATTGTCAGCACACTGTTCTGGCAAGTGAGGGCCAGCTCTGGCCCATTTATGGCTGAGAGTTTTGGGCTCATTTTCAGCCATAGATAATCAGAATTCTGTTTATCTAGTCCAAAACATTTAAGGTATGTAGCCTTTCTTGTGTGGGTTACATTAACATTCCTCCTTTCCACCTGTCACAGATTTCTCCGGCAATGGATAACGCTCCCTGTGCGGCTCGAATATGTGCCGTATTTGCTTTTCATTGTCTCACAACCCTCATGGACCCTTGTCGGTCCAAACACAGAAATCTCTGGTCTTACTTTTTGCCATCTGTCGTGTTTTCTGTAACTAAACAACCAACCGCAGATTAGACTCCTGTTTACATTGGCATGTGCATGGTCATGTCATGTGTGTTTTCAGATGTGTTAGTATGAATGGAGATTACATATGAACGATGCTAAAAAGCTCCTGTGTACAGAGATCATTTTCATTTTAAAACTCTTTTTCAAACTGATGTGGATGTAGCTATGGTTTCATCTCATCAAAGTCTTGGTCATGACTTGGTCTCAGTTTAGATAAAACACTGGCATTATGTCTATTTGACTCTGGCACATCATTTATGAAGAGTCAGAGAGACCTTGGCTGTTTGGCTGAGCCATTGTGGCTGCCTGTGATACCACAAATAGCACTTGATAGATGGATAGATGCTTAAGTGACCTGATAATGAAATTCCCTTGTCACCTTATAGTCGCCCGCTGCACAATATCTCAACCTGATATAGCATAAAAGCACATAACATGTCATTCATAAAAACATTGTGTCCTCCTCCTCTGCACCATGTATCTGTATGACTGTGTTTCACAGAGGCAGCTATTTATTTTGTGTTTGTGAGCAGGCAGAAAAGAGAGGAGTTCAAGGACTCAACAAGGGCTCAGGTCCCCAGGGCCCCCCCCATAGAGACAATGATGACTCTCCTCCCTCACCCACACACCCACCTACCTACCTCCTTCCTGTCCTCCATTTTGACACTGAGCAACGAGGCCCGCACTGACCTTGCAGCGATTTGCAAATGTGCACCTAGCCGGTCCTCTCACAGCTACGGGAGGAGTAACGCCTGCAGCTGACGGACCAACACCGGGACATGCACAAACACACGCAGCCTCACGTGCACGTCCAGTCATGCGCTAACACACACAAAGAGTACATCTGCAGAGGGACGCTGTTTCTAGGTCCCCATCTCCCCACGGGAGCTCCCTATCATCACAAGGTCCAGCAGTCAACATAACCCCTAGACAGCTCTGCCATTCAGCGCTCCCTCCTCTCTTCCTCTCCCTCACCGCCCATCACACCTTCAGCATAATAAGTGTCTGCAGCAGTCACACCATGGCACTGTGTGACCCCCTCAGTCATCAGCAGCGTAACCCCCACCCCTCCTCCTGGGCAAGACCAATTTACAATCTGCCCACCTCGACGCTGCCTCCCAGCCTTCTGTGACGCCGCACCGCCGTTGTTTATTTATGACCCCTGGCCCTCCAATGAAGGGCATTATGAAAGGGATTACACAGCCAAACGGCTTGGCTCAGACCCCACTCTCATTACTCACTGCTTGTCCAGGAAGATAGCGGAGGACTCAGACAGGCAGAGAGAGATTATCAAAGTGCCGGACTGTTTGATCACTCTGTAAACTGAACGTATACGCTCCTGCCAGGCGAAGAGGTTCGTCTTTCAAGGGACACCTGAAAATGCGCAGTGCTGTGGGGGCTGCCATCGCGAAGGCGGCTGTAATTGAAGTGGAAATGACAAAAGGGACTCTGGAGCCCCAGCTGCCAGGCAGGACTGAAAGCCCAGAGAGAAGTTAGAGGAGGAGGAAGGACGGTGATGCAGCAAAGGCTGAGTTTTTCTCACCTTGCCATGCTCATTCACCTCGGCGTAATACAGTGAAAGTATGAGGAGCACACAGAAGGAGAGAGGCGAGAGTCAAAGCATGTTGTCATGATATATTTGAAGCTTATTCGATGTTTTCTAGTTGTATCAAAGAAGTCTAATACAATACAATATGAGGTACTAATTGCTGAAGGAACAGTGCCTCTTGCTAGCTCCCACCTGACCCGGTTGGTGCGCAGTGCAGTAAAGTGAAGAGCAGTAAAATTAACCCTCAGACTGACATGCATAACCTGTCAAAAATATACCCTGTGGTTAACCCATTAATAGATCATTGTTGACATCCCTAGTATATATCTTTATCATAAAAAACACATTTATGTTTGTATTTTTAAAATCAAGAAGGGACAAAAAGATGCAGAAAGAGCTGTAACCTTAACTTAATTACAACACAGTGTCCCTTGTTTGATAAATTTATGTAACTTTGGTCTTTTCAAACCCATTTCATAACCCACTGACTGAGCCAAAAGTACATGTTGCCCAAGGCTAGAAACAAGGCTGCCTCTGTGAAAAGTTGACATTTTAGAAATACAAGGTTTCCACCTGACAGGGTGCACAAAAGAGAACAGCCGCATGCACGTTGGCAGATTTTCCTGTAGGAGCCTTTTCAGTTTAACAGCTTTCATGTGCACACACACAATGTGAAACAACAATGCAACACTCATCAGCAAAGTGTTAAATGGTCGCTGTTAGTAATTCAGGCAGGTGTGAGCTCAACGTTTTCATCCTTGCAGACAACATATTTCCATAGAGGGTTGTGTGCAGCTCACTGACAACGCAGCGAACCAAAAAAATCCATTAGTTTTGAGCCACATCCAAAAGCAGCAGGTGGACGGATTTTTGTAACTGTGAAACAACAAGTGCTGTCAAAACTTTTTCACTTTGTATATGATGCCTTGGAGTTCCCTTTCAAACTTTATCCTTTATATTATTTCACAATTCTGGCTTTCAGCTTTGATATAAATCCACCAGGAGGAAGAGTGATGTTGTACATCCAGAGATTAGAGAGATCAGAGAGACTCTGAATTGTTAAAAGTAGTGTATTCCAGCATGTGTGTGTGTGTGGGCGGTTGTGATGTGTGCTGGCAGCATGACTTGCAGCAGGTGGGTGTGTGCAGCACAGTATACAGTACCAGTACAGAGCCAATTTAAGGATGCGGCCAGCACTAGTTTTCACCTTCTTATAATGCTGCAGGGTTACTCTCCCACCCTGTGGTTGGCGGCTGCTTCAGTGATCTTGCTTCCTTGTTTCCTGGGGTAGGTTACCATGGGACCCTCCGCTGGCGGCAAGCTCAAGGAGAAAGCTCGATGTCAAAGCGTACAGGAGAGGGGTGCAGGATCCCATACCGTACCTCTCTCTTGTCCTCTTGCTTTTCCCCTCTGACTCACAGGCTGTTGCTTCATCTCCCTGCACTGAGTTCAGTTGGAGGAGTGTTACTGGTGTGGTTCAATCACCACAAGTATCTCCCTCTCACTTTTCCTGGGTGGGATCAATGCATGTGCGTGTGCCCTTCATCACTGAAGTGTTAGTCAGCTGCCTCTATATCGTACACTGACGTACATTTCCATGGAACAAAACAGTGCTATCTCACATCATCTGTGCTTGTAAATATCCCTCTATACGTCGATGATACCACTCTGCTGTCGGGAAATGAGGATTATCTACAGAGATATGGGTTATTGCACATATTAATAAACTGTACCAAGAATGTATGTTTCAGGAGTATGGAGTCATATTCCTCTCCTGGGACATTGCATATGGTGTGTTTATATTTGTATGTGGTCAATATACAGATGCAGCCACACAGAATTTCCTGTGATCCCCACTGGGACATTGCTGGGTCTTTCGCTAGTCCTTGGCTTGAATAAGATCCCCCGCAATGATGTCATGAACACAGGGCCGGTTTACTGCACTTAAAATCAGCTTATTTGGTCATATTTAATGTTTATAAGGGACAGTGCTGCCCATACAGAGCATACTTTTAATAATTGTTATCATATTATGATTGTATCGTTGTGAACAAGTCATGAAAATATTATGATACAGATTGTTTTCATGCATTAAGTATACTGTGAGTAGACTACTGTTGTGAGACGGCTGATGAGTTACTATATTTGTTACCTTCCACTCCATAAAATCTCCAAGAGATGTGTCAATCAACAGAACAGCATGAAAATGAAAGCAATATTGGTGGGAAGTGAATGATATACAGTAAGAAATAACACTCATTTGAGCAACTGACTTCATCTGCAGTGATAACAGGCTGGGACAAACTGACAGAATGTTTTTTTTTTTTACCAAAAATAAAATAGCAAAAATGTTACTACATTGCCGAATATACAACAAGACCCATTTAATTATGAATATGCTTTAGACAGCGTTTCACAAAGCTTTAAAACTTTCCCCCTAACTTGAATCTTTTCCCCGGATGACAAAGGATCAAATTGTGGTTTGCCACTGTATTTGTCCCATGTAACGTGTTTGCCATCAGTATAGTTGTCTTTTTCTTAAATGTAGTGTAATGATGAAATCAGTTGAAACGGACAGCGTGAAACACATTTTGCGCTCGCAAAGTAAACCGTTAAAATAAACCCTGCAGCGCACCGGCTGTCAGAAACCCTAAGAGGAAATACATCCTCCCTGGGGTACTAATAGATCTATGTTTTTTATTTAAAGAAGAGACAGTTATCTAAAAGGTAAATAAGTGTGTGTTTAGATGGACAGAGTATGTGTGTTGAGGCTTATCTCATAGTGAATGCGGTCAAACAACTAAGAGAGATTAAGGTAGAGACAGTGGATGCACTCGGAGCAGACAGCTGTTGGCGATGGCACAAGAGAAGACATTAGCAGTTAAGCTGTCAGGTGGTAATAAATGTACAGTGTAGCATTTAATATTTCCTGTCGCTCTCCCATTGCCGGTTTGTTTTTGTAACCGCAAATAGACTGCAGTAATCAGTCAATCAATACGGAGATATGAATAGCTTCTTTGTCTTACATCTAAACATCATATCCCATTTATGATCAAGTCCTGTTTTGTGCTGTTGGATCATGGTGGACACACACATCAGAATGTTTGGTTTGATTAGCAGGTCAATGACCAGAAATGAAAAGAAAGCCTTACATTGATTTACTCTCCTCTCCCTCTTTCTCTGTATATATTTGCTTACTCTCTCACCCGCTCAGCCTCCCTTTAATTGGATGAAGCGAATGTAATGACACAGTATTTCACGAGAAAATAAATGGGCTCCAAACAAGCTGCTGCTCTATTCTAGGGCAACTTAATGTCACAGCAAACCCGATAACACTTATGAAATGTACACAACAGACAGGGAAGATGAATAGATTCCCTTGTAAACTGTGGCTGTGCATGTGTGATGCGTATCTGGCCCTAACTGTCTGGAAGGGACGCCACCAGCATTGGTCAGGACGTGGAGGGTTTGCAGAGGACCAGTGTGGAGGCTTGATAGCAATCAGAAGACAGAGACAAGTCTGGGAGGCATGGTGATAAAGAAAAACCTTCATCTTGCTGATCAAATGCGAAAAATGTTTTCATGATGGGTCTTGAAAGCACAATTAGTCCAAAATGTATTTTCTAAAGGTAGAAATTGGCTTGTTTTAGAGCTGTAAATTCATCAGATTCTTGCACAGAACAGCCATTAACTACTTAAGCATAATTAACACCCACTCTATTATTTCACCATAACGGAACACTAAAAATCCTCTAACACGTCTTTGAACTCAGACACAGCCCAAAGCAGCATAAACATGTGTTTAGATCTGTGTCATGAACAAATCTGCTGAGAGGCTTTTGGAGATATTTGCACAAAAATAACTTGAATAATTTCAAACATGTTTGGATCTTCTGATGTAAGTGTGGTTAAAAGGAATCTCTAAATATCAGCCCATTTAGAATGTAATTAAAAATTTAATTTGGAATTGCTATAAGATATTCAGTAATAGTTCATGCGTTGTATCACCCTGACTATAAGCCTTTCTATCTTAGAAGGTTATTGTGCATGAAATGAGAGGAGGGAGTAAAACAAGCCTGGGTGAATAGAACAGAAAATGATCTGCCATATAGTGTAAAGACCTGCCTTCCTACGCCTGTGTAATTTAACGCTGGCTCTGCAGGACACACTTCGTGGTCGTGTAACGTGCAATGTTTCACATGTGGGGTCATGAGAGAGACACTGATGAAAAGTAATTAATTTTTCCTCACAGGGAAAGTTTTCTGTCAGAGGAACACACATCATCTTTGATGTTGATGCATATATGATCGCATGACTTTTATCTCACCTTTTCCTGTTAGATGATTAACTCCCACATACAGATTAGTTTACGACGTGTATCCACATAGGTGTTTTTAATTAATTTTATCTGATTAGTCCTCTCTTCAGGACTGTGTGGGCATACAGAATCTGCAGACTTCAGATGGTGCTAATGACCAGCATTAGACTGGATTTTATCTCATCTCACCGACAGAAGTTTCTGTCTCATTCCTTTCCACTGCTTTGTGGTGTCCTGCAGGGTTCGGTTCTGGGGCCTCTGGTATTCTCTTTATAATTTGCTGCCCTTGGGACAGTTTATAAACAGATTTATTATTGTATATCATTTACATGCAGATTATATCCAACTCCACTTTCCATTTAAACCCAGTGAGCCTGTTAGTTTATTGAGGCTCCCAGACTGCCTTAATCCTATTAAGGAGGGGGTGGCAGAAAATTATTTACAACTCAGTGCTGATAAGACGGAGGTTCTGGATGTTGCTACCTTGACCATGCAAAGTATTTGGCCTCTTTCCTCTATAGCCAGCTCAAATCTGCATAATTTTGGGGTAGTATTTGATTAATCTGTATTTTTTGATACCCATGTTAAGCAGCTGACCAGATCCCCTTTTTTCTACTCAAGAAATAGTAGAATACTAGATACTAGAAATACATAATGCCTGTTGTAAACTTTAACAATAAAAGAAAACAAGACAGTGCAGCTGATACAGGTGTATCAATACTGCGAAAAATGAGTATTAAACAGTTTTCAATGTTCAGAATCGATATGAATCGATTTGTCGATATTTTTGACACTAGCCTCCAGGCAACCCAGAATGCTGCTGCAAGACTATTGCCCAGATGGTCTCGCATTATCCCTATACTAAATTCTCTTCAATGGCTCCCTGTCGCATATAGGATCTAGTTTAGAATTCTCACTCTTACTTAAAGAGCATTACACGGTCAGGCTCCCACTTATGTGGCTGAAGTACTTCACCCAGACTCATCAGCGTGCTCTCTAAAGTCGGATACGTTAAAGAGCTGCTTCCGTGCACCGTCCTTAAGACCCATTGTGATCAAGCTTTTGAGGCCTTAGCACCCAAATTATGGAATTATCTGCCTGCTCCGTGTGTTTTCTTGTTATGCATTGTGTTTTTTTCTCATTATGTATTGTGTTTTTAGCTGTACACATGGCTTAGGTACTTCATTGTCTATGAAGTGACCACATGACCTACGTGTTGTTTAATGCCCTTGTACACCGCTTCTTGACTTATGTCTGCAATAAGTGCTGTAGAAATAAATTTTACTGACTTACTTAATCAGTTCAAGAGTCCTCAGAAAATTGTGACAGTGAGCCGGCATGCGCAATACCAAGACCCTGAAACTGAAGCAGCTAAATTCAGCCATTATTCATGAGATAATTTACCCTTGTGCTTTTTCTGCTGTGACATGTCAAATGTCTTCTGCAAAAAGGGCCCATTGATTGACATCTCCCTCACCTGGTGAAATGGGACAACTCATGCCGTTATCATTTTTATTTGCATATAAATGGACCTCCTTGTGAGCAGAGGTCTAATCAGCCAGGATAACTGAAGACACCTGTGTGGCTGGACCACAGATGTGCGGTGCTTTTAAAATGCAGCATTATGGCCTCTCTTTGTCAGACTCAGCTGAAACTGGCAGACTAATCAGAAGAATATTTAATGGTCCCAACTAAAGTGCAAGAAAACCAAAATGTTATATATTGATAAAGGTGTGATGAAAATCCTTTAAAGACCAGTTGAAATCACATTTCCTCAATGTTTTTGTAGTCAAAAGTAATGTCAACATGTTTTTTCATTATTCTTTTTATTTTAATAGTTTTTATGCATCCGCGCCAGTGATAACCGTGGCCGGAGACATTACATTTTCAGGTTGTCTGTATGTACACCCCATTCTTGAGAAAGCGATGTTTCAAGAACCACTTGAGGTAATTTGGCACAAACATCCACTTGAACTCAATAATGAACTCATTAAATTTTGGTGGTCATAAATCAAAGGTCATCATTTTTGTGAATGGAATATCTCAAGAACACCTTGAGCGACTTTCTCTAAATTTGCAACTTTCAATCTTTATTTGGGCTCAACAATGAATTGATTAGATTTTGATGGTCAAAGCTCAAGGTCACTGTGACCCTGCATCCCTGTCATTCCTGTGAACGCAATATCTCAAATGATCTCGAAGGACCATCCTCAAATTTGGTACAAATGTCCACTAATGAACTGATTTGAATCTGGTGGTCAAAGGTCAAGATCACTGTGACCTTCACTGTGAAATCATAATGTTCTGGTTCGTGGAGGCATACAACCACGAGGCAGTAATTCTAGTTTTTTCTTAATAGTTAGAAAAATAAGTCTTTGGAATAATATAGGAAATATTTCTGCTCTGTGTTTGATTGACAGCAGCTGGCAGGCTGAGCTTCAGGGAACAAGAGACAAAGTAAAGACACCTGCATCTAACCGGACCCGAGTGACAGTTGCATTTTGCATCTGCAGGTACGTTTACGTTTCCACAGTGAATGCTGATCTGGGTGTTGTTCAGAGTCTGTGGCTCTTGTGTTGTGTCGCACGCTGCTGTCTGGTCTGTCTGTAATAGAATGCTGATAGTACTGCTTTATGCAAATATGGTTTCAAATAAAGCCATTTGATTGGCTATATGGAAACAAGTTCTCCATCTATGCAAATACATTGTTATTTATTGTTTAACTCTCAAAGACTCAGCTGATCTGCTTCATCGAGACTGTGTGGGGTAGGTTTGATCAGATGTGATGACAGTGACCTGACAACATAAGCAAATGGCCCCACTGTCATTGAATCTAATTGAAAAATTGCTGAACCCTGACTGGTGTACTGGGCATCACCCTTTCCTTTGACAAAAGCACAAATGTAAAATAACTGTTTGTGTTCACACTCGGAGAAAGAAGCAGATCAAGAAAAAAGATTCTCAGGGCCTTTAAAACTTTAAGTGTCCCCCTTGTTTTCACATTAAATAGAATCGTCAGGCATGAGTAATTACACGGAAGAAATTGGATTTCAAGCTTCAAAAGCTGGCAAAGGATGGAAAATGGACACTGAAGGTCAAGGTGGAAGAAGAAAAAGAACACTTGTACTGATGTATGTTTGAGCTTTTAGCAGGCGAGACAGCTGCTGGTGATTAGAGATGGTTTAAAATTGATGCTCAAAAATACATCTCTGACTCAGGTTAGTGCTGCAAGTGCTAGACCGTAGATTGCAGTTTTTACTCGCCTGGCTCCAGACCCTGGAATCCGCCCACTTCACCAAGTTGACTGATTCGTCTGGCATCATGACATGAACATTCGGTACTTGTTGTAGGTCAAATATGTCTCCGGTGTAAGTGATCGAGAGGACGTGGCAGTACTGGAAAGGTAGCGGTGCAGCTGCTGTGCATTCATCCCCATTATTATGGCATGAGCCTCAGCTTTGATTGAGAGAGAAGCAATGCCCTCCATGTATCGCTTCCGTCATGAGTGTCATGATACTAAACTTGGTACTTGTATCCAAGTCAACATTTTTGTATTGTGACAACACTGGGGATGGAAGTGTTAATTACCTCCAAACAACAGGTATGATGCTGAAACAGGTCAGATTTTGACATAAATATATCCTCATGCAGAAACACTGACATTTTTATCACACACAGCAAAAGCTCCATGCAGAAACTATGAACAATAGCACCTTCATTTCACAGGTTCTTTAAATCACCAGATGAGCGTGTGGGAGGTACTATACTTTCTTTGATATACCTAGGATTTAAAATTCTCTGCACCGACTTGTAGATTAAGATATTTGCTCAATATATGTAGTTAGCATAAGAGGGATTAGTGTGTCCTACATGACTAGTGTATCACTTGGCACTATGGCAAAGATAATTAAGAGTCATTAAGACGTTTTCCGCGAGAGCTTTGTTCATTTTCCGTTTCATTTCACCCAAAGCGCAGGGTCGGCATTGTCATTCAAGTGCTGTAACAAGACACCGTGGGTCACGCTCGCTAGCTTTAAATATTCAGCTAAATTATAAGTTAGAAGGAGCAATGTTGAATCCATCAGTAGTGCAAATTGTTCTGAGCTGAAACAGAACAGAAGAGTATTGGAGTTCAATAGCGGCCGACTAATTGGTGAGACACTCTGTCACATACACTGATACATTGTTAGGAACAGTTGGACACATAACGAGTGCAACTACACCCACACACACACCTACACACTCACGCTTCTTTATTCAAATTGCACTTTCAAGCTGTAAAAAGTGTACGTGCATCCGTGGCAACAGGGCGAAATCAGTTCTGCATCTTATTTACACTTATGCAGAAATGACACTGAAAAAGCAGCTCAGCCCACGTGCTGGAAGTACAGACACGAGGCAAAGAGCAAGTGTGTGATAATGCCTTTTGTCTGAGTAAGACAGTGAATCAGAGGAGGAGTTGAAGAGTGCAGCCGTCACTCTAACCCAGCGCTGCATCTCAAAGGGAAGCTCCGTCTTCTGCAGGATTTTGTTTTCCGTTTTTATGCGCGGGTAAACAGACAGCAGTGACAAGCACACGGGGAATAAGGAGGCTGCTGCGCTGCAACAGGAGATCATAAAACCCCACGATGGGTGTCACAGGGGACTTTTAGGTTTACAAAAGCAATTTTTATTGGTTGAGGTCACAGACTTGTGTATCTCTGTTCCCTCTGCTCCCAATCCCCTGTGACACTGGAAGAAAGAAATCCTTCTCTTGATGTTTCTCTCACTCCATAGCTTGTTCCACCAGTGTGATATTTCTGTCTGCTAACATCCACTTTTGTCTGTTTTTCTGTCATTTCCTGCCCATCTTTCCTCTCTATTCTTTCCTTTTGATACACTTTATAACAGTTTGCATTATGCAAATGACACATTTCCCATGGAACAGTTGCTGTCTCTCTGGCAAAGCTGTCTCACTCCATACATCCCAGCTATATAGAGGCAGAAGGAAGTGGGAGGTAATTGCAGCTGCAGCTACAATAATTTTGTTTTGTGCTGCATGAAAGTTGAAAACTATTGTTTGTTCATTTCATGTTTGTCTTAAAGCTCGACACTACAGTAGAATGTTATTGACATTTCTGGTTTAAGCAATAACTTTTGAAGTCTCACAAGAATATCCAAAAAACAACAACGGCTAAACACAAAATAAAAAAAACAGATATTCAGCATATGCAAAATGCCACAAACCATCTTTTCTCTTTCTCTCTATTCCTTTCTCTTTCTCTCACTCTCACACTTTGATGGCAGCTTGTGTTCGAGGCTCTGTCACCCCAATATGGCTTGCCGTACCTGTCAGCCTCTCACACATTCTCTTTGATGTCACCACTATGTCGACGTTAGTCCAAACTGCGACGCGGATACACGTTCAAAGAGCAGTCAAACATCCTGCGCAACACCTCAGCAGCTAATGAACCAAACACGCTCCCGTCTGTTGCATAATGTGCATAGGCGAGGGGATGAGTCTAACTTGTGGTCAAGTTTGCAATAATTTTTTTTTTTATTCATTTTATTTTATCATAATTATTATTATTATTTAGTTTTTCTAAAGATTGTAGATTGACAGTTGCAGTCACATAAATTGGAAGAGTTTATAGATGGAAAACGGTCTGCTGTAAACACCTGTCACCTGCCAGATTAGCTGGTTTTCCACCCAATGTGATTTCATTGTGTAGGAGGAAAATGGCTTGGGCAGCTTGGGCTACCTTTTTAGAAATGATATTATACATACAAACATGTAGATGTAAGGTATTTGTGGTTTATAGAAACGTACAAGAACATTTTCTTCAGGCAACTGGGCTGGATGGAGGCAACACTGACAAGCATCATCGTATATCTACAGTATGTAGGTACATGGGCTGTTGTTGTCTGAAGAGATAAAGGGGTCCAATCTGCTCTGGAGCTGACCTGCACTCAACCTAAAACTATTTCACTGGTATTGGATTTAGTGGAGAGCTTTAATGCCACGGGGTCTAACTGCACTCTCCCCAGCCTCTTCAACGGCGTAATACATTTCTGGGGGGAAACAATGCACCGTGGACACAAGCTAAGAACCCGGGTGGAGGCCAGCTCCTTTCTAAAGGGGAAAAGAAATACGGCTTTATTAGGTCTTACAAATGTCAGTGCTGCCGAGAAGCCTGGCCTGTTTTGGATGAACCCCATCTCCCACTGGCCGCAGGAGAATTCTTACATCCATACACAAAGCCTTCATAAAGCAACATAGTTCACAGGACAAAGTCTACTGGGTATTTTCTGCTAAAACGCTCGCTAGCTTTACCGCTGGAAAAATATCAGAAATAATTGGCCATTAGTGTATTTGGGGTAAAAGAGCATAATGAAACAACAGTGTTGTTTGTCTGCACATGGGTGTACATCTTTCCATATCTGTGTTTGTGTGTGTGTTTGAGGAAATAGCATTAGAGAGTGACGTGCACAGTCATTACTTCACAGCAGGTTACTGACAGGGCATTAGGCTCTCCTGCAGCGGGGCCTGTGAAATCGTGCTCATTATGGTGTCTCAGTTCCGATCCAGGCCTGATTTGCTCGCCTTTGCATTGCTCCTGGTTATCGTCGAGAGCGGCAGACAAAGAATCAGCAGAACAAATCTCATTAAGGGAAACGACAAACTTACAATAGGAGCTGAGATCAAACTGTAAGAGGTAAATATTGACAAAGCAAGGCAGCGAGCCGAACTCAGCAACACTGCTGATAATCTTGTTTGTGACCAGCAGTTTGTCTTTGTTCTCTTACATTTAAATTTCACTTATTGCATCAATGTTAAACACTGCGCAGTGCGGCCACACTGTTCTGCATAATTTGGGTTCAGATTGCTGCCTCCCAAATTATATTTAAAGTTTTTAATTGGAGTGTAGTCACAACCAGTGAAGGGTATTTTTCCTTAATAAGAAATAGTTGAGACTAATCATCATGATGTCTATTGAGTAACCATAAAGTATTATACACTTATTTACAAAACGTTTTGGTCCAAGCCCTGATTATGCTCGCTGTATATCTAATTCCCAAAGCCTTTAGGGAATGAAATGAGTCTTCACTTAGCACCACCACCCGTAATTACTGTTGTTACGCCTGTCAAACTTTCCTTTCTAGCAGAGCACATAAGCAGTCTACACAATAGCAGATTTGCCACTCAAAGGTCTTGTAGATGCAGTCAGTATTTATGGAAACGCCCACAAAATATGACATCCTGTTACACTGAGGGGGGAAACAAAGTGTTGTGTGGCTCTCTGCACATCAAATAAACATAGAAATCTAGACTTAAAGTGTATTTTTTACTCTGTTTTCCCATGTTTTGGGGTCAAAGTGACTAATGGGATCCCTGTTTTTTTAAAATTGGTCCAAGATTGAGCAGCCAGGCTACAATGTTAAGTCCACACTGAGGGCACGTTCATGCTTTCAATTTAGGTCCAATGAAAGTGTTTGTTTTTGCCACTGACAGGCTCAGTTCTTGAGAGGATCCCAACAGAGATAGACCTTTTCGTTAAAGAGTAAGATCCTTTTTGTCTAACCAGAAACAGCCCCAGCAGACTGTTCTGGTTGTTGACAATCGTCAATAAAGCTTTGTTTGAAAGCTCAGAGGCAGGTAGAAGTTTGTGTGCTAGCAAAGGTCTGTAACGTTACACCAGTATGGTTCACGATGACACATTATTGCCAACGTTTCTCTCGTTCATATTGGTTTTGATAGGATGGCTGTTACTGCAGCTCGCCCAATCTGGCCTCCATGTTTTCCATCCACATAACATGTTGTGTCATCATGACACTTTCAGATGCCCTGTTTGCCGCTTTGTATAGGCACAGAGAAAACAAAATGCACTAATTTTGGAGAATCAACTCTGCTCTGCTTCAACTTTGCGAGACCCTGAGGACGGCAAAACAAAATTTCTAATGTATCAGAAATTAATCCAGATGTCCGAGGGTGGGCCAGGAGCAGTTGATCACGCCCCCGTACACTGCATGGCAAATAACCACAGACAAAGCTGAAATTCGGTCTGACTCTTAAATTAGTTGTGTTGCTCCAAAATTGGGTCAGAAACAAAGATAAGATATTTTGCCCTTACCCGAACCAGCGCTACTCCACATGCCTAAATCTGACCAATCCAACCAACAAAGGCAACAAGTACTAGCCAGTCAGAGGGAGAATATGGCGGGTCATGCCTTTGTCTTGGCGTCCTGAACATTTAACCTCTGGTCTAGCAAATGATATCCTCATTAGCCTCTGAGTAACACTCTATTGCTATCGTAGTGAGTAAGCTAGCTACCCGGACATGCTAACATTTGCAGCTTAAGTTAGAGCAAACAAACAAATAATCCATGCCTTACACTTTTTCTTTTAATCTTTGGTTTTGGTAAAAAAAAAAAGACAAGACAATACAAAACAAAAACACCACCTTCCAAACTTGTCATTTGTCTAGAGCCAGATGCACAGCACTTAGTCTTGTAGAGAAATTCAACAGCTTGTCATTCCTGCCAAGCCTAGTTTTGGTTGTTAAGTGTCGGGGATGAGTTTCGTGAACAGTTACTGAAATTAAAATGATTCAAATTTCAAGCAAAGCAGTTGAGTTCTATCAGTCCAGTGTAGCCGATAACAGAAGTTCAAAGACTGTTGGAGAAAGGAGCTACAGTGTTTTGTGAGTGATATCGACAGAGTGGAGGGAGCTCACCTGGTTTATTTCCCACTACATCACTGCTGCTGCTGTAGCAACAAGAAAGCCGAGCTGACAGCCCTCACTAACTGGCCAGTCAAACCAAAAGCAAGCTCTGACCTCAGGCTCTGTCTCACATGGATCAGCTGCGATTTCCAGCAGAGTATCTGACTTTTGTGAAAATATCCTCCCCTGTGGTTTCGGACTGTATTTTGAAGCTCCTGTGAACATACACAGGAGTACAGGTGTGTTTTTAGATATCCTGCTGTTAACAAGTTACATTTTGACAATGTGTCGATCGAAGTCCAACAGTAAGATATGACGTGATTCTTTTCTCTGCTGTTGAATACACGTCGAGGCCTTTTTGTTTCGTCAGTAGAAGGAGCTTGAGAGTCATTGTGGGTAGATGGAGTAGATGGAGAAAGACACAGTTGTCCAGAAATCTCAACAAGATGGCTGGGCAGCCTGCACACGCTGCAGCACTCAGAGCCAAATGGCACTCTCCATGTTGGTCCCAAATCCTCATGCGTTTTGCCTCTGAAAAGACGCCAAATGTAGCTAAATTTGGAGCGCTGGCCTCGCAGTGTGCCTTCCACTTCATGGGTTGGAATACAAAGCCAGCATATCAATATGAAGCATTCGAAGACAGCACAATGTTTGAGAGATAAGAATGCATTTTTCTCATCCTCTCCTGCTATCTGCCATGCTTCTATCATGTAATTAAACCTAATTGCACATTCGGAGCAGTACAGCTTGATGGGTCTTGCTAATTGGACCGACATTAGAAACCATAATTACCGCTGTGGCTGCAGGATAATGTGTTTTACATCACCATTGTCGCTCATTTTTGGCCACAGAGACTTTGGTCTCTTTTCATACATGTGTGCATTCATGCGTGGATTTAGGTTTGTTACGAGCATTATATAATGGAAATGTGCTTGAATTAAAAGAGGAAGAAATGTGTTTGAAAGGTGTAATATTTTCCATGAATGAATGAATCAGTGAATGAATGAATCACTGTATATCTCTGGACATGTTATCTTGAATGTACACTGCTTCCAAACATAAATAACACCCAGATGATGATGATGGTGATAATACAAACAAGCACAGGCGTCCTGCACTTTGTCACAGTGTTGAGACTCGTCCGCCTGGAGTTTGTGATAAGGTGAACAGTAAAGCACAAATCCACGTCTGCACACCCTGGGCTTGTTATCTGCAGTACGCTGGCGATAAGGTGTCTATACCCTTTTGTTTTTTTGCAATTCAACACGTAGGAACAATTTCTCTAGAGCAGGCTAGTTAACGTGCAATTCTTCCACATATTGCTCTTGAACCAGAGGGGGAGTCACAGAGGGGCTGATTTGCTTTCTGTTTTCTCTCGTCACTGTTTAAGAGTAAATGTAGTAGTGTGGACACCGCAACCGCTTCAATTTGTTTAAGTTTAAGTGAATCGTATAAGGAGGCCTGAAAATAAACAGTACTTCGAGGCCTGTTGTTTATCAAGCATCTCAGAATCCCTCGCAGGAATCGCACTGAAAGTTAAACCTCAGAGAAAGTCTGAGATATTTCTGAAGCTTCCTACGCTGACTTTCTGCAAGGAGACGTAGAAATGATGATGATGTGTTGCTGTTTTCTGACAGTTGGGTTTGAGATATTGAACAATTCAATAATAATGTGTAGGTGTAATCTGTGTAGTTATATAAGTTATCTAGGTCATATATGCTTAAATGTGATGCCAATGGCGTAACAGAATAAATGTATAAACAAATCATCCAAATCCCAAATTTTATTTAGTGTCTCCTGTGACCAAGAAAGGCATCTTTGAAGGTGGAACCAGAGATTTTTGCCCAGAAAATAACTAAATGAGTGCAAATCAGTTTTGACCCACAAACCATTGTTAACTATGTTAGCTCTGTTAGCACCGTTAGCAGTGTAGTTAACATTCCTAAAGGGGTTTTTGGCTTAAAATGAAGCCACGTACTCATCGGGGCGACCCATACCGAAGGGTGGCCAGCTGGAATTACCAAATGAGCAGCGCCACAAGCGAGCTCCCATCTGACCTGGGTGATGTGCAATGCAGAGCAGCCAAGGCTAGCTAACCAGTCGAAACCGCAGGGTAGTTGGGCAGTGGGCGCCATGTTTTTGCATGTTAACACAGCTAGCAGGCTGTCTGTCAGAAAAAGCCAACAGAAAATGGACAGTGCTTTGAAATGCAGCTTGCAGCTGTACAACTGCTCAAAGTTTGATTTATTATTATATGTTGGTTGTGATTGGTCACATCATCACAAAGTCAAAGCTGCTGTAGGGTCCTTACAGCAACAGGACTGTGGTTTTTGCTCCTACTCTCTGCTGCATCCCACACACAGTCAGTCTCGAGAAATGTTAATTTTCACCCATTACACTTGTTTCTGCCTGAATCAAACTCCTGCAGCTCCTAAAAGTTCATTTCCTAAGTTCAGAAAGTTAAAATGCTTATACTCAAGGTCCCAGAAAGATCACATTTGCAGCCGGTTAGGACTGATTTCCTCCAATGAAACACTTGATTAATATAGGCAGTGAACATCTTTTTAAAAGACTTCTTTGGCTTTCAATTTAAAGCTAGCCCACCGCTGCATCCAGTTCAGTTTCTACACCACCAAGCGAGGTAGAGTCTGACTGCTTAGCAGCCTGGTCATTCTGCCTGCCGTTGCTTGAGGAAATACAGTATCTGGCAATCAATAAAACTTACAGTTCAAAGATCAAAAACATTGTTCAGCTCCATTTAAGGTTTCCGCCATGTCACCGCAGTGTTTAACACTGAAGGCCAAACACTGCAAACTCCAAATCTGTTACACTGAAGTTCTTTTAGCTCGGCTGAGGTTCTTACCAAATCTTTTGACACATTGATTAGCTACTGCAGTTGCACAAATTACCCTGTTTGACCTGAATTTGGCTCCTGCTGAATACTGCTGTGGGAAAAAAATAACTCATCACTGATTTATTCTAGTTATTACAGTGTGTCTGATGACCAAGACAGAAAATAAGCTTGGCTACTCACCCGAGGCAAACGATTTACAGGAAGAACAGGTTCACAACAACTAAAGAGCCCATTTGCTCCATGGTGAATAAACCTGTTTGTACAGATATGCCTATTTTCTATTCCACAAATATACAGTGTACCAATGTTTAACTTATGTTGGCAGATGTTTGTAAGACCTGCTTTTCTGTTTCTTTGCTGTGTCCTGATACTGTTTGCGGCTCCATCGACCCATTTTCCACATGGGGATCATTAAAGTTTCATCTTATCTTAAATCTGAAAGCCAAGAAGGAGAGAAAGCGGATGCAAGACAACAGAACTGAAAACTGGTGGTGGATATCAAAAGTGTTAATCGCACCCTACATCTCATCCTGGTGTCCCTGCATGCACCATCTGACACTGCAGGCAGGCTTAAGCCTTTCATTTAAATTGAAACTTGAGCTCTGTACTTTGTTGGAGAGCTCCGGTAAAAGAGGCCAACATGGTAGAAGTACGAACCCGTCAGTTAATGTTTTGACCCCTGCATGCTGTCAGGGAATCAATTTCAAATCTTAAAAACATCTTTACCCTTCTATTCATTGTCCATGCATTTCTCAAGCCTGCAGCAAATCACAGAGAAAATGACCCTTGCCACATGATGTCACCCTTCAGAATCAGAATCAGACAAACTGGTTTGTTGGTTTGTAGACTCCCATTCTGAAACCTCGAGTTTGGCATTTTGGCCTTCGCCATCTTGGATTTTTGGAAGTGACCAATTGTAGCTGCTAGCTTGGTTAGCACGGTTAATTTTCAGCTATGGTTAACTGTGATAATGCTAATTTTTGCGAGGGAAAAACAGACTTAAATTAGTAAGAGTAAAAACTAATTAGTATCTCGTTCCTAAAATGTTGAGGCAGAGGGTACTTTCTGTAGCTCTGGTTGAGGGTGAGAGGCTGTCAGCAAATAGTTTGTTGGGCACAAGGAAACAGAGATCTGTGTGGGTACATGAGACCCTAAAAAAGGGTGGATCATGGGGAGTACCACCAGTTGGTCCCGGAGCTTCTCCTTCATGATGGCCGTTTCCAGGCATATTCTAGGATGACTCGGGCAGTTTGACAACCTGCTGTCTGTCATCGGGCCGTATAGCGCTGGGTATCCAGCAACCGCTACCACCAGTTTCTCCTTCATTGTTTACCAACTGTAAACTTGTTGTCCTGACCACCACAGAAGGCCCGCCTCTCAAATCATCCAATTGGACAATGGGAAAAAAGATGACGTGGGGTGCTTTTCCACTCTGAGTTGAATCTACAGCTACACATATACACTGTGAATCTGGAGACACCATGGTTATGCTACCTAAACATGTTGTCGCCATGGTCACGACTTTTCAAAGGATGGCTCCCAACCTTAATTATTCATAACTTTTAGCGGTAATAGCATTTAAACAGGTGAGTCATATAATAACTCACCCCTGTGGAGTCAACATGAATGAGGAAATTAGCTATAGAGACCAAAACCATTTTTTTGTACCAGACTGTAAACATGTTTATTTCTGCTGTAAGTTGGGCATTTCAACATGGGGGTCTATGGGGATGACTTTAGAGTCAGCCTCAAGTGGCCATTAGAGGAACTGCAGTTTTTGGCACTGGCTTTATCTATCAGCCCCTGAGGTTGCCCCCTGACTGGCGTCAGAATTTCACATTAATGGATCATATTTTCCAGCACAGATTTGTTTCCAAGTGATTACAGTTTATTTCATGCTTTTCATCCAAAGCTCATACTTCCAGCTCATAATGTATGCTACAAGAAGTAATAATTAATAATGAGAGTCAGAGGTGAAATATAAAGTGATTCTGCCAACCGCTGTTGACAGAATTGTCTTAACAAGCTAGAGAGCTACACTTTAAATGCAAATGTACCCTTGCTCTGCCAGTGACAGCGTTGTACTCCTTGTAACACCTGCCTCTAATGTCATTAAACTAAATATAATCAAACTTATAATCCTGATGACAGTGAATGATAATAATTTAAAAATGCTAATTTATTATAATTAATTTCAGACGGCCAATCAACCTTTAAAGAATCTGTCACAGAGTGCACATTTCATTGTTAAATAAACCTACCACTCCCATTGTGCTTTACACCTGATGCTGAGAGGAGTCTGCAGGCTGATTCAGTAGGGGGTCTCTCCGCTGGGTGCTGACACTTGCAGTTATAAACCTTTCATTAATTGAATATGCTGGCTGCTGCGAGTCTATAATTGTTTTTATTATTAAAAAAATACCACAAGATGCTGTGCAAAATATGACAGGAAACAAGTAAAGGTACCCTGTGGATCTTTTCACCACTAATATTGATATGCAGCAATATTTTTATGACGCACATTCACCTACATGAGTGTGTCTATGACGCGATACACACTCCAGTGGTTTCACACTGTGCCACTGAGTCACAGGTGCCAGTAATGCTTTAACAGCTCTGTCAGTCTCTTAATTCCTAATATAATACCATCAATCATAATTAAAGTGTCCAATTAAGCTAATTAAGCTCTTTGATGCAAGAAACAATGAAACGACACATAGAAAACAATGCAAACAGTGCATGAAATTGATCACAGCAGCCACGTACACAAACAATACAGTACTCGCTGTTCCAAATGTACAAATAAAAGGGTTGTTTTGACTTGAGGCGGGAATAAAGGCTGGGCACACACACAGTGTACAAATAAATCCTCGACATGTTGAAGTGTATCTTCAGAGCAGATTGAAAAGAAAATTAATATCAAGCGTTTTTAATCGGGTTAATTGGTTATTTTGACTTCAAAGGATTCCCAATCCTGGCTTTACTCCTCAACCCTCAATACATGTGTTTGTGTGTGTAGCTGAGCGATCACATGCTGGTAGATTTACACCCTTATGGGAGCTGATCCTGTCCGTACGAGCAGTTATTGGATTACATGTGCGGGGAGATATTGAGTGTCTGCTGCTCACTTACTCATCAGATTGAAAAGAACAAGCTCTGTGATTTCACTCAGTTTATACTGTTAAAGCTAGATGTTTCTTTAGATCTGATCTGAATAATTAAGAAGCAACAGCAGCTGGTTGTTACACTCTGCATCCCTTTCTCTCTGTGCCCTCTCTCCCCTCTGTCGTTGTGTTACATAAATGTAAGTGTAACCTTCCTGCCTGGCAGTGGGAAGACGGATCACTCCGAGCAGCGCTCTCAGATGTATCACCTGATACAGCTGATGTACGGCCCATAAACTCTTCGCAGGCACTAAAACAACAAGGAGGAGGGTGTGATACAAATGCGCGCCGCAGCGACGTCAACTTTAAACAGATAGCAGGTGCATAACTCCCAGCTGTAAAAGCTGACAGTCAACACATATACAGTCCAACACCTGCGTGAGTCACGAGAGCCATGTGATATAGTGCTTTCAGCCACCTTCAGCTGGTACAGATTTCACTTTCAGTCACATTTATAGCATCATGATTTACATTTAGGATTGTGTTCGCTTAAGTTAAATGATAGATGTATCTGAATTTATCATCTGGAAGGATGAGACAGGCACAGGTTGCATGTCCAGTGCTCTCACATATGGGCGATCTGGCCTGGAAGGCTTGGAGAAAGTAACCTGCATGTAGGCAGCATTCAATACAATTGTAGAAGCTGTGTAAACTGGAAGAGCTGGCTGCATGTAGACAGGGTTTTATATTATGAAAATGATTAATAGACACATGAAATAAGGACACATTTAAGAGCTACATGACACACATGAAATAAGGACACATTTAAGAGCTACATGACACTCCATCCACCGTCAGGCTGTAACAACACATCATATAATATCAGTGCCAAAGGTTAATAACCCCTATCAAGTGATATACTGTAGCTTCATAAAAAACAAGTTAGGCTTAGCTCCTCATTAGAAAGCTTCTTGCGTAGCAATCTATTAATATCTCCACCTCCAGGGAATGATGTCATTTTCTAGATCTCACAGAATTTAAGAGACAAAGGAGAGCCATGATTACATTCAACACAGTGACGTACATCCTGCCTCATAACTGTCTGCAAACTGTGCTGCTTTTTAGGAGCATTTTACCTTTTGACAGAGTGAAGTTCTGTCCACTGAATCACTTTCATACAAACTTCCCCATGGTCAGACCACCATGTTTGACTTTTGTCAAACGTGGTGGTCTGACCTGTCTGAGGGTTCTACTGTGCTTATTTTATGCACTGTGTTACTTTGATAAAAGAGTAATAAACTGGCACGGATGCTAAGCAGAATAAAGTTTATGCTATGGACAAGGGGCTGCTGCAAAATCTATTTTAGCAACCTTAACAAAATCAATATCAGTTTAAGTGTACACTATATTAGGAATATTGTCTCTGCTTTACTTTACTCACTAAGTGATGGAGGCATTGGTAGACCAGCAACTCCTGTTATCTGTATCAGTAAAAATGGCAGTCTGTTCCTCAGTTCCCTGGTGGAAAGGTGTGTGTGATATCAAGGTACAGCAGTGAAAGTATTCGGAGTAGAGCGAACACTAAAACTGATGCTGATTTTTTAGGTGGACCTTTTCTAGGTGGCCAACTGAGGCAGCATTTGCTCAGCTCCTTGGCATAATAATTGTCTCTAACTTCACTTTATGCTTTAGTTCATTCCTGTAGTGAGGTGTGTCGTACTGGAAACCAGTCAATCCCAGTTCACAGTTAGTAAGAGGAGCTTTAAAGCTGATCACATTGAACTCTACTGAGGACATTAAATATCCCAGCAACTTCGATAGCACAACCTTATGAATGAAAACACAGGTACGCTGACCCCTTCTGGGTGTCGGTGATGACTGTCAGACTTTTCCATCTAACTCACAGTGGGGAGTTATGGCTGTCGTGAGTAATAAGTTAAATGGCCCTGTGGTAAACGGCGTCCGGTGGTTTAAAGGTAATGGCTGCAGCATGGGCATACTGAATGTCACCATAATCCAGTGTAGTGGGCTTTATAATGCTTTTAACTGTCTGGTATAAAAGTCCAATTTCTGATCATCTTAACGTCTTATCGGACAGTCTGGCTTCTCACCAACCTAACCATTGACTACACCTCTTGACAATAATGAACAGTACTTCCCAGAAATTTCAGCTACTCCTTTAATAAAGTCAGCCCTCTTATTTCATATTTGTAATTCACTCTCATCTGATTATGCATATGAATAGTAGTTTAACTTCCCTCTCACCATGGCTGTCATTCAGAAATGAACAAAAATGGCACATTCCGTTCTCCAGTTGATCAAACTCCATCGAGCTTGAATATAGAGCACAACCTTCATGATTCTCACAGCGGGTTCCTCTATTAATTCTTCACTTAATGAAATGAAACGACAGTGAGCACTGTAGCAACCAGCAATTAGCCTAATTAAACTGATAGAAAGATGATCTATAAACTCTTAACGTTGACTATGGGCGTTTTAATTAGTGATCTAATGGAGGCTACACTGCAGGCCTGGTTATTGAATGGCAACAAATAAAGCCCAACAGAATGAAGTGTTAGTCACTGTTGTCTTCATGGTTGGAGTGCAGTGCTCAGATAAGATGCAATTACACAGAAGATTATTAGCTCTCATATTTCATGACATTTTACAGGACTATAAAAGATTATTCTTTTATGCAAATAGTGCATAATGTGTGTGCAATCGCCTCTTTTTTATACCCTCTGTCTACACCATGTGTAAACTTGAATTGCCTCTTAAACCAGATAACTTTGGGGGAAAACCAGTAGGGCTAGGGTGATATGCTTACCTCCTGATTTGATATTATCATAATACTGGGGTGCCATTTTGATATCTATCCCAATTATAAGTGTGCAGTCTATTTTTTTTTTACGTGTGTATGGATAAATAATACTTTTAAAGTAAACTTAAACTGTTACATGTAGCTGTCCCTGCAGTGTTTCCCATACATTGATTTATTCCATTGTAGAGCTGTGTGAAGCCTATTGATACGCTCAGCCCCTTGCCCTGCTCTCTGTCTCGCTGTTTATCAGACAAATGAGACAAGAATTAGCAAGTCTATGCATCTGGCAGTCCCTCCACCTTCCTCCCCACTTCCAGGTGACTTTTTACCAGGAAGAGAGCAGGCAGAAGCTCTAGAGACGGACCCTCGGTAGCAAATGTAGCAACTCTAATTTAGCTGGCGCAAACCCCAGCATCAGGGGTCACAGCCGGCTTGGTCCAATCTGTGTAACAGCAGCAACCAAAAGTTTTTCAAACTGGCTGAGAGTTTGCGCTGTGCTCACTGAATTCAGATTGCTATTTGAGTAGCTGAAGGTCCATGTCCTTCCATTGTGCGCCATTTTCTGCTGATATGACACCACATTACTCGCAGATTACCACAATATCAGAGACAACTTATTTCCCCCTCCACATTTATATCAAATTAGCCATTTAAAATCCTAAAAGGCCTCGAGTCTCTGCTCATTGAATGTCTATCATGATTTGAGAAATACTCGTCAGTTATGTGAGTTTTAAGCACACCGGATTTATTGGACAGATTGTGCAAAACCACTGGGTCCTTCAATATCAGTCAAGAAAAATCGAGCTGTTTTCATTATACAGTATTGGAGGCCACCTTTTTTTCTTTGTCGATTTCTTGTCAGTGCTTATACTTTATTGACATGATTTACATTTTTGGAAAGTTTATACATTTTGTCAGTCCCAGTACGTTTTCTAACTCAATTTTTCAGTTAGAAACAAATCCTAACATAAAGAAAGAAAAATCAATTAGATAAAGTGCCTTATTGAGGCCAGACACGCCAAGTTCAACATTCACGCCGCCTCAGTGCGCCGACTGTTACGCAACCAAGAAGTTCTGATCCTGACAGCTCTCAGACATCCTCCTTTCAAGGGCAGAGACAGAAAAATGAATTTGCGGCAAGAGAGGGGAGGTCAGTGAACAACTATGTTTACGGTGCGAGCAGGTAGAGAGTTTTTCGGAGAGGGAGGGACGTCTCAGCCGCTGCACACAATTCTCCGCCCACCTTCTGCGTCCTGACCTCAGCAGACAGAGCTACTGTATACTTAAGAATGAGTGACAAGGTTAAAACCTGTCCAATTCAAACTTAACTGACACTTCTTTTTCAAGTGCAAACTAAAGTAGTCTTTTCCACGGTGTCGAGTGGGTTCAGAGAAACTGTTGTACTCAATTATTGCACAGAAACATGTTGAGATGTAAAAGAAGTTTCATTCAAATGGATGAGTGAGCGTCAGTGCAGTGAGGAAAGGAAAATAAGTTTTTGTCCTCTTTCTTTGTTGACTCTGTGACTTCTGCCTTCCCATCTTCACTTGGTTTATCAGAACGAGATAAAGGTGCTGCATGCACAGAGAAGTACACTGACCTGACAGTGACACAGATATAGGGCCTGAGGATGCCGGGAAACACAATGGTTTGAAAGAAGGCTCAAAGAAATGGCCCTGGGCTCTACAAAGGTTTTCTTTTGTTAGACTGAATGTTTTCACCAAAATTGGCATTGGTCCCACCTTGAGAAAAACACTCCAAAAAATATTTCTTTTTGCACTTCTAAGTTCCTTTGGACACTACCAACAACTGGCTACCTAGTTTATTTAATTATGAGTGTCGACCAAACAGTTTAGATTTCCATTGACAGCTGAGTTAAATTAAGATATTTATATTTAAATGAATGATAATTTTCAGTCTTTGTAGAAATAGATCAGACTTGCTCATCTCTTTTTGTGGTGTTAACAGCACAGGACAGTTACAGGACTCCCAGTGATCCAAGTGACAAGATCAATGCTTGCAACTCTATTGTGCTTACATGTATCTTAGTTGAAACCCAATATTAGCAAAGTTGTCCTGGATTTACAAATTGCTGTGGACTGTATTTTCATTGAAAACATCCAAAAATGACTTATAATACCTTCTTGGCTCATGAGTAAATCTAGCAAACTTGTTCAAACATATGATGTGACTCCCTTGAGCTTAGTCTTACCAGTTTTTTAGAACAGGTTTCAGATGAGACAGGATGTTCTAGACAAGTAAATAATCTTATTACCTGCATAAACATGAAAATGAGCACATCTTTACCCAGATCATTTATGTAAATGGTTATCAGAAGTGGACCAAGCACAGAGCCCTGTGGAACACCATTTCAAACAGACAGAACATCAGAGCAAAGAGCATAATATGTGACACACTGAGACTGCTTGCCCTGCGAGCCCTTGTCAAAAAGCCTCTGTTTAAGAACATGTGTCAAAAGCCTTGGATATATCATTTAAAAAACAGATATGCAGTGTTGATTTTTATTAAATGCCAAGATATCATTAACCACATTCAAAGCTGCCATAAAGGTGCTCTGACTTTTCCTAAATCCTGACTAAGATGTGGATAAATGTCATTTGAATATGAAAACTCCTTGAGTTGCTCACCGATCAGTCTCTGAACCCATCAGCTATTGTTCTGGTGACAATAAGCCCCTGGAGGTGAGGGCCAATATTTTAAGATGATACGGTGTAGCCAGCGGATATCCGGGCCCAGACTTACTCTTTTGTGCACCCGTCATTTTTGCTTATTTCTTTCAACAGATACCTGCATAAAAATAATGCAGATGATATTTTTAAAAGGTAATATAAAGCCAACTCATATAAAGCCGACTGCTTACATGTGAAACCAGACACTTCTGGTACTTAAATCTTCCTGCTGCCTGTTGTTTGTAGAGATTATTCAACGATCAAACCTAAAAGGATCTTGGACAGCACACACAATTTTGAAATCGGCCTGTAGTTATTGAAAAAGAAACTGAGAAATGAGTTGTGTATTATCTCATTGTGAGATCTCTGCTCTATATTATTCCAACAGCACAGACCACACTGCCCTACTGACCAGAAATGATGAGACATTAACTGTGTGGTATAGACAACAAAAAAAGAGAGATGGCCTAATCACAGATGCTGTGAGAAGTAGCTTTGGTTTCATCTGTCGCTGTGCCCCTCCAGTCAAGCCCCATCAACTGGGCTTTTTTTGAAACGACTAAACCCAAGTGACTTCTACAAGGAGCTGAATGATCCTGCTTTGATGGAGGCCATTTTGTAGTTGGTGAAGGACGGGCTGCAAGATGAGAGGGAGGTTGTCAGGGGGAAGAAATGGAAAAAAACAAGCAGAGTAACGAGAGGGAGGCTTGAAGGCTTGTGCATCAGTTTCTGCATTATGTATGTACTGAAGGCTCTGTCACTCAAGGATAGTTTTGTTAATTTGTTGTTTAATGTGCTGTGATTTTAGTACATCATAATCATGTCTAATTATCTTCTGTATTATCTCCATATCCGTTATTTTCCTGCTGTATCAGAGAGGAAATGTAGGAAGAACAGAGCAGAATAGAACTAATGGTGTATTGCAACCCTGTGCCTACACACAGTTATGTGCTTCTCCCAAAAATACACACACACACATCAGGGGCGTCATCTCCGTGGCCAGCTCAGATCGATCCGTCCCAGAGGAAAGTCAGCCGGTCCAGTGGCTAATCACACAGATGGATCTCCGGTCTGACAGCCGTCATAGGCAGTGAGAGTCCTACTGGATCACTTCCTGTCAACACTGACACACTCCAACATAAAGACACACACATTTTTATGTTAGGCGCTGTTATAGTACTATTATACGTATCCTTTCTCTTTGCTGAGGAAAGCACAGTGTAAACATTTTGAGAGAGCACAGCAGGGTGTTCTAACTTTTTCTCATCGCATCCCTTGTGGGATTTATTGTAAAAACAATTACCTCACAGTGTTCACATGTTTCAACTGTTCTCTCACCAAACTGTCACAAAGACACACAGAGCTAAGATTATATATATATTTAACTTTGGTACAGCTGTCTTGAGGATGCATCACCAACATGTCTGGTCATGTGACTTTAGCATAATGTAGGCTATTTAAGTATGATGGACGTATGACTTCAAACATATCAGGGTATAACGTGATCGAAATCATATTGATTTTCATTTTGTGGAATTTGGGGTGGGGTGGAAATACTATGTTGTCAATCAGAAGCTACAAAGTTCTTGTTTCTGATTCACTCATTCGGTGGCTTTAATGACCTTTTGTTTGTTAGCTGTTCAGAATTAAGGAATTTTTTATGTCAAAGGTCAAGGTCACTGTGACCCCCGTCCCTCTCATTCTCATGAGCACAATATTTCAAGATGGCTTGAAGGGATCTTTTTCAAATTTGTACAAACGTCCACTTGGACTCAACAATTAACTGATTATATCTTGGTGGTCAAAGGTCAAGGTTACTGTGACCTCACAAAACATGTTTTTGGCCATAACTCAAGAATTTATACTCTAATTACGACAAATTTTCACACGAATGATGCATTCAGCTCTCTGCATTCAAAAGGTCAAAGGTCTACGTCATTATGACGTCATAATGTTCTGCAAAGACGCTTTTCTGGCCATTACTTGACACTATATCTCAGGAACAGAAGGGGAGACATTTGGTCAGATACGGAATTAGTGACACTAATCTTAGGTGTCCATCTTGAAACTGTGCTGATTGTCTAGATCTTCTGTGCTGCATGTGTGTGAAGCACATGGATGTATCAAGAGAATTTCTGCTCTGCTTCCACACTGTGGGGCCTATAGGGCAGACAACTTGACTCAGAGACTTTTGAAATGTTATTGGACCAAATGGTTGAAATCCAGATAGCGAAACAAGTCATTTGTTTGTTGTGACGCTCAAAAAATGTATCCACTGATTTACAGATGTTGTCTTTCACAATGTAAGTTATTGGACAAAATCTTCTTGGCCCACATGGCATCAAGTGACAGACCCAGATATGGTAATTCCAGGATTTAGCCAGTGTGTCCGATTAGTTTCAAAGCTGTTCCTTGGGGCTTGATGAAGCATCCACATTTTAGAATATTTAGCTTCTTTGCAGCAACATCCATATGTGAAGAACTATTTACTGTCATGGATACATTTATGTCTGGACAGATGTGGATGTAAACTGCAGCTTGATTAATTGACTGAGACATACAACCTTGTGGCGGTAATTCTAGTTGACTGTTTTATTAGGTTTGCCATGAACATATAGTTTTAAGATATTGGAGTAAGGATATTGCAGTAGTCTGAGTCAAGGGGAGGGTCCATATAGATATTAATAACATCAGGGAGTGTCTTCAGTCCCTCCCCACCCAAATACTTTGTGTGCCGTCCCTTAGCATGCCTGTGAGGACGCCGAACTTTAAACCTCTTCAGTGAATGTCTTCTTAATCCTAATTAGAGAAACACTTTAAAGGGGGGTTAAGTCATCTAATGTGCGTTTTATTTACAAGGTCTGAAACTTGAAGGGTCAGCACTTGGCGAAAAAGTCGTCGAGTCATTGGTATTGATCAACAACCCTATTAAAGCCGTGCAGACATATTATGGTCATTCTGAGCTATGGGAGAGTAAAAAGTGTACTTTCGAGGTTTAGGGTTGCACCATTACTCTGCCTCACATATTTCCTTCATCTCTAATGTTTTTATGTATTTTTTCCCTTTATCTATGTAACAATAACTCCTCTGCCAAAGTCTGGCCTGAAGGTGAGAATGTTTGGGAAGCTCTCTTTAAAGTGGCGTTCAGAGATCCAGACACTGAGCTGGAGGTACAGTCAGCCAGTATCCACACCGGTTAACCTTGTCCAGCTCTCTGTGGAACGATTTAAATATTCAGTAGCCCGAAAGAAGCTTCCCTGCTGCCAGAGGAGATGCATATCATTCCCCTTCTTTAAAGATGCACATACGATTTGAGCTTTACATCCAATAGCCCTTTGCATGATGCAGTCACCATGGTAACATTGTCACGGGGGTTACAATAACTCATTCATGTTGTAAAATGCACATCAATAAACACACACCTCACCCACGCTGTAGTATTTCCCCTCCTCCCTCCTCAGCCTGTCTCTTAAGCACACATCTATTCACACACACACACACACACACACATGCATACTATACACAATCCCTCTGATCTCGTAGTGTTTCCCCAGGGTTGCTCCGACACAAACAAAAGCACAGTTTAAGGTTAATACCACTTCTCTGAATACACCTCCAGCCAATACTGATGTGTTTGCCAGAGGTTAAAAGTTCAGAGAATTGCAGTCTGCTCTGTGTGTGTATGCTGATAGGGTGTGTGTGTGTGTATGTGTGTGTGTTTTAAGCCAAACTGTGTCTGACAGGCTGACAGAACAATGAAAACTAGAGTGTGTATTTCTGTCAGGGTTTAGGTTGAATCCAAACTCTGAAAGTATCCACTCTTTTCTCTGCCCTCTGTTGCGCTCTCTCTCTCTCTCTCTCTCTCTCCCTCTCTCTTGCACACACACACACGTATGGCACATAAACAGAAAAATTGACTCAAAGACATGCTTTTTCCGTGAGTCTCACCTCTGTGAAGCTGAAGCCTAGCGGGTCTGACAGGTGGAATCATTTATTTACCGAGGGCATACTGAGCAGCACGGCCTCTGACTGGACCTCATGCCGGCTGGAGATAGCAGCCTCACCTCACAGGGCCCCGAAGCAGCTGTGGGCAGCCGGACCGCGGGTTATCACGCCATCCACACACACATCAGAGCGGCTTAAGTGCCCGCTGTGATTTCCGCAGGATAGTGAAGCCTGTGCATGCGTGTCCGTGTGTGTGCAGGAAGGGAGAGGAGAGCGTGTGTCCATTAATATTTATCTACCTCCCCTGACGTCCACTGGCTGCCATTTGTCTGGATTATTTATATTTAGAAGTTTCATCTCACCATGTAGGAGATATGAATCTGCGCTTACGTTCATACAAATTCATCATTTCAATATTACCTTGTGTTTAACACCAGCCGGATTTACTGTATTGTCATTGAAATCGGTTGCCAAGGATTTGTGACTCTATCTTGGATGTGAAGTATCAGGAACTTGATTTAGATTAGAGCAGCAGAAAAAAAGGGGCTTTTAACAAAAATCTGATTATCCACCTTCCAACTACTACCTGCCTGCCAAATGCTAGAAGACATTTAGATTCCCTCAATCACACTTTACAAGTCTTTCAAAGGTATTTAAGACGACAACAGGATTATAAATTAAACATAAAGTCTGGTGTAACACAGACAACAGATCACAAACACAGCAGAGAAAAGCAGATTCTAAGCATATTAAACACGCTGTCCATCAGAGGCATGGACTTGAGTCACAAATTTGATGACTTAGACTTGACAAAATCAGAAAACATTTGTAAGTTGACTTGGATTTTAACACTAATGACTCCTGACTTCACTTGGCCTTGAGCCTTTTGACTTGAAAACACTGATACTTTCCCCCAAACCCAAATGTTTAAGAATATGTTATTTAAAAAGTGTGCCACAAATTTTTAAGACTACAGGCGGAGGCGCAACAACTTGCTTTCATGAATTAATACAAATTTTAAAAAGCATTCATGATTTTGTAAATTTAATATATTATTATTATTATTATATTATTATTAATCAGATGTTAAAATGGCATTACATTTGGTTAAGATCGCATTATGACTTGTTAGTTTAGTTTAGACTTGGGTCTTGAGTACAAAGACTTGAGACTCTGGCTACCTCTGACTTGCAAAACAATAACTTGCTCCCACCTCTGCTGTTCATCATACCAGCTTCTGTGAGGATCAAGATAAGCGAACTGTAACTGTTTAAACACAGCTGGATTTAATTTTCGAAACAGTTCCCAGTGGGCAAAATCCTTTTAGCTTGGTCGCTAATGAATCTCTTATGAAATCTTTTATATCTCCTGACTCTATTAGCAAAGAGGTAGATTAAAGTAGCAGATTTTTCATGTCCAGCTGTTGCCGAACGTCAGTTTCACTGGTTAAAATGACGACCTGCTGCAGATCATATCAGCTGCAGATAATTAGTGCTAATTCCATGATGGCTAACATGAAACATTTGGCTGTTTTTGGTGAATGTGCTTTCTGCGTGCCAGGTTCTGTGCTCATCCAAAGATCATTTGTGAGGGGAAAGTAACAGCTCTTTGGACAAGGGCAGCAACTAATGGTTATTTTATTAAGTGATCCCAGAATTACTGTGCGAAATGTAAAAGATACAGGGTTCCTGCTTCGTATGGAATGTCAAATATAGTCTAAATAATTGACCAAGAAGTTTGGAAATTTGAGCCTGGACAAATACGTCGATAGATGGAGCTTGTTTTGTGGGCCTATATACTGTATATGTATATGTATATGTATATGTATATGATGAGTGAAATACTTGGTGATTACCTGTCTAGCAGTCATCTGATGGTCAAAGCTCTGAAATGGTCTGTGTGTGATTTTTTTGTAAGTGCAATCTTTTCTCCAGAGAAATCATCTCGGCGATTGCATCACGCCAATTTCAGGAGAATCTCAGTTAAACTTTCATGAATATAATATCAATATTTTAAGCGTATCAACTTAATAATTCCAAATCAGCAGAAGCAAGTCTGAAAAAGTAAGGTGTGAAAGGAAGTTCAGCCGTAACTTAAATGTGTCAAAAACCTGTGTATTTCATCAACACCTCATTTTCAGCTTGCAGGTTGTCAGCATTAATTAGGCTGCTACTGAAAACCTTCTGTCTCATCAGACAGCAAACGCTGATTACAGATCTGCAGAATAACTGACTTTTATTATTTAAGAGTCTATATATAGCTCAGAATTAAAGGTGTTTTTATGTTGCTAACTATTGCCTGTATGGAACAGAGTCTATGTTTCCTTACCTAAACCCCTAGCTCAAGACATACTTGTATAAGTGACAAATATCCAACAATGATATTTATTCTTACCTGTGTTTGCACTTATAATACCTGGGCCCAGTACAGAAGGCAGTGCAGACCTCAGCTCTGGAGCACTGCATTCTGCTGGTGTGTGTGTGTGTGTGTGTGTGTGTGTGTGTGTGCCCCTCAGTAGTGTTATTTACCGGAAGGAGTGCTGAAGCTGCATGTCCTCGGCCTGTGCTGCCATCAGCAGTGGTAGCGATGTGTGCGTGCCAGTGCATGTGTGTGTGTGTGTGTGTGCGGCGGACAGGCCAGGAGACAAGGTAATTACCACAGGACCCTTCATCTGGCATCCGCTCAGCTCTCAGGTTCAACAGAGCAGCTAACAGGAGCTCTGTCAGCTCACAGCGAAGACACAGAGCAGGTGTGTGGGGGGGCACCTGTGGGCCTAAAATATGAAAACCACTACTTTTTTTTGTACATGGAGAGACAGTTGAGGACATCTGCACATGAGCACATGTTAGATAAAAACCCTGCGAGTGAGTCTGCCTGCATTGTCTCTGCATCGTGTGCGTTCTCCCCCCCAGCATCACTATTGCCTGGAGTCTCTTGTGTTATCTAGACAGGTGCAGTTGTCTGTGCCCTGCTATATAATGGGATGTGTTCAGCCTGTTCCACGCTGCACCGTCTGCCAGCACCAAGATGGTGTTCCCGATAACTCCTCACCCCCTGATAGAGGCTCAGGCTCTGCAGCAGGGTGAAACACAGTGAGGGAAACAGCCATTGGGCAGCAGTACTGCACATATGTTTGGACTAGTGCTGATCTTCTGTCTCCATCAGCTCCTTCCAGGTGCTTCCCTAGGTAAATTAGTTAATGTGAGTAATGCTTGTGTGTGTAAAACTGTGTCTGTTCAGGCGTCCATGAGTTGATTAGCCACCTTTTATTAGAGCTCCACTTGGGAGGTTTCCTTCTGGGTAGGTCTCTACTCAACACAAGGACTCTGGTGAGCATGTGGCCTTTTACACCACTATCACTGAGAACACAAAGAGTCACATGTAATATCTGACTACTTGTGAGACTTGTGAGTCATTCAAGGAAGTAAAAATTCAGAAAGTGATTGCCTTCGTAATTGGGAGGAGTAGGCCTGTCACGATAATTATGTTATCGACTTATGTGGATATGACCTTGACCTTTTTGTTTACATGCGTGTTTATTTACATAAGAACATCACCAGCATTTTAGCCAACATGATGCCAGAATAAAAAGCCGAGTTTTCCCCACCATCATGAGAATTGGGTGCTGCAGTTCTCCCTTTTTTTCCTCTCTACCCCCACCTACTTGCATGAGTTCAAAGTAAAAGAAAAGAACACGTGAAAGACGACACAGTGCAGCTATCCGGTTGCCTACAGCTGCACTTTTGGAGTAGAAGAGGCACAGTTCTGATAGTAGTTAGCTTGCCAACCCCTTGCGACAAGCAATAAAGTCTGCTTTTTGTAGTTTTACCCTCCAACAACGTCATCTTTCACTCCGTAAATCCACCAGCAAATCGCCTACCTTCCAGGCTGCTCAGCCCCGGTAGCCAACTTCAGCACACCGGCCAGAATATGGTGGCAACTGCGGTGTCACTGGAGTTTCGTTTAGCTTGTCTATTCGTTGCAAGAGGCATCACTTGGTTTCATTTTTTTAAGTCTACTCCTACCAAGGTATTTTAATTTTGTATATACTTTCTTGCATATATTAAAAGGTGTAAATTTCTTGTTTAAAAAATATCTTAAATATATTTTTTTCATATTCCAAGAATTGAAACTTAACTGCTCTTTGATAGAGTGTACCTTAATTATTACGCTATTATATTATTATTATATCAGCGGCATAAAACGGTCTCAGAATGACAATAATATCGTTCATTGCCGTTATTTCTGGGACAATATATCATCCATAGAAAGTAGTCATTGTGACAGGCCTAGACAGGAGCTATTTCGTTTTATTCTTGCTCTGAAAAACACTCTGGTGGCCTTCGGTCACCATCAGAACATGGCCTAGTGGTTTGCACTAAAGTAGCCAGCAATATGGTGGTAGAGTTCCCTTTGGTTGTATGTATACAGGTTTTGAGATAAATGCCTCTGAAACTTGTGCTTCAACACACATACAGTTGAGACAAATAGAATTGTATTCATGTCAAAGCACTGCCACCAGAAAAAGTGTCAGCTAGGAAAACTGTCTTGAGAAAAACTCAATGAATACATAATACTAAGGGGAGGTGATTTTGGGGGTGGATTTGCTAAACAAGTCCTTAAAGCACAACACTGCACCACATCTGTGGCTCATTTTTGTGAAATAATGTCTCAAATCACAATTCATTATCCTCAAAGTAGAGAGGATAGTGTACTTAAAAGTGATCTAATTTGATCAACTAAGTGCTGAAATTGCCCATTGGTGTTCAAAATGGAACATCACTTATCTCAATTTTTGTCCTATCCATCATGAGCTGAAGTGCCACTTTTTTTCAATTGGCAGTTGCCTCATTTTTGGAGTGAAACACTTCATAGGAATATCGTAATTCACATGCAGTTCACATCGCTTAGTGTCTGGAGATTGGGGCAATTTTGTCCCCATAGAAACTGCTGCCATATGGACAGAGGAGCATGATGGGAGAAAGGTCATCACTCAGAATGGAAGCGTTAGTGGTTATTTGAATATTTCCAGCCACCTGTCTTTCTATCAGTCTGTTCTTCACTGTCACATATTACTTTTTATGTTTACTCTATGTGTGTGTGGTTTAGATTTGGTATTTTTGATTGAAGTGCTTGTCCACAGCTTATCATACTCACAGTGTTATGGATGTCTGATTCATTGCTTTGCTGATGGACGTTACAAAAGGAAAATAAAATTAGAGAGAAACACCCAGAGAGACCCTCCAGAGCCGGATCAATAGCGGAGAATTTACAAGCTCATCAGAGACTTATCGCTGCTGCTGCTGCTGCTGCTGCTGCTGCTGCTGCTTTTAGTGTTGAAGGTGCTTGTAGACACTTTCACAGGTTTAAGGTCAATGTTCAAGTGAAAGTGAGAGAGCACAGGAAGAAGAGAAGGGGGAAGAGGTGAGAAAGTGTCTAAATGGAAACAGTCAACTTGAGAGACGGGTTTGAGAGTTTGGTGCCACATGATGTGTCTACACTTCTACTGCTGTATCGATTGCCTTCTTGGTTTGTTTTTCAGTCTTACATAAAGGTTCCTCTGCATGTCTCGAGACTCCAAGAGACACCTAATGTACACATTAGCTGATATGACTGAATATTAAATCTTTACAAGGAAAGATTGTAAGATTAACAATTCATTTATCACCTTTAATCACAAAGGAAGTCTTCAAGTATTTCAAGTGAAATTTATGATGCCGCTTAATCAACTTTAAACTTCATTATCCTGTTAGTACTATTTTATGTTGGCTGTAGATGATTTGTGTTGCCTGAGTCCAGTGGGGTTGATGGATATGCTTTACTGCATGTGTAAAATGACCTGCTATGAACAGCCATCCCAAGAGGAGATGTCAGTTTCAAAGTGCTGATATTATTTTTCTTGCTTTCCTGTTTTCTCTCAAACCGTTTTGTGGTTGGTGTCATTACTTATCAGAGCATAGAAGATGTCTGTTTGAGGTCTTGTCAGTTGAACTGACACCAAAACACCCACACATGTGCATTAAAACAAATGGACTGTTACATTTGATCGTTAGACTGCTGTGATGACTTTGGACATAAAGTTTTGTTGGATTTGGACCAAGACTGCTTTGCATGTAGGGGAGATACTACATTTATTAGGGTTCATTTGTGTACTCTGCAGTGAACTAAACCTGGACTGTTTATATAGCACATTTCATACACAGTGGCTCTTCAAATTGCCTAGAATAAGCAAGACAAGATAACAAAAACTTTCAAATGAGATCTATAAATACTAAATGGTGAAGGTGAAGAAAGGACAGACAGCAACACATGGTGAGCAAGTGGTTTTAAGTTCCTATTTGGAAGTGGTCAGAGTCCTCCTAGTGTTGCAATAATTTTTAGATGATAAAATGTTGTAACTAATTTAATGTGACTGCTAAAATCTTGAGTGGACTCCACAGATTTGTCAGTTTTGTCTTAATATAACAGTTGACTGACAAAGTGTGTTGATGGGACCATAGTAATCCAGTGAAAGACAAGTGTAGATTAATGTAGAGTATTATCTACATAAGTATGGTAGATAATGTTGTTTTTGAAGGGGGCCAAGTATTGATCTTTGTGTTACTCCATGGGTCATGCTGAACTTGAAGGGAAGATTGATAATGGAGATTAAATGATCCCTCTCTTGCAAATGCAATCCGAAGCAATTAATAGCTATGTTTTTCTCATGCATTGTTCGTACATATACCTACGAAAAGTAATGCACCACAATTCATATATAACCCACATAAACAGGAAGGCTATGTTCACGTGACCAATGTGCTGACATAAGTAAAGAAGGTAGTTATATAAAAAGGAAAAATCTGTGTAAGGAGATGGGTTATGGTGGTGGATGGGTCAATCAAACACAGAAGACCTGTGTTTTGGACAGTGTGAAAACAAGTGAACTTTGAGTTATTTTAAGGTGCATCATCGCCATGTTTCTTTTCCTAAACCTAGCCTATGTAACTTTCTGTTAAGTATGTAAGTTTATGTTCAGTACATAACGTGACAACACCATTTGTGGGGAGCTAATTTGGTAAATATCATTCAAACCAATATTTAAGGACACGTTGTCATAACAGTATCAGCATCAATGTTCAGTTGAGTATCATGTGAGACTTAGCTTAGCTTACAGTAGCTGTTCAGGTACAACAATGCAGGCACAAACCTCAAACAGTTTAAACTGACAAAGTAGTTGATTGGAAAAATCTGGCTTAACAGTAGAATGTATGAACTGTATAGAAGGAGACCAAGTATTGATCCTTGTGGAACTCCACAGGTCATGCTGAACTGCTTGAAGGTAAGACTGATAATGAATGTAAAATAATCACTCTCTTGCAAGTATGATCTGAAGCAGTTCATAGCAGTGCTAGAGCTGCAACAATATTTGATGAATCAATTAGTTGTTAACTGCTAACTTATTCGATAATTGATTATCAGTTTGAGTGATTTTTTAGGAAAGGAAAGTCAAAATTCTCTCATTACAGCTTCCTAAATTTGAATATCTTCTGGTTTCTTTACTCCTCTATGACAATAAACTGAATATCTCTGGGTTGTGGACAAAACAAGACATTTGAGGACGTCATGTTTGGCTTTGGAAAACACTTACCAACATTTTTCGTCTTTAACTGACATTTTATAGACCAAACAACTAATTCATTTATCAAGAAAATCAATTAATTAATCGTTAGTTGCTGTCTGAAACAGTTCCAGAGTCGATGTTCATTCCAGTGTCATTAAGGACTACAACAATAGTTGTTTTGTTACAACAATGCAGACAAAAACCTCAAAAACAGATACATTGATAAATTCAGATGAGATTTGTTTTTGAGTCATGATGTTTGAAAGAGTTTTTAAGAAGCTGGTTTGGAAGGCATCTATGCAGCAGCTAGATGAGCTCAGCAGTGACACAGTCGCACAGTACTAAGCATCTGTGACGACTCTACACAGTGCCAGCACCCTGCAGCAGATCAGTGGGTAGCAAAAAGGTTAATAATACACCTTTCCACATTTTTGGCACCGTTCTCTTGAGCAAGGCACTTATGACTGAATTGCTCCACTGCAGATGCTTAGTGCCTGACAGTGAAGAACGGCGCTTGTGCTGAGCAACCAAGCAGCTCTCAGGTGTGCGTGTACAGATGTGAGGCGGGCCACTGCTGAGAGTGCGTGCTCAGCAAAACTGCGCCCTGGATAATGTAAAAGTTTAAAAAGGCGAACACTGCCTTGCCCCAGGCACCTGTGCTCTCTAGCGACTACAGCTGATACATTTCATCAATACTATAAAACTCTGACTTCTGCAGCCAGATCTGTGAAGGTTATTACCGCCTTATTCTCCCAAATCCCTTCAGCGGCACCTTAACACACAACACCTTGTTTCCTTGTTTGTCTAATGTTTGTCCTCACCAGCTGTTCACATAATGTTTAATTTTGGGTGCTGAGTATGCCTTAGTGGCATTACCATAATTCCAGCGTCTTCTGGGAGTGTCGTCCCCACTTACCCCGATGCAGCACCGAGCTTGAATATTGCATAACGGCAATGTCACCCAGTCGGACAGTGAAATGTATTACCTGCATGAATCAAGTTGTCATTTCCAATTTATGAGGAAGCTTAGCATTCAGAGCACACGTCTGGCCGGTGTGGGGAGCCGGCTGAAGCTGTTTGCCTCCCCGAACCCCTCACCGACGCCCAGTGCTGCTTCTCTTTGAGGTCAGTGACACTGCAAAACAAACCGAATGCACCTGTGCTCATTCTTCTTGAGAAAACACTGACTGTGTAATTATGAAATGCAGCTGTGTTTCTGCACAGAGCCCCCCCGCGTCTTTTTCCTGCTTACTCATCCACCAGCACAGTAGCCTTTGCACATAATTCTCAGCTTGTTTTAACCTGCATGGAGCACCAGATGGGTGGGAGTCACAGCTCACCACAAATGAAGTATTGTCTGATAAGTTCTCAAGTTCTAAACTGACTTTAAATAAGTTTTAACTTTCCACAATCTTTATAATGTTCTTTGAGGCGAGCAGCAAAGTTAAAACAAATGCTGAGAGTTTTCTGCAAGCACTGCTTGGCCGCAGACTGATATGCCCCAGCACAGCTTGGACTCAAGTCAGCACCAAGTGGGGATGGAGCATCAGGCTTCTGTACAGCAGCCAAATCTGTTGGCCACTATTGATATCCCATTTCCTCTGTCACTCCTAAGCTGCTTTGCATTCAGAGGCTTTGCACTAAGTCCAGAGTGTCCAGCCTGTGGCCTGTAATACTGACTATACGGCTGGCTGTGCCGCTCCACAACAATCATTGAGTCCTTTATTATCCAGGAAACAAAAGCATAGCTAGTGCCACACTGGGAGCCTACCAGCCCTGACATTTTAATTGTGCTTCTCTCATATTAGGTGGGATGCGAACCAATTTGGCCATTGCTGTTAAATTCCTCACGCATTAATTCCTCTTTTGAATGTTTAGAAGGCGACATAATGGGTTTTAGACTTGGCAGAAGATTGGAGGAAAAGAGGATCAAACATCGAACAGAAGACAGTCTTTTTTTTCCGTGGCTGACAATTATAAACCTCCTGTTGAGCTTATCACATATTCAGCAGCAGGAGCTTGAGATAAGGTACTGAGTTATGGGGTTGTGGACAGCGTGTGTCAGCATCTGCAGCAAGCGTTTGTGTATGTTTTGATATGTTTAAATTTTTAGCTGGTATACTTTCAGCCCCTGAAGAAAAGAGCTGTTCAAACCCTCAGATGTAGTTGGAATTCTTAAAACACAACTGCGTATTATTCACATCCTCATCCCTCCAGTGTCACTACATTCATATGCAGCTCTCACTGGCCTTGGAGTCTGTTTTGTTTCAGCGTTCGAAGGGAGAGTGTGTCGGAGTCTATCATAAATCATAAGCATAAAGCATGCGCAGGCACTCTAAGACAGTGTCACATACCCCAGAGTCAAAGTGGCAAGTGTGTTTGATAAATATAATTTGTTCCTGAGTGCGTTTTTTTCCTCTCAGACATAAAAAGCAATTATTTTTTGCTTCTGTTATCCTCTTGATTCTTTCTTGTTGTTGTTATTGAATGATATTTACAGGTAACGCCTCGCCCTCAAATACCATTACCGCATCATAATGCTGCGATGTAAAGCATTTCTGCACAAAACATTTTGACAGCTTTGCTTAAATCAGCAGACATGAAAACTGCGAGTGGCAGAGGCCGCGTCCTGTTTTTCTCTGCCAATCATTAAATTTCTAATATTGAAGCAGGCAGCGTGGATGTTACGTGTCAACCCCAAGTGCAGAATATGATTTATTTACCTTCAGATGTGTCTGCCCTTCACGCTCACCTGTCACACATGTTCCTCCGACGCAACAGAGACAGCAGACGTTACAGTCTGTGAGACCACCTTGCAGAAACACGTCTTTGTTTTGTTTCTCTCCAGCTCCCCCCATCACTGACTCACAAACACACAGTCATCCCCCTCGAGCAAGGTCACTCCACGCTGCACTAATGACTGCAATCAATTATCTGGTGCAACATTAAACGAGACTGAAACTCCCACATCTCTGTAGCCTTGCAGCTTTGTGCTCCAGCTTATAGAGGTCACTTGATTGTAAAGACAACAGAGCAGATGATTCTCATCTGTTCAGAGCTCCCATGAGTCCCCGAGCAGAAACAGTGTAGAGTAGTAAAATCTGTAATTGATTTCTTTAATGTATGATAATAAGGTGCTGCTGTAAACTCAAGCTAAAAGCAATTGATTAGATTATTACATAATGAATGAATAGTTGGCTACAACTAATAATGATCTTAGTTATCTTTCGTAATTAAAGGGTCATGCCACCAATTGTGCACATTAAAGAACAGTTAACCTGCCATGTGGAGAACTACTCCGCCTGTCAAAACAGTTGCTTAATGTCAGAAGACAATTGTGAGACATTAACCCTGATGATGTAATTGTGATGTCACCAGGGCTTTCTTGGCTTTTTTTTTAGCATGATATTTACCACAAGTCATCAACTACATTTGTCCAAGGGCCAGAATTTTTCTCAGTAGACACTTTGAGGGACTTTCAAAAATATAAATAAATAGATTTACCCATATTTATTCATTATTCAGTAATTTTGTATTTGTTTATAGGACTTGTCTATTACTTTTTGGTAAAAATCTGTGTCATTGACCACCCAAATCTGACCCGAAAACCGCCAAGTTTATGCATCATAGTAGCACAATTGTCAGGACTGAGACACAGACAGAGATAAGGACGAAATGGCGCAATGTGCGTGTATGTCTGAGAAGAGAGTCGAAGAGAAGGTGGAAGGTGGACTATTGCATGCCATGTTTCTGGAAGTTTCTTATGGCGAAGTAAGCTTTTAATAATTGAACTTAAAACATAACGTAATTTCCAGTAAGCTTACTCAAACCCACCCCACTGGTTTTGGGTCAAGCCGCGCATCACTGCTAGTCACTAATAGTAAGCTAATGTCTGGTTAAACACAAATATTTGGGGCTGGTAAATTATTCCTAATTACATTATTTCCCTCTCAAATGTTTTTGGTCTTGTTTTAATATAAGAAGAAAAAATGCTTGATATCCTAAATACTGCAACACATATTTGTCCTCCTCACATTTCTGAATTCATTAATATTCTGCAGTCTGGATGGGATGCTTTGGTGGGCTGTATGTGGCCTGCAGGGATGTTTTGTGATTGCTGGATCTGGCTCCAGTTGGCAAAATATCCTGATCCATTAAGTTCCAATGCTAATGAATCTCTTGTCAGACCTTTTATTTCCCATCACTCTCTTTTATTACCAAAGAGAAATGTAGAAAACATTCAGGTAGTGCTAGCTGACTGATGCTAAGTGGCGCATTTGCAGTCACTTTTTGTTAAGAAGGCAAACATGACCAGCAGCAGATGTCTTCCATTGTTAATAAGACCAGCAGAGTGGTGAGAAATTATTTTGCTGATCATCAATTTAAGGGAAATCTTTCAGTTAAATTCTAAGATACATGAAATCAACATTTCCTATCTACTGCTGTTTGCCTTATTTTCAGGTTGAAGGTACACGTTATGAACATAAAGTGATACTATTGTGTTTGTCTTATCAGCCAAAAAGCAGTAAAGATATTTTGGTTACTTTAAACCTTGAAAACTTTAAGATCATTGGATTTGGATTAGGAGTTAATGATGCTACTGAACCCCAACCTTAGGCCTCTGCCACATCCATTTTGCTGTTCATCCTATAAAATATGTGTTGGAAATCCTCCAAATTTATGGAAATGTGATGGTAAGTCAACAGAATGCCTTTTTAACTGATTTATCATTTTGTCAATAACAAGTCAGAAGTAATGAAAAATGCTCGGCACAATTTCCCATCACAAAGCCCAAGGTGGTGTCTTCAAATTGCTTTTTTTGACTAATCAACAGTCCAGAGATGTTCAATTTGCAGTGCTTTAAAACAGAAAAGCAACAAATCCTCACATTTATAAAGCAGTGGTTGTTGGGCATCTGCTTGAAAAATGATGATTAATCATTTATCAAAGCTGCTGCGTGTTAGATTGATTTTCCGTCAATCAGCACGAGACAGTGCCAACGTGTGGAGGGATAAAAAGCACTGCCTCTGTCAGTGGCTGCCTTTCAGGAAGTGGATAAATGTTTGATCACTGTACAAAAGTATTATGAGCGCAGTCTTCTCTATACAACGTTCAGTCTGGGATCAGTGTGAGGCGTAATGGAGCAGCGACTGCAGCAGAGCTCAGTATGAGGCTGCTAAATTGACTTCCCAGGGGGTGGGGTGGGGGCTTCATTCAAAACACTTTATCACTTAATGCTGGCGTACAGCAGACTGACTGCACCACTGTTTCCTACCGTGCTTTCTCTCCCCCGATGGCCTGTCAGTGTGCTGTCATGACAACCAGTTCAGATTAGCAGATCATTAGCATTAAGCCCTGTGAATGGGTCTTAATAATAACTGTAATTATTATGCTTCAGTTTTTTTTTTTCACACGTTAATGCCTGTTTTCACTGCAATGTGGTATTTTGGAGTTATTATTTCATTGGCATGTTTTACTGCCCTTTAATCAGCAGGGTGGTCACAATTAGGAGGACAGTAGGAGAATTAGTAGCAGTGGTAAAATCCTGTTCTTTGACATTTCTATATTACATTAACATAACAAGCAACTAGAGATGTAAACAGATACATTTATTCCTGTAATATTCTTCTTTTTCTGACATGTGAATGACACAATTAGCCACAAATGTCAAAACTACATCAAAAGAACATCACACACACACTGCTTGCTCTTTACAGTCGTGGACCTTTGATGTCCCTCGCTAACCACAGGATTTTACGATAGTCGATATGTGATCTGGGGCTGTGAAACAGTCTTACATGTGATCTCATAAGTGACCTTTACGAGGTGTATGCAGATCATTTGGCAACCATGGTAACATGTTTGCACATTAGCACTTGAGTGGGGGATGTTCCTTCATACATCAGAAAGTGAAGAAGACCATGTGTCCTTTTCATAGACTGTATAAAATAATGGATGTAACCATTGGTGTGTGGACTCCTCTGTTGAAGCCTCCAGTTTGGCATTTCTGCCGTCACTGTCTTTTTTTTTTTTGGAGTTAGAAGTGACCATATTTGGAGGAGAGGATGTAGATATTTAAAGCTATGGTTAACTGTGATAATATTAATGCTAATGCTAACTTTTGCCAGCAGAAAACAAGCTTAAAACCATTAAAACAAAATGTACTTACGGGATGAACTGAACATCCAACTCCTTAAAGGGTCTTTTACTACAACCAAATGCTGAACAAGACTTTTTTAGACAACCAAAATGTTAATTCAACAATTAACTTTTATGATCTGAAAAGACACTGACATAGCAACAGCTACGCCCATAGACCAAAACATAATGTTGATTTAGAGTAACTTCGATTAAGAGAACTCTTGCGTCACCTACATAAAATTAAGCGGCGCGGAGCAAAGACTAGCTTGAATTGATTAGTTTTAATGACCCAAAAAAGGCCCATCAAAAAAATCTATGAGTTTAAGTGTACACTATATTTGAAATGTTTTAAGTGCTTTACTTTGCTGTCAGACAGCTTGTCAAAGCTGTTACATAGAATCATCCAGACTCCGCCAGATCCATCCATACTTAGCAAAAAACACAGGAGTTGCTGGTCCACTGCTGCCTCCATCAGTTAGTGTGTACAGTAAAGAAAATATTACAAATATAGCGTTCACTTACACTGTTTGAGATTTTTCTTAGGTGGCTAAATTTGTTTTGCTGCAGCCCTCGTCCACAGCCTCAAGTGGCCATTAGAGGAACTGCAGCCTCTGGCGTTTACACGTTTGCTTCATTTTCCAGCCCTAAAGGGGCTAAAATAGAGCAGTGAAGAACTGCTCTATTTTAGCAGTTCTTCATTAAAAAGAGTAAACCCTGGCAGCCCCACAGGAACCATCTCCCCCTGTAACACTACTGTCTCTATTTTACAGTCCACTCTCTTTCTCTGTGGTTGTCAGCATTCATATAATGAGGTCTAATTGCAGTCACAATAATACTCATTCTATTTTTTTGTCTGAGGTCTCTGTGACCCCAGAGAAGATAAACACATAATAAGAAGCATCAAAGTGCAGCGTGACCTGCTGTCAGTCCCTGTAACTTTATTTCTCCCTGAGGCTCCATATTGTGCAGATGATGCAAGATGACATCACCAAAAACTAACAGTTCTTCGACTCCTGTTTTAAAATGAAAAGAATGCAAGGTGGCCCAGTGAGCCTCTCTGTAACTCACGTTCTTACCAGATGTGTACTTCTCTTCAGGCTGTTGAATCAGCACTGTGTGGTCTGTTCTGGCCGTGCTTAATTAGTCTCTGCTAACCACAAATTAACACTGCCATTACTTAGTATTTCCCACTGCGAGAGCTGCATCACCACAGTTACCCTCTTCCTCTCCACTAGGACGCCCAGTGAGCCTGATTTTATTTTTATATGCGATAATGTTAGTCCCAATGGCAGCCATGTTATTGTGGTAAGAACATTTTTTAAACAAACATTACTGTATGAAATGAGATATTGTGAGCTCTAGAATAATCAGAACCTCATGATGCTTTTAGATGATCTCTTCACTTCAGTGTGGCATCAGCTGTCGACCTGCGACCTGCTATCCCCCTAAAGATCCCCTGTCCCTCCTAACAAAAGACAGAAGTAGATCAATTGTAGGGAGGGGTGGAGTGGAAGAGGTTAAAACTATGATCCCGTGCTCTGATACTCTTTGTAACATATTCAGGAGACTTCCACTGAGTACTAATGTAATTTAAAGTGACACGACAGCATGAAACGATACAGCCATCTTTCAATTTGCTCAGAGGGGAAGTTGGGTCTCACGATTTCGTGAGGTGCATCACTAAATGAGGATATTCTGGGCTTCAGAAAACCGAGTGTGCACTAGTTCTATAGAAAGAGACCCTCGTCAGGAAACGACAGAGGTGAAAACAAGCTGATCTGCAAACAGGAAGAGGGGGAGCGAGGTCAAGAAAAGGGGACGAATATGATGATTTAGTGATTTTGTCAGGGAGAGAGGGAGGAGGAGAAATGGATATTGAGCGGCTTTAGGGAGACAGATTGCAATAGAAGCTGTCAATAAATTCGAAGCGAGCTGCGAGGAGAGAAAAGGAAATGACATGGGGGAAAAGTAAAGGGAGCTCAACATGGTAAGAACAGTGTGGGAACCTTATAAAGAGTCCCACACACAAAAACAGCAAAAAGCCAGAAGGATAGAGAGCAAGATGAAGAAAGGCGGGGAGGGGGAGGTAGCGAGACATATAAAAATGGATCAAGCACCAACTGAAGTAGAGAAGGAGGGAGTGATCGAGAGGATCGAGAGGGAGGAGGTGTGGAAAAGCAGCCATGATGAGATGGATTCTACTGGACCATGAGATTGATGACTCTGCTTCAGAAAGAGAAGGAGAGGGAAGAGATAGTCAAGACGGGGCGGAGGAATAAGAGAAAAGCCCTGATGAAAAGAACCATCGCGCCCCGCAAGACCCGACAAAATCTGGAGTCTGATAAAAGAATGAGCTGGTTTTATCTCAGCCCTTCCATCGTAAAACAGAGCACGAGCCGCATCTTCGCACATTTCTGTATCTCTAATAGGATCTATGACACTTTTTTTGTTCATCATCAGTTATGCATTGCACAAAAAAATCCCCCAGAATAAGAACACATCAAAAGAGATTATGTCAGTAGCAAATAAAAGTCTGTTTGTAAAGAAGGATTAGACGCCAAACATTCCGTGAATTGATTATCCATCACCACCTTTGAATGCAAATATTTAAATACAGGAAACACATAGGATTTGAGAATAATAAATCCATATTTAGAGCTTAAATTCATCCCCTCATGGTCTGTCAGGGTGTCCAATTAGAGCAGTGATTCTGAAAGTTTCCCCACAGCAGTCCAGTTAACGAAGGAGAAGCTCATTACAGAGTAAAACATGTAAAATCCACATGCCAAGTTCAGCCTGACATTGAGGTATGGGAAGGAAGGGGGAGAGGGGAGCAAATGGGGAGTAAGACCAGGAGAATGAGAGGAAGTGGATATTAATCTGTTCCCATGAGAACATTTCACTTTCACCTTCTCTGCCTTGATCCTGCTCCTTCTCTGTCTCACCCCTCCTCCTCCTTCTCCTCCTCCTCATCTTCTGCCTCTCAGACTGTCGGAGTGGCTCTGATTTGCCAGCCTGTGTCTGGTCCGGAGGGGATAAGAGGGAGATAAACAGCGTTTGCAAACAGAAAGTGGTCGAAGCTGAGGCAGAGCAGGCCCTATCAATGGAGAGAGTTTCCTGGGATATTCACAGTCTTCAGACCGCAGAGCTGTTATCAGAGGCAGTGATAGAATGATAGGGTAACTGGCTGTGGCGCAGTGCTGCCTGCCGAGCCGAGTGGACTGACGTTATGGGCTGTAATGAATAGAGAATAAAAAATATTGTTAGATATGTCACAAGCCTCGCTGCTATAAATGCCTTTTGTAAAGATGAAACATGTTAGAAGTTCCACCTTTTGTCAACATGCTTATCTTACTGCTGCCGTTTCATGATGTAGCTGTGATTAATGTCGCCACTGACTGTTCGTTTTCTCATCTTTTTTTTAGATGCTGTCACAGAGAGCTAAAAGTGTCCGTGGGAGCTACGATGGGACACAGTGAGACCGTGGACGTGATAGGAAATCTCTGCAGAGCTCCTTTTCAATCACAACACCAACACTAGACAGTAAGGAAGTCCATTATCTAAGATTAATGTCAGCTGCGTTGCGGAGGCAGCCTCAAGCTGCACCGCCAGATCTGAGACAACCCATGGAGGCGTGGCCTCGATGTTTCCAACGCTGCTGCCGCTAACACCAGCCGAGTGAACAGCGATGCCTTCTAAGGTCTCCTGCTTATACTTGCTGACAGTGATTTGCTGGGCCAGCGCTCTGTGGTACCTGAGTGTGTCCCGCCCCTCCACTTCCTACGTGGGCCAGCTGAATATCCCCATACGCAAAACACCCAAGCTGAACAAGAACACCACCTTCAGTAACATCCGCACGCGCTCACTCAACCCGCACGACTTTGGCTACCTGATTAATGAGGAAAAGAAGTGCGAGGCAGAGCCCCCCTTCCTCGTCATCCTCATCAGCACCACCCACAAGGAGTTTGACGCCCGTCAGGCCATCAGAGAGACATGGGGTGATGAGAGCACGTTTCCAGATGTGCGTGTGGTCACGCTGTTCCTGTTGGGCCGCAGCACTGATGGTGTCCTCAACCAGATGGTGGAGCAGGAGAGTCAGATCTTTCATGACATCGTAGTGGAGGATTTTATTGACTCTTACCACAACCTGACGCTCAAGACGCTGATGGGCATGCGCTGGTTGGCCACATTCTGCTCTAAGGCTCAATATGTCCTCAAGACAGACAGTGATATCTTTGTCAACATGGAGAACCTCATCTACAACCTGCTGAAGCCCACCACCAAGCCCAGGAGGAGGTACTTCACCGGCTATGTCATCAATGGTGGGCCAATCAGAGACATGCGCAGCAAGTGGTACATGCCCAGGGATCTGTACCCTGAGAGCAAGTACCCTCCCTTCTGCTCTGGCACCGGCTACGTCTTCTCTGCGGATGTGGCCGAGCTCATATACAAGACCTCTTTACACACCAGGCTGCTGCATCTGGAGGACGTGTATGTCGGCGTGTGCCTCCGTAAGCTGGGCATCCACCCCTTCCAGAACAGCGGCTTCAACCACTGGAAGATGGCCTACAGCCTCTGCCGCTACCGCCGGGTGGTCACCGTCCACCAGATCTCCCCAGAGGAGATGCACCGCATCTGGAACGACATGACCAGCAAGAAACACCTTAAATGTTAGCAAGACTGTTAGCACTAGCGCCAGTGGGAGAGTCAGGGAGGAATTGAATGTCCTCTTATGACCTGCGTCTCCATCATTAGCATTGGCAAATACTGTACAGCACGTAGCACTGAGCTGAAGGAACAGTATTGATGAAGCATCCAGGCGCTGATTGCTTTGCCAGGAGTCTCTGTAGTGCAAGGCCAAAGCAGACTCCTCTGTATTCTACGTCCTTTCTCGCTTCAAGGTGTTTATGAGAGCTGAGACTCACAAATCAGGCACAAAGTTGGAAACATGTTTTCCAAAAATGTGCAAAATGTTCAGGTGGTTGGTTGTCATTGCCAGCAGCACTACGGTTTTTGTAGGGAAATACAAGACAGGAAGCTCAGAGGCTCATGTTTAACCACTCATTTACACAAGACACAAACTGTCCCCAATTACTAAACTGCAGATTACATAAATGCCAACACACTTCTTTGAACCCAGACACTCGCCTCTTGGGTTGATCACAAGCTCCAATTATGAATGTTCCTCGTGTATTTTCAGTTGTTGTACTTTCTGAACAAGGTGTTAATGTTGGATGTACTGTCTGACGCCGCAGCAGCTGTCGTCATCGTGAGGACCATGGTGAGTTTACGGTGTAATGACTCATTTAACTAGACTGAAACACGTGTATCATGTTGCCGTAGGAAAACGCAGAGGAATTAGAAGTATTAATGACTGGACCTGTTTGCCTCTGTGATATTCTTTTCACAATCAGACATATTTTCTTACAGCAGGTCCACAGATCTTTGTATGGTGCGATGAAAAAAGTACACGGACAGTGTGGAGATATCGGCTGCTTGCATTCCCAAGTGAATGTTACTTCTGTTAAAGTGTAATGTGCAGTTATTTGTCCCAGGCAGTGCTGTGAGCAGGCTGCAGACTATTATATTTTCTATTACTTGAACATAAAGGAGAACAGATGTACTGTAAGAGCAGTGAGGACGAATATAACACTTTTGAGTGCTTTCTTCTTTTCAATTACTTGAAATTAAATAAAGCGCTTTTATAAGACCTGATATTGTATTTATTACACAGCACAATATAAAAGTTTTTATTCTGCTGGATTTATGACACATAATCTGTAAATTAATACACCGGCATGCATATTAGGAAACTAGATTATACCGTGAGGCGCTTCACTATGACTGTTTGGAAACATGAGCTGCAGAGATGGAAGCGTCTCATTAGGACTGCTGCTCATTGCAGCAGCTGTGCTCAGTTTGAAGCAGGTCCCAGCTCTCAACACGTCACCGACGGGCTGCTGTGGAAACAACACGGCCGCGTTCTCCTCCATGCAGGTGTTGGTGCGTGTGCGTAAGTGGAGAGCAGACTGCGAGCAATGTGTGATTAAATCAAATGTAGCATCTGTGCAATTGGCAGCTGAATGGCTGCTTTCAACCATAATGTCAAGAGGAATCACTGCGCTGGCTGGATTTTATGTTGAAATACAGTGCTTACGTCTTTGTTCCTGATGTGCCTTATACTTTCTCATGTTTTTTGTATTTTTCCTTTTTCGTTTTTTACTTTCTCCCTCATGTGCAGGCAATGCCACGGACTGACTGTGGCCATGGACTCCAGAGGGCTTATTTCACCATAGAAATAGAATGAATAAGAAGGTCTTTGAAGTGTTTGTCATAATTCTTTGACATGTACGAAGGAAAATGGCTGTTGTTGTTAGTTATGACGACAACACACGTCAGTGGTGCCGTAGAGTGTTTCACACTCACTAGTTCAACATATATAATAGTGCATATGATATCCTTTAGCAGCCCCATGAATGAGCACTTCGTTCTTTACTCCTGTCAGCACATTGATCCCAATTACAGAGGCTATACATGAATTACTAGCTCATGATTACGTGGGATATGTACGAATTTTCGTGTGTTACTTTCAGGGTTGGAAATGAATTTTATTGTCTATCTGCCACTGTGGCTGGTGGATTCCAAAATCTATCAGTCACTCAGTAGATTATCTTTTTTTCTGGCTGGTGAGTAAAGCAAATCAAGCAGCCACTTGAATATTTTACGAGCATGTGGCTGGTGGTGGGTGCTAATTTCCAACCCTGACTAGTTTGAGAAAGCCGTTTTGCCTATTCTTTACCTTTTCTCCTCTAATATACAACCTTACACCAATCCATTTTTCTCTCTTCCTCCGAGATATGACTAACGTTAGCTTTATTGCCCTTTTCCCTCATCATAAAACACACTTAGTTCAGACTCGACAGACACAAAATAAACCATCTTAGTCAGTCTTAGTTAGTATGTTCACCATTCCAACAATCACCAGCTTTGGTTTGGTTGAAATAAACTCTTAATTCACTGATAAAAGTGTGAAAATATGCTGATCTGCATGCTGTTTTTTCCCTCAGCAGCAGCTTTCACTCATTTTTTGGAGGCAGCAACAGTAATGTTACATCATGTTTCAACAAACATGCAGTCATGGCAACAACAAAAACAAAAAACAGGGAAATAACACTGATGGTGATATTTTAAAAACAGATTGTGTATTTGAAAAAGTAACATTACTGCTCCACAGCTCGTTAAAGAAGCAACAGACAGCATTTTTGCCTATATATAGTATATCATTATGAAAATAATGTGGGTTGCACAGGGTAGTATACACAGTAAAATCAGACAATCAGCGTTTACATAGGTTACTTAGTGACTTTGCAATAAGCTTCTGCCACCGGGGACGAATTTTCACAGAAAAAAAAATCTGCTTTACGGCAGGAAATGCGTCATGTATTGCCNGCACAGGGTAGTATACACAGTAAAATCAGACAATCAGCGTTTACATAGGTTACTTAGTGACTTTGCAATAAGCTTCTGCCACCGGGGATGAATTTTCGCGGAAAAAAAAATCTGCTTTACGGCAGGAAATGCGTCATGTATTGCCAAACTGGTCGGTCAGCCAATCAGGGACTGGAGCTGGTCCTTATGAGGAACTGGCCAGGGCATGAGATCATTGAGTCAGGAGCACAATGGCAGACGGACAGTGTTAGGGGACAGTGTTAACCACTGCATCACTGTGCCAATAATTAATTAGGAATGTCCGTCCTACTCATGCTATTTCTATGGGAGAAAATTCCTCTGTGCTCACCTCACATCTCAATTCAACACTTGGACGTACCAGCAGGATTTATGTCACCACAAATACTTAAGAAGCCAGTTTCATACCTTCGCTGACAGGTTCATGAGTGATGTCAGACTCTAACATACTTTATTAACATAAGAGTGAGCAAGTGCATTATTAGACTTGCCATCAGTGTTGTGTCTGGCTATAAAAATGTGTGAAATCTCTTATTCTCACTGATGTGTTTATACTGTGCAGTGCTGATTTATCCAATTCATAGTTTTATCATGAGTACTTTTCCCCAGCGACTCCTTGATTTGACATGTTTGCCTTTTACAGGGACATCTAGTGGCCATCGTCATCAAAGCAAACACTCAGCCCACTGTGGCCTATAAAACAGGATGTTTCTGGTGAGTCTGATAAAGCTTGTTGTGTTCATGCTGATGCTGACACAGGCCCTGGTGAACCTATTAGTGGAGGTTATAATCTGTCATCCACGGGCTCTGAAATCATTGAAACAGCTTTTTCATGCAGTGCATTCACTTCCTGACTTCCTGCACACGTGTGCGATGATGACATTCAGTTGTTGTTTTGTTCTTCAAGATGAAAACTAACAAAAAAGGTCATTTTTAAGTTTTGATGCCTTTAAAAGTATTGATCTGTTTCTGTTGATCTGCTTTTCCCCCCATAGGTCAAGAGATGCCTAATCTTTTGTATAAAGCATTGTGTGTATAGATACATGTGTGTAGGCATGTCATGTCAGCAAGTACGGACAAATCTGCATCAAGCAACATCACTGTAATTAGGTTGCTCTAGCTTGTGATGCCTACAGGTGTGTGTATGACTGTGTGTGTGTGTGTGTGTGTGTGTGTGTGTGTGTGTGTGTGTGTGTGCGCACATTGGATTTGTGAACTCTTTGTTCCAGGCATCATCATCATCCGAGGGAGCAGCAACGCTCCGGCGGGATTTGGCGGCGGAGAAATGAAAAATGTCTTCTGTTCTTTACTTGCAAAGATAAACATAAAAATGTGGGAAGCACTTGTGGCGAGGCTCTTTCCTCAAACAGTTTCGCTCGGGAAATCTTGTGGGAGCTTGTAGGCAGAAAACACACCACCGCTGTTATGATTTCCTCATAATAAAAACTATTCCCGGATGACATCTTTACGTCAAATACTTCTTTTTGATCAGTTTCCAGAGCAGTTTTGGAAACTAGAAAAATAATTGAAACAGTTTTATTCCAGCGTATCAGTTTAGGGTGCATTTGTTCTTTAGGTTTATCGTGCGGCAAAGAGACGAACCTCTGACAGCCACAGTATGTTATCAGTTAATGACTTTATTTTACTTCATCAAGAAAACAGATAAGCAGTCTGCCCAGTCGTACACATGTGAAATAATTGTTATTCACAGCTTCTTATCCTCAGTGCTGTGTTTTGCATTCCTCTGATCAACCCCTATGGCATATGCAATTTGATACAATATGCTGAGTAATAGAAAGTCTGCTCTGTAATTGGCCAAACAACCCAGTGGTAGAGCATTTAAAAGGCTAAAGCTTGGGGAAAATGAAAAGCGAGTGATTATTCCAGGGCTTGTGGTAAATGAACCTCATAACGAGCAAGGCGGAGTGCTAGACAATTGGGAACACTCAGATTTCAAAACAAAGCATTGGAAGGCAGGCCTGTGGAGCCTTGAGTAGAAATACAGCACCATTACTGCACGGAGTAGACCTCGCTTTGGCGTTGTTGTCTAGTTAGATGGTGTTAACACTGGAGGCACATTCTCTTAATGCTGCATAATCCGCTGCAGAGAGCATCACACCAAATAGCCGCATTTTTTTAATCCTCGTATACATATTCATATTCTTATGCATATTCTTTTGCCCTAAATACATTCTCCTCAGTTGTTCGGTATCAGTTGACCTCTTCGTGACCTGTCCTTTGAGGCACACAGGATGCGAGTTTACGAGAAAATAGCCGTGGAATAAATTGCCGATGTGCAATCTGCCATCTGTGCAGGCGCAGTCATACCAAGGTGAGAGAGGGGGGCTCATCGAGAGCAGCTGGGGAGCCGCTCAGCAATTCTCCTCTACCTCCAGGAAAAGAGCCATGAGAGCGCTGCTAGTGTGCATCACAAGGCTGCAGCTTCCCTGAAATGATAATGACGACTTGATGTGCGAGTGGCTTGGCTTTCAACTTGGCCTGAAGTGATGTTGGTAGCTGCGAGATGTTCTTGTTTTGACAGATAATTGACTGTAATGTTTGGATGTGCAGTTTTGTATGTGTTTGATTTTTGATTACTTGAAAAAAAAAATACAAGTTTAATTTTATTTTTGTATAAAGTATTTTCTAACGCTTTATTGTTTAATTTGGAAACAAAATGCCTTTTTCTGTATTTTTTCCAGAGTATCGAAGTCGCAAATTGTGATTTGAAAATGATTATTCTGTTAGGCAAACGTCTACAGTAGTTCATCAGATTTTGGAGCAACATTTAAAGGAATAGTTCACCCCAAAATCAAAAATACATATATTTCCTTTCCCCCCTCAAATATTTTAGTGTGAGTTGCTGAGTGTTGGAGCTATCAGCCGTAAAGATTTTCTTTCTTCCAAACTTCACCCGCCAACCGTATCACCATGCAGAAGGAAGCGTGCATCTACTGCTAGCTCAACTGAGCTAACGTTACAGCCAATGACTGTATAGTAGAATTGATGATGCATCTCCACCAGGCCCCCAGGAAAGCAGATAAGCCTTGCTTTCAAGCTTCCCCCGAGACCAGTGGTTCCCAACTGGTCCAGCCTAGATTTCTCCTTGGTCACTAGTTCAAGGTCCACAGAGTTATACATACTGTATTCAGTGTAATACTTGCATTTACGTTTGCTGTCTCTGTTCAGTAGCTGTCTGTTGCTCACTCACTCTACAACAGGAAGTGGCACTTCAAAATAAAAGCTTGTGCTGTAAATTCACTGTAGTAATAGTGTGTTTTCGGGAATCACGGTCCATTCGGAATGGACCCGCAGCCCACTTTTGGACTGCAACCCACCAGGTGGGAACCACTGCCCTCGACCAAGATTATAAAAGAGACGTCTGTAAAACTGTTGGCAGGACACCTTGAACTGCAAACAAGGTCAATTATGACTCTTCTCATGTTGAATATTTGATCCATGTAGGCTTTATATGTGTAAAACCTTCCTTGTATGAACCAGGCGAGTAACTCCACTGGACTGAACAGGCGCCATCTTGGGGTTCAGTATGTAGTTACTATTATATATCTATGATCTCCACTTCCTCCCACTGCTCAAAACATCCCAGATACAGCTGCTGCCATCTCACACTGGTGACATCGTCTGCAGAGGCCAGAGTCAGTCGAGATGTTTTGGCTTCACTTTTTTTGAGCTGTCATGTTGTCCATCTTTGTCACACAGTCTATGGCACAACAAGGTCTGTGGATTATCTTGAGTTACCAGGTCATTGTTTCTGGAAAGACACATTGCTGTTGAATTTTTCCAAAAAATAAAAAAAAATGTTGGCACTTTGAGCACCACAAGCCGAGTGCTGTCTAGTTCCATTATACTGGAGAGAAGGCAGACATCTCTGTGGCTGATATCCAACACTCGACAGCTCACAGCAAAAATAATCTAGACTGATAAACAGCACTATAGGTAAGAATTCATGTAATTTCTGTGTTACAGTTGTGTAATCACGCACATTTCTGTCATGTTCTTTTCATCCTTTCTTCTCAGACTGCCTGGAGAGATATCTGATAATGAGAGCAGACAGAATATGTTTGAAATCAATATTGGATGTATTATGTTGTAGTATCGATTATCCTCAAGATGAGTGTAAACTGTTAACGTTGAGTTTTGATTTTACCTTCATGTATCTGCAGCATCAGTCAGCAGTCACTTGTTTTTCCACCTGAAGAAAGCGTGGCAGTGAAATTGATATTTACTTGTGACTCAAAGGTCAAAACTTGATGCAGCTGAGCGATCAAAAGCACAGAAGCTATTAATCTCCGTCCTGTCTGTCCTGTTTCAAACGTTTGATAAATATACAGCAAACATCAGTCGATTTTGGACGTCGGCTGCCTCTGAGACTGAACATTCAAATTTGTTGTGAAATTACTTCTCTGCAAAACAAATCAATGGCAGCGGGGCAGAATAAGCTCCCGTTGCTTCCCGTTGCGTTCGCCTTTGCATCGCTGCATAACTGACGTACCTGTCACTTGGTGTTTTATATGCAATCACATTCTGCACGGCTCACATCTTGCCATCAATCCAAGTGTGTCCGGCAGCAGGAAGTTAACCCCTGCTGCAGAACAACTCAGATAGGTGTGCTAAGACAAAACCTTAATATGGATATCTGCCAGGAGAAACTGTCCTTGTCGATGACAGCGTTTCAGCAGCATGAATTATTTTCTGTCATCCATAACAGATAGATGGGATTTAAATAGGAAGCATACATCAGGACGTGAGGCAGGGGCACCACGAGCACTTGACAGAGATGAGTGTGACAGCCAGGCTGAATATGAATTGCGTAAGCGATAAATTAACTCTTAATGCCCGGGGAGGGAAGCCGATCTCTTGGAACTGATGGCAGCGTGGAGCTCAGCCTCACCTTCTTCTGAAAGCAGCAGGCTCACATTTATGATCAGCTGCAAGCTGGGGAGGAATATTTGCATATTTGCATGAGAGTGGAGTCTCATAAATACCTGATGGGTCTGTGAATATCAAGATCATTGGATCAGAACAAGGTGCCCGTAACAGCCTTACTGTGTATTTGATGTCAGTATTTTCATAATTTAGTATACCTGGGGATATATGCGACTCATATTTATCTGTCTTGAGGCCTGTGCAGAGTGCAGAGTCTCTGTGAGTTAGTCTGTTTGGTGTGTAAGAAGGTGATCCCTGCATTCTTCTCTTCCACTTGCAAACAGGCAAACAGCAGTGCTCAATCAGCCCGACCAAAGGCTACAGAGGCAGCTCAGCAGCTCACAGCATGGCATGGTGCAGTGGTTTCCAATCTGTTAAGTCAGACGCTCCCCTACATCTCCATCAGGTGAACAGAAATACGCCTTCATCAGTTAATCTCAGCTGATTTTAGATTAACACTACATGAAATTACAGTTTTTATATACTTGAATTATCAGTGTTTAGGTTGGTTTGGTCAAGTTTGCATTCATACTCGGTCTACCAACGGAATGGCAAAGGATGGATGCTTCAACCAGGCCCCCAGTAAGGTGATACTTTAAGGTGTGTAGGCTCCTAGGCAGTCCGCATAGCTGGCACTTCCAGCCCATACTCAGTGTAGATGTTCCTGTACATTATGCCAGCCACTTGGTTATGCGTTCCATGTACGCTCTTCCTGCCTGCATCTTACACCCTTCTACTGTCTTGGGAGCGTCTTTGCACAGCCTGCACCTGGGGTCCTGTCTGGTGTGGTAGACCCCTGCTTCTATATGAATATATTAGGGCTGTGAAGAGATTTAAAAAACGAATCTGATTAATTACATGCCGTGTGATTAATTCATTTAACTTAACGTATAAATCGATTTTTGCTGCTTGCTTTAAGCTGCTGGATTTTGGATGCAGTTGTCCCCCTGTCCTCTACCACAGGAGCCGGTCTGCAGTCCTTTGCAATCCATTTTGCAAGGGATGTAGTCAGTCGTTCACAGGTGGACTTACTCAGTTTGAACGCCTGGTCGAGTGTGGCTTGACGAGGCTGGCTGCTAGCGTTAGCATCAGAGGCTGTGCTAGCTCAGGCCTTGGGTTCACTACTAAATGATGATATTTCAGGCTTTACGTCCACCGATAGTACAAAAATTCCTTACTACAGAAATTGCAGAGAATGGTGGTCCTATCAGATATATCTTAGGGCTGTCAAATTCAGTTAACAATTTATAGGTGTGCTACTGCACAGTCTTTCCACATAGCCTATCCTCTGCAGAAGTGGGTACTCTCTGGGATGGGATGCAAGTCACTCTAGTGGGGCATTACTAATATAATGTATTACACTGTGTTCTGTCACATTGTCTTTAAATCATGTAGGCCCATTTTGACAGACTGGTGTACAACTACAGCTCATGAGCTCATTACACCGAGGTTTGGAAACATTATTGAGCATAACACAAGCTGATGATTCAAAATCTAGTAATTGCAAGTCTTTCATATATTCCCAATCTCTCGAGATACAGAATTTGGCCACTTTGAATTCAACTTCCCGTTAATGTGAAAGGAGGATAGCTACTAAATCCTTGTTGTCTTAATTAGAGCTTAGTGAAATGAAGCTGCAGAGGCCTGGAGCTACATTACAAGACACTTTTGGGAAAATGGTTAATTAGTTATATTGTTGCATGAAGTCAAAGAACAGAATCAGAATGTCTTCAAAACGTGATCTGTTTTTACAGTCGCAATTAAGGATTTTTAACTTCATCCCAAGACAGACAGCTTCTTTGTTCCACGTCACATTTTATCTTTGTTGGCCAATTCTCTAATGTGAGATCAATACATGGACTTTAATGGAAGGCCTGAAGTGGCCTCATGATTACTCAAGTACTTTGTGATTTGAAGTTCTTATGTCATTTTTAAAATGTTTTCTGGGACCATGACAGAGATTTTGCCAGCATTTTATTGATGTTTTCTAATCACTTTTGTGCTATTTCTGTATATTCTGGTAACAAAATAACAAAGCCTTTTTGTTAGCTTCTGCTAGATTCAGAGAGCCAAAGGCGTGCTTGTGGGGGAATTGTTGGGATTTTGTAAATTAAATTAAGTCCCAACGACCCACTGAACAAGACTTTAAACATTTCTTTTTATGCAATTAAAACAAAACAAAGTGGACACACCAAAAATTTGAAAAATTCTCTGGCTTCTAAAACACTGTTACCAAAATTATTTGTAATATTGGTTGTTCAAAACTGTTTCATTTCGTAGTCTTGTTGTGTCCACTTCTTCTGCAGTAGCAATAGATTTGCATTTTCCTTTGCCAGTATTCTTAAAATTTTGTTAAAAATTTGTGGTACAGTTAGATGAAAAACAAAAAAATTACATCTCATTCATCACCTCTGCAATAAAGAATTAATTTACCTTCCATGCATTTGGTCAAAGCTGCTATTATAATGTGCTTGTAGACTACATGTGGACATTTTCAGTCGTTAACAGTGGTCCAAACCAGTCTGCCGGGGACCCATGGGGAGTTCATTGCCTCATTTGTGATGTAATTAATCTCAATTAAAACCACATCCATCTCACTCCTTACCTGACCCACATCTCACACGCAATTTTGCGCTTCAGAACACAAACCGCTGGGAGCACGCCTGAAGAGACGGTGAGGAAAAGGAGGAGAAGATTACTGCTTTCCATGAGGGAAGAGTTTAAAGACAGAAAAAGAAATGTTCAGAGTGGAGATAGATGACTGAAAACGATTTATAATCCCACTTGTGACACGTAAAGGTGTTTCACAAGAATAATGGCAGGCTGTGTTTTCTCTTTAACTGCATACCTGTCTGCTTTGTGTCTCTTTCTTCATTTGTTTTTTGCCTTGGCCCCATTTTACTGTCTCCCACTGCTTTTCCCATCTCTGTCTCTAATAATGTAAACTGAGTTTAAGCCTCCATCTACTCTATCTGCCTCCCTCTGTCGCAGTTTCCCCCTGTCTGATTCCGTTCTTACTGCGAGGCCCAGAGAAATCCTGAGCAGACGCCTGAGAGACTGGCTGGCTGCATGCAGTTGACAGACAACACAGCTTTAAATGTGAAAACAAGGCTATTTCGAGCAGGCTTTGCAGAGATTGAATGCATGAATTTATAGACAGAGAGTGTGTGTGTGTGAGGGGGGAGCCTCGCAGATGTTTTCTTCGCACTTGTTTGACATTTTTCTCCAAACTTGTCAACACAAAATGCTTTGTAAGAACAGCATGGAGGAAAAATGCAAACATTTTGTGCCTGTCACGGTGAGGGCTTTTATCCTGAGACGTTACACACACTGCACATGGATACGCATTGAAAAATAAGTTCTTATTGATCTGGATTTCACAGCAGCCATTTTACATTTGCTAATTGCTTCTAGCTCACAGCATTTGCTACTAGTTGTTAAATGTGGCAAGGTGAAGAGATCATCCAGGTTAATATTCAAGTCACTGCCAATGCAATTTTAATATGCTATTTTCTTAACCAAAATTACTTTAGGCAAGATAACACAGTCAGAGATGATTCGATCAGGGAGAAAACCACCATGAATCCCAATGAGGTCTGACGTTTAAGGTGGACATTTTGAGACATATTTATTACTTAAAGGCAGAATTTTTGTATTTTCTTGATTTTGGCCATCATCTATATAAGAAATTGGACAAAATAAAAACCCCAGAATCCTTTGGAATAACACCCATACTGGGCAATTCAGCAACAGACCAGACTTTGTGTCCCATCACAGACCTTTGCGCTTTTATTTACCATGACAATGATTTCCCTTAAACTTAACCAGGTGTTTTAGATGCCGAACATTCATTTGTCTTCATTTATTTCTTCTCCCATCCCCCCAGGTCAGTGTAATGCCACTTGGCTTCCATGTTATCTGCTCTGTATGTTCCATCTCTATGCCAGCGCTTGTCCTAATTGTGTGCACCTGACACTGCTCAATCAGAAGAGGTTGGACTCTGAGCCTGCAACACTGAGGAAGACATCAGCTGAAAGATACAATAACTTAGTAGGTAAGTACTCATTCTGCAGATGTAAGGCCATTTTAATGCTGTAGTTTGTCAGTGTGGAGCCAATTTTAGATTAGTAGTATAGTAGTACATCTTATCATGTTAACATAATATGTTTAATCTAAAAAAGTAATTAGTAACTTTAAATGCAGTGGAGTCAAAAGTAGAATATATTTCCCTCTGAAATCTACTGTAAAATGGAAATACTCAAGTAGAGTTTCAAAGTTGTATTTTAATACAGCTCTTGATTAAATGCTCTTAGTTACATTCCAACACTTGTGAAAGGTTTGCAAAAGCAGGCAGGTGATATACATGTGATAGCATATTGCCATCTGTGAGCCCTCATTGCACAGGAAAACTGTGTGGACAACTTCTTTAGATAGGGTGGGTCAAAGCAACATGTTCTTACTCCCGATGCGTAGTTTTTTTAGTTAAAATAACCACAGTTTTTCAGTAACTTAACCAGTATGTTACTTGGCCCCGAAGTGACGTTCATGTCACGTGATGTTCGCCTGCCCAACCTGGAGTTTCTCACTCTTTCGACTATGTTATTGCCATGGATGGAATTATATTGGAGTTAGTTGAAAGCTCGGAGCGTCTTTGTGCATTGGTAGCAGAAGCCGAGGGTCACTGACTAGGCTGCTTTATTTGATGCACTGGGAATGAGAACAGGCTGGTCAAAGTTTAGTAAGAAAGTCTGTCTATAAGCCCACACTTTGGGGAACAATATCACTTTGAACCTTTGGTTTCTCTTCCAAATAAATCTGGGGGCTTGTATAAACCTGACGTTTGTGTTTCCTGCCCTGCCTGACTCCCCTCAGCGATGCTGCTGCTGCTGCATTCAAAGATCTCATAAATTCATTTGGTGAGAGGCCAACATTACAAAACTGGGGTCAAACATGTACAGCAACAAAATCTGGACATGATGCGATTAGTTTTTACGTAATTCCCTTTGGCGACATGATGTTGTGCCACTCCCGCTCTGCCTGACCTCGTGTAATCATCTCATCTCCCTTGTCAATTTCTCTCTCTACCATCTCCGGACTGATAAGCTTGCTCTGTTTGCAGGCCTTCCCATTTATCACACAAATCCAGGCTGAACGCGGGTATACAGCTAAAAAATGACTGACAATGTGAAGCCTGGATAGATGAAAAATCCTGCCCGGTGTCAAGGCTAGCTTTGTGGAAAATTCAATCAAGTGTCCAGGAGATTAATAGCCACCATTATTCATATTCGACTCCAGGTGCTCTGAGCGTGTTGTTTAGGTGAGTGTATGAATGTGTCTGTGTGGAAACAGGGGAGAGGAGGCATAGAGTATATTACCTCTGCAGAGACGATGCAGCTGATAAAAGTTTTTAGCAATAATCAAACACCAAAAATCGATTCAGCAAAGTGCTGCTGCTCAGAAGGAGGAGGGTGAAACTCAATTACCCAGCAGGCTGAGGTCAGATGGGTTGGAGGGAGAAACACAAGGTGAACCGTTACATTATATCAGAGGCTTCTTCCTCACTCCTATCACTTCCAATTTACTTAATACAGGAGCACTGTTCTTCTCTGCGCTCTGCAAGATAATCGACAATGAAATTAAGTGGCAGTGGGCCCGTGTCAGTGGGGGATTGTGGAGGATGTGACGGCTCAGGGCTGATGGGAGATAATCGCAGGACACAATAACCGCTGCCAAGAGAATTGCTCCGGGCTTCTTTATGGTCATAATAAGCGTAACCTTGTCTGCCACTGTAAGGTAAGTCAAATGCTTTGGCACAAACATTTTGTTACGTGGACACACATGCATAAAAAGCTCACGTATACACACTCTGGCAAACACGTAAGCTCACTAACACCCCTCTCTCTAGACAGGAGCTCGTGTGAATTATGTCACTGTCAGCTCAAACTCTCCCCCCAGAGCAATATCGACTCCAACACACACACATGCGCACACACTTGGAAGGAGTGTACACAATCATGACAAATCACCCTTTCCACTGGCTGTCCCACCTTAAGGGGGTTGTAACAACAGTGTCAGCACAGATGAGGAAAGAGGCGACTCACCGACATGCAATCATTGAACCTGACGACCACTTTTACTTTCATGTTATAAGCCTGCTTTATTTCATTACGCTCTTTGAGGGTTTGTCGCAGAGATTGCAGATGAACAAAGTTCCTCAGAAATGGCTTTAATCTTGCTGGTTTTCATCTCAGTTGATCTTTTTTTTTTTCTTGTTGGGTGAGGCAGCCGAACAGCTGGCAAGCTGATGCGGTTTAATCTCACGATATGTGTGACACTGAGATTCAGTGTTTTGATATGTATTGCTTTTTTCCTTGCATGTTAATAGCAAATTAGGATAACAGCCAACACTCACTTCCAGCATTTTCAGTAAGTCCTTCCTCTTGTTTGCATTCAGCTGGCTGACTAAACACTGTAAAAGACCTGTGTCTGTCAGAGCTAATTACTTATGCAAATAGGCACAGCACAGTGATTACACCCTGCCGACAGTACAAACACATGCACATGTTGTAACCACTGTGAAATCCATCCTGGGAAAGTAAACCAGCATGTCATCAAAACTATCATTGTACAGTTATACACACTGTAACACTGCTCTGTTTTACACATAACCATACCTAGTTATAAGCATTAGTGGATATGATCTCCAGGGGTCTCATTTATAAAACAAAGTGTAGAATCCATACTAAAAATGTACGTACCATAAAAAAGCCAAACATATTTTACAATTTCTACAATCAGGCTACTACCTCACCATCTGTCAATGTCCCATCTCCAAAATGTTCATAAGCACTGGTCAAAGTTAAGTCTGTTTTTACGAGCGCAGAGTTTTCAAATGAGACTCCAGGTCTTAAAGGTCAGCATGGAGGTGCCTTAAATCTGCATTCCTCCACTCCACCAGCTGCAAAAAGGTTGTAGAAAATGACCCTACTTCTCGCTTGATTTATTACCAAAGTGAACATTTTCCTAATGAGTTTATGATCTCAATTGAAAGCCTTTTTCAAAATAGATTCTCTTTAAGAGTAGATGCTGACATTTTTGGGGGGAATTTCCTAGAGGATGGGAATCAATAGAATGCTGCAAGGATGAGTCCAAAAACCCAGAAATAAGTAAGCATTTAGAACTCCCAGTTCCCCCATCTTGAAGTCAATGGGTTATTTGAAGGGGTTTTTGGTTAGATGCCTAAAATAGATACATCAGTAAATACCTAACTCATGAATTTTAAAGCTTTTAGTGTCTTAAAAAAACGGATGCTAACAAGTGGCTTAATGAGACTGCAGCAGGTCGTCATGCTGAACATGGCTTCACCGGCTCGTTGTGGGTGGTGACGTTGAAGTCATGTGACCTTTGTGTAGTTCATTGATAGCCTAACGTTAGCTTTTTATATCTGGCGATTGCATTGAGGCGTCAAAAATCAGAAAAGCTGTGTTTATTTGTGACGATTATCTTACTGAACAAAACGTGTAAGTATCGTTAACGTTTGTTTGCCACAGAGCTTATTTTCTGTAATAATCCAGTGGAAAATCCCATCAGCTTTTTGACGAGGGGACTAGAGCGAAGCTAACTTTCACACTGGCCTACAAAAAAAACTTTCATTCCTGCAGCAATCTGTTTCACTAGGCACATGACCGAGTTCCCAAAATTAGCACACACTTAATATCACAGTCAACGTGAATTATGGATGCACCTTACTAACCTGGTAACCTGTGTTGATAGACTGTGACCACATGGGACCTGTGGGGTATGATGCAGTAAGGGAGGATTTACATACAGAGAACAAAGGGATTCAGAGTAGAGTCTGGATTTTTAAATGCTTCTGTTAACATCATGGGGCTGTACGGACAGTGAAAAACATTTCAGTCCATGTTGGACTTTCCTCAGTGCTAAATGAGGCGTAAATGATGAGTCACTCTTTTTGTGGGTAGATATATGTATGAGAATGTGTCAGTGCTGTGGAGTTGGATTGTTCTGATATGTCTGTGATGACTTGACCCGCTGGCAGTTGGTTTCATGTGTGTTCAATCAAGCCCTGATGACTGACGAGGTGCACCTTTGGAGAACCCACATATAGGGTGACTCATACTGCATGCCTCATTTTGCGCTGAGGGAAGTTTGACATGATTTTTTTTTGCACAATTTTATGCCCCCCAACCAGGCCTGGAATTTCGTCATTTTAGGGGCGAGGCCACTTGGCCATTCGTGTTGTCAATTTTTTGAGGGCACAAAGGCAGATTTTAAGTCCACGTTCATAATGAATTTAAGGACTAACGATGTATAACTATCTGTGANTTTTTTTTGCATACATATATATATTTATATATACACAGGCATGGCCCTCCTCAACATGATGCAGAAACAGACTAAAAAGAGCTATCACTGCACAGAAGCATAATAAGTGACAATAACAGTATCTAACAACACACACTATCTCTCTACCAGCATCTCCCTCTCTCCTCTCCTCCACACACACACATGCACACACCTCACCTCCTGATGCTTTCTTAACTCTTTGGTTCCACTCCCATTAACCTCATGTCCATGCTATTTGGGCCCAAAATGGACACAGGACACACTTTCATTTTTCCGGAAAGACTTCCAACCATCTGGCTGAGAGGAGAGAGAACGGGTGTGAACTTGTTGCTTTCAGCCGAGGGGTTAAACGTGTAGGTGGGAAGCGAATCGACCGTTAGTCAAAACACAATATGTTTTGTGGCTGCATTGCATTCTGGTCCGCTGAGACCACTGCCGGATGACAAATTGGTATCTCTGCCTCTGCTGTGATGGATTTCCTCCTGTGGGATTGTTGATTGACGGAACAAAATGGTTCATCTAAAGAGACGATCTCAAACTGGGGCTGATGTTTACCTTTGTGTTAGCTTTAGAATGATGATGTTTTTAATGTTATGCTATGCAGTTTTTGCTCAACAAATAATTTTCAAAGCTTTGCAAACTGTGTTCATTATTAAATTCAGTTTATGATTCAAGTATGGAAAAAACAAAAGCTATGTTTTAGCAAGAATCATTTTCCCACAATACTCTGATGTTCGCAGGGAGGAGACGATTCTCATTTATTAACGGCAAGCATCCATTTTCTACAACATCACATTACTGGATCAGTCACACGTAAATTCCCATTTAAAAACACAAACATATTTATAACTGTGTTTGACAGCAGACTGGTTCTGAAACACAAGAGCTGCTCTCTCCCAGGCCTGGATCCCCTGGGCCTCTAAGCTGATGCAAGGTAAAATACATACACATACATATTAATCATAAATACATTTTACCACAGCCATCTAAAATACATTTATATGCTTGATTGATTGATTCTGCCACAGGCTGTGGAAGCAGGGGGCTGTAGCCTGGATAAAAATGTTTTTATGAATAAAAGCCTGCATGGTATGTGCTTTTCCTCAAAACTTTCACTTTAAACAAGCCAAACAATATTGGTCACTCCAACTGACTGACTCCCTTTAATTTCAGGGTGCTTGTCGTGAGTGTGTGGGTGCGTGCATGGCTCTACACAATCTCAGTGATGGATAGATATGTACTAGTTGTATGTTATATGTCTCTAATCTTAGCAAACGGTCTGCCTGTGTCAGGGGTAGAATATTATTGAGACAGAAATAATGAGAACCATCTTGTTCTCGTAGTTCATGAACACAGGTGGTAAGCAGCAGGAAAGTGCCGCTGCTTCTGCAGAGATTCTGTTTCTGCAAATTGCACCTTCCGTTATCAAAGGCCTGCTAAAGACTGATGTCTTGGTTAAGTTATTCTTTTAAGTCAGTCGTTCACAGCTCACTTAGTGGGATGTCAGAACCGTGTAGTGCAACAAGACTCAATGAGCTGGGTGCGCATCAGCCGAGCTCACTGGTTGTTCAGCCCAGTATCACTGCAAGGTCAATCATTGCCTCGTTTGCTGAAAAGCTATTTGCTAATCCCGTTAATGGGCCTGTTCAGAGACTGTATCTGATTGAGAATTTGCTCTCAGACAGCATACTATTTAGACAGCTGCGCATTAATGTTATCTTGGGTTCTTTCAAGGGAATTGAACAAGGGGCTTTCTTGTGAATTCGAGCTGAAATGAGAAATATGGGTTGGGTAGGAGGTGCAACAAATCACGAGAGGTTACAGGGAGGTGGTTGCTCTGGTTCCCAGGAGCAGCTGCTGCATCAACAATGAATGCCAAGCCATGATATAGTTTAATATGGCTGTCCACACACCAGTTTTATTCATCCCGGTGGGGACATTTTCTTATCACTGGGGTCAGCAGAGCAAAGATCTAAAGAGCCTGTAACCTGGCACCTCTGGTTTAAAGACGACAGAGTGAGATTCAGTATCACCGTACTCTCCTAATGAATCAGGAGATTAATCGTGGACTTCATATGTGTGAAACATGCTCTTCCACTGAGCCACATCCAAGGTCAAAGAGCTGCAGTGCACACAGATGTAGCGCAGCATGAGATGTGTATCAGAGCTGAAGTGCGTCCAGACTGGACTGCTTGTTTACAGAATGCTCGGCTTTCATCCTCAGCCTGATGTTCAGATCACTTCCACTGAGTCACTTAGGTATGTTTGATTAAAAATAACAACTCTGAGTGACTTAAGCAGGCTGTGCAAGTTTTATTCATAAATACAGAATGGCACATTAGCGAGGTTTGCTTCTTTGCTCTAAAATGAAAAAAATACAGCAGGAAAGCCATTATACGAAATAATCACCTTGATGTAAAGATTCGCCTGTCCGTGTTATTTAGAAACTGTGAATTCAGGGCGACAGAGGTCTACACTTAATGCAAGCTGAGCTGCTTACACAGCCTTATAAATAGCCTCCACAACTTGCCTGCAGAAACCCAAATTACCACTTGAATGCTTCAGTAATAGATGGGTGGCCGGCTGCGGTGCTCAGAACTTAACAATACTCACAGGTTATAATTAGCAATTTATATCTCGTAATTGTGATTTTTATCAGGTGGATTCACTGTGACTAAAAATGTATCAGTCAAGATTAAGAGGAAATTGGGTTCTGTCTTTAAGTAAGGCATAATGTCATTCATTCATGTTCCCCTGCTGTGATCCATGTGCAGAATGATCTCCTTTACAATAGAGTATATCTAAAAGGAGGTGTAAAGTGAGTGTAAGGTTTTATCTTTGAAATTAAAAATATGAATGCAGGGTATATGCACGAATCTTGGAGTTTAATTTAATACCTTTTAAGACCCCATCACCACCGGTTATATCAGCAACACAAGTTAACTTAAATTTACTATATAGTAACTGTAAGTTAGCACAACTAACAGTCTTAGTTTGAGATAAGACACACACTTAAACTCTTGTTAGGCCTGGAAACGCTGTCGGCTGGATCTCAAAAATGTCTTCAGTGGCAAGTTTAGTGTGCCTGTTGGGAATTTGGTTTAGCGAGCCCACTACAAAGGCCATGTTGCTCAACAGTGCCACCCCCAGGATGGCAAGGGCATAGCACTGCGTTGCTCTGTCGCTCTTGGATGGAAATGAGGGCTAGCCACCCGCTGGGCGCCATGGGTGGGCAGTTGACACGTGGCCTCTGCTTGGCACGTGACTGAGCAGTGAGGATGTGGATAAAATACTTCACAGGGCTTTTGGAGAGCAGATGTGGAGGTAGAGGATTGTCCATGTGCTCAGCAGCAGGGTGGCCGGGTCTTCCTCCTTATACACCCACTCATGGTCCTCCTCGACACCATTGTAGGGCTTCATCACGGAGCTGCCACTGCCGCCCCCTGTTGGCGCCAGGCTGGTGCGGTGGAAGCAGACAGACTCCTTGAATTGCTGCCACTGTTTGAGCACAAGACATCCCCTGGCTTCAGCTTGTTGACACCAGCCGTGGCAAATGCAGGTCTTGTGGCTGTTGAAGGCTGACAGAGACAAAGAGCACAAGTTGCATAGCTTGCTGTGACTGTAACTGAGCTCTACCACTCTAGGTGGCCAATTGAAAAAGTGAGATGAACAGCGGGTATGCTGGGGTTTTATATTGTGTGATTGCTACCTCCTGATTGGGTGGTGATTGCAAAGATCTGTCTTAGGGTGCCAATGCAGTGATTTGATGGGGTAAATCAATAGCGAAGCCAATTTCAAGTAATGTTCTTGGAAGATTTTAGGAAATAATGAGTCAAAAAGTCGAGTGACCGTCTTCAAACATTTATTTTAGAATTTCAGGTGCTGGTCACATCTATGGACAGCATCAGCCTGACCTGCATATCCTCAGACTGTGGGAGGAGATCTGAGCAGCCCGGGGAACCCCACACAGGCAGGGGGGGAACATTCAATTTTCACACAGAAAGGCTCCTCAGGGGGGTGAAGAGAGATCCTCCTCCAGGATGTTCAGCTTGTGGGTGAGTGGGCCGCTGGTTGGTTGTTTCTGTAACAGTTTTATTTGTCTTCGGTGTTAGTGACACCACCATGACACTTGTACTAATCTCATCTGAATTTCTTGCAGCTTTCCTCTTCAGCGTCATCTCCCTGGATCCTGACGAAAATACATCTTCCATAATATCTGCACTGGTGGTCCCGTCCCCAGTGAGTCTCTCCATTTCTGAATACAGAAAATGTCCATATATAAGATATTATGCTATTACCTGGTGCACACAGATCCTGGGGAACATCTATATTGCACACTGATACTGTTTTACTGAATCCTTCCACTCCTATATTAATGACTAACAACAAACTGGTGACAGGATCTTCTTCTCATTCAACCCCTTGCCCTCCCTGTGGCCACAGTCACTCTGTTATTGGTGCTGTAATAATGATTATGATAATGAAAAGCTTTAATGGTAATGACTGTCATCAGTAATGATGAAATTAGGCTCATGTTATATTGTAGCTCCTTTTCACTTCCCCTTGGGTTAATGATACATCTTCAAGTATGGATTTATTTTACAATGAGCGCTGTAATTTCACTTTTATGGGACTGACCATGTTTGAGCCTGACAGGAAAAAAGACATGAAAGCTCAGCAGCTTTTTAGTATTGGCCCTGCCTTCATGTGCTAGAGCGGGAAGAATCCAATCAAGCCCAGACACAAAACTCATAACCTAATGGCAGATTCATGATAGAAAACAAATCTGGGACCAAACAAAATCCATTTGCTTATGTGGCGATGTTAAATTCTGGCAGTATTTGCCATCACCATACTGGTTGTTTTGTTTCAATTAAAGCTCAGGCAACATATCCAACATAACCACATACAATGGTTCATATGATATCTAACAAATTAGCACCCCAAGACTGATGATACATGCTTAAAATAAAGTTACATGTTTAACATAGAATTATGTAGGTCAGGTTTAAGTGGTAGAGTTACATAGGTTAGGGTTCAGAGCAAAGTTACATAGGTTGGGTTTAGGTGAGAAAAGTTACGTAGCTTAGGTTTAGGCGACTTAAGTTACATGGGTTAGGTTTAGAGTAAAGTTACGCAGGTGGGTTAAGGTAGTAAAGTTACGTAGGCTGAGTTAAGGGTAAATTTACATAGGTTGGGTCTCGGCGATAAAAGTTATGTAGCTTAGGTTTTGGGGACCTAAGTTACGTAGGTTAGGTTTAGCAGGGTTAAGTTATGTAGGCTAGGTTTAGGCAAGGAAAGTTACGTGGGTTACGTTTAGGTGGATAACGTTACATAGGCTGGGTTTAGAGTAAAGTTATGTAGGCTGGGTTTAGAGTAAAGTTACGTGGGTTAGGGTTGGGTGGGTAAAGTAAAGTTACATACAGTTTAGGGTTAATTAATGTAGGTTTGGTCTCGGCAAGAACGGCTACACAGCTTAGGTTGAGGCAATTTCAGTGACGTAGGTTAGGTTTAGGCTGGTTAAGGTAAGTAGGCCAGGTTTTACCAAAAAAAGTTAAGTAGGCTAGGTTTAGCCAAGTAAAGTTACATGGATTAGGTTTAGGTGGGTAAAGTTACGTAGGCTGGGTTTAGAATAAAGTTATGTAGGTTAGGTTTAGGCAAGTAAAGTTACATAAGTTAGGTTAAGGCAAGTAAAGTTATGTAGATTAGGTTTAGGCAAGTAAAGTTACGTAGCTTAGGCTTAGGTGACTTAAGCTACGTGGGTTAGGTTTAGAGTAAAGTTATGTAGGTTAGGTTTAGGGAGTAAAGTTACGTAGGCTGAGTTTAGGGTAAATTTTACATAGGTTGGGTCTAAGCAAGAACCGTTACATATCTTAGGTTTAGGCTGATTCAGGGAGACTAGGTTTATGCAAGTTAAGTTATGTGGGTTAGGTTTAGACAGGTAATGTTATGTAGGCTGGGTTTAGGCAAATTAAGTTATGTAGGTAGGGTTATTTATTAGAATCTTTATTTCGAACATAAATAAAAATAGAACAAAATGTAGGTGATCAATAAGGTAGTCAGTCATACAAAATAAAAATAAAAAACAATCATAGTAACAGAGGTAAATATTTAGCGTTCCAAAAGGAGTAGGCAGAAGTTCTCATGACTTTTTAACTTTAGGCAAGTAAAGTTATGCAGGATAGGTTTAGGAAAGTAAAGTTACATAGGCTAGGGTTAGGCAAAAATAAGTTGTGTAGATTGGGTTTAGAAAAGTAAAGTTACTTTGGTTAGGTTCAGGAAAAGAAACATGGTTAGACATCTTTAGGTTTAGCCAAGTGAAGTTACCTAGGTTGGGTTTAGAAAAGAAAGATGGCGATGATGTACTTAAAATAACTTAAAGTTCACACTGTCTTGAACTCTGGTCTCCTGTGGGGAAAGTCCTGTGTTGGTTGACCCATCCACCACCCCAACCTGACTCCTTACAGGGTGATTAGGTCTTTCTACAAGGTCCTTCTTTACTTCCGTCAGGGCGTTGATCACATGATCCTAATTTTCCACGTGGGTTATACATGACATACTGGCTCATGATTACGTAGGTAATATATGAATTGTGGTGTATTACTTTAATATGTTCTAACAGTGCATGAGAACTATTTTCAGAACCGAATAATACTCTGAGTTAAGAGGACACTTCAACAGGCCTGCTGAACAAAAAAAGCCTTTTACCATGATTGAGCTTCTTCGTGAAGCCTCAAACAGCAACACACTCTTAAAGTCACTCACAGCAGGAATATAACCTCCAGCTGCTACCTTAGATCAAACATGGAACTTTCTCTTTATGCTCTCTCTAGCCTGAAGCCAGGTCTCATTTTAATTTCTTCTCTTCTCTCCCACATTTAAATTCTAACTCGAGACACCACCGCCCTAAGGCCAGCTATTGACAAGCCGAAAAACAAGGGTCTCCTCCATCTTATTTACTGCTGCTGCAAGCCAACCAATTTGCTGGCCATCCTCTCAGTGAGCTGTAATGGCTTCTTGACTGTCAGCGCTTTAAATCCTTCAGAGGCCTGCTGTCCGGCACGCAGCAGGTGAAACCAGGGCAGAAAGACAGTAAAACAAATTATCCTTGTGGGAAATTAAAGGGAGATGTAATTATGAAAGGCGCACACAATAATCTACGTGAATGCACCTGCACCAAATAAAGTGAGCTTTCTGAGTTTACTTTTTGATCTAACCATCAATATTCCTTTTGAGGTTAATGAATTATTAGAGCTGTTTTTAAAACTGGATGCCATGCAACTCTAAAATAAATCTTACTCATTAACACCCAGCAACATTTGGACTCAGAAAAGAAGCAATATGATATTCTCTGTTTGTCTGTGCTGCGCTTGTTTATGTGGACTGAGATCATACGAAACAGAGAGCGGAGCTTGCTTATCACTCTCACACCCAGCAGAGACACATCCCTCAGCCTCAGGCGTCTGTTTTCATCAATCAGAATTGCATTGACACTACATGGCACAAAGTCAAACAGTGTCCTCCCGCCGAATGAATTGGCATGAGAAGCTGCAAGATTAGATGGCATCTAAGGAATGCTAATTCACCAGGAGTCTGGGTCTGGAGATGTCGTGATTAAAGACTCAATTTCCCAGAGGTCAGTGTGGTGTGATCACATATTACCACTAACTGATGGAGTGTCTCTGACATCTGCACTCTGACGGTACGGCTGTCACAAGCGGTGGCGTCAACACCGGTTAACATTAAATAGGGAATCATTCAGAGTCAAGAATTCATTCAGTCACTGAGTCCTTAAGTAGCTGTGTTATGCTTTCAAACTGCTTATTCATGGTTTGGTTTATGTAAGTGAAAAAGTAGAGGGAGCGGCCTACAGCAGCTCTCAGCTATAAACGGCTAAGCCCTGAAATGCTGCCATCCAGCATTATCTTCACGTAGCAGGAAGCCCTGCCATGTATTATCCCAACATGTGTCTCTGTGGAAGGCATTTCGGAGCAGCAGGTTTTAATGCGGCTGTGCTTTGCTATGCTGGTACACTGACAGCACTTCTCTGTGTTTATTACAAGCATATCATCTTGTCATTTAAACAGCTGACTGACAGCTCCAGAAACAATTTTTTGTTTTCAAATTAAATGGCCATACCAGTGATTTAACATGTTTTAGCCTATTAAATACAAATCACATTTTCTTTACAGGGTGTTTCAAAGCATACCATTCATTCATTTTTAGGTGGATTTCCTTCAGTTCCCTCCAGGCATCATGTGATTTGTATTAATTTCTGCTGGGTGCTGAGACTGAGGCTCGCTTGAGATATGTAATCCATCAAAATGTCCGCTTCCTTGCCCTTGTTTTTCCCGTCAGTTATTCTATCATTATGTGGTAATGCACTTGAAAGCAAGAGCTATTTGGTGATTCAGTCTATGGAGCCACAAAGCTGACAAAAGGCAGTACGGTTTATAACAGGGGTGTCAGACATACAGCCTGAGGGCCAGAACCGGCCCGCCAAAGGGTCCAATCCGGCCCACTTGATGACTTTGCACACCCAATGTTACAGCAGTTGTGAAGGTTATTATTATTTCGAGGTTATTCTACAATAGATTTATTGGTCCGGCCCGCTTGAGATGAGCTAAAGTGAGTTTGACACCCCTGTGTTACAACTAAATTAATCAATAGATATGCTAATGAGTGTAATACTGTTAGCTCACAATTAAAATGAAATATAAAGGAAATCCAAAGCTTTATATGTTCCTTAACTTCCAGTTACATTTAAAATCTTTCAGGTAGCTTCCCTGAAAACACAGAGCAGCAGGCTTTTAAGCTAACTGTCTATCTCCAACCAACTTGCATCATAAAACTACAGCAGCCAGTTCAGGTAATATAAATCATCCAAACACTGCTGTAGCATCATTATAGAAACTCTAAAGGCCTTTACCCATGAGGGGCGTGACGAATAAATGACACAAAAATGCAAAATACTCGTCTGCGAATATTTTGCATCAAAACTAGAGGGACACCTGCAAGCTAGTTCAAGCAGTCAGCTCAAGCTGCACTGATCCATACACACACGTCATACGTCACTCTCCATTTATCATCTACAAAACACACCGTCTAAAGTTGGCGGTCTGTTTAAGCAGCAGAAATTTCCCAGCTCTCCCTCTGCATCGTCAACACAGCCGCTGCCCTGCATCAGTATTACTGCTTGCTCTCTCGGCCCTACCTCCACCCCAGTGTCCGCCTGCAGGCTCTGGCTGTGGGGGAGATATTTAATCATCACTCCCCAGTATCTAATATAAACATATCTGCGGGGAGTGATGGGGCCAGAGTCTAGACGCCAAACCCTATGTTCTGCTGTTGAAACAAATATTTCAAACGTGATTACATGTTTGATTACGTGATTTGGTTTGGACTACAGAGCCTCCATGTTATGGTTTTATAACCCTCATAAGTATTGGCGTGAAGTGATTGGTTGATGCCTTTATTAACGGTGTGAAAGCTCAAAAAAAATAAACCTCATTCAAAAAAAAAAAATGAAAACAGATGCATTTTAGTGAACAAGCTCATGCTAACAAAAGCAGCTAACATACACTGGTGATATATGAGAAAGTTAGCTTCAGCTAGGCAGCTAGCTAATAAGGCTAATGCTGAGTGTTTTACAGTTACTACTTCTGCATATGAGGAATATGAAAAATTATTACAGCCAAAAGCAACACTGTTTCTACAAGTAAGGACAAAGAGGAATAATGATAGAAAATGACTAATTGTGCCGATCGTTTAATTCTAAAATCACAACTGCATTTTGAAAAGCTGTTATACTTTAACCTGACTCAGCAGATTTAAACATCATACTCAGGAATTCCATTTACGTTGGACATTGTCCCGAAGGTTATGTGGAAATCACTTTAGTTTTTGGCTAAATCACAGTAAAGTGAATTTAATTAATTGGATATCATCTGTTATAAATACCGACAGACAAATCAATTTTCTAATCGCAATATAGAGCAGTGTAAAACAGGCGTCAGCAAATTATGACCAAGCAGGAAGACATAATCTGAAGTGGTCATCAGGGTGTCTGCAGTCTTAAAGTCTTAAACTGTCTTAAATTCAGTTGTATAACAATAAGGCCAATATAGATTAACTTATCTCGCCCTAATAACCATATCCCTACATAACACCTACCACTGCACAAAACCACATATACTGTATACTACTTACCTGCAATGCTGCGATGCATAAATAAGTAAAACATGATTTGTCCAAAAATCAATCTTAAATTTGGTCAAAAGATGTGTTGAAAGGGTCTTAAAAAGCCCTACATTGAACAGGCTGATACCTGTAAACACCCTGATAATGTCATGGTGCATTTTATTTGCGAGAAAACGTCATCCTGTAGTGAACTATTAATGCTTCATGCTACCTGTGGTTTAATAGAAGGCTTCTTTTAGAACCAGCGTGGGCAAATGGACCAGAGAACACTGTAAACACATTCAGTAGTTCAAAGAAAGGAGCTTGTAGGTGAAATAAACCCATGATCTTGCTGAGATTTTCTGAATCACTTACATAATTCACTGATGGAAAAGAACAGTGTTCTGTAGCTGCACAGCTTCGTTCAGTCACATAATGTAATGTTCCAAGTGTTATATTTCCACAGTTGAGAATCTGTATCTCTCATATATTGACTGTTGACCTCAAAGTGTAGGTGATCAGAGAAAGGCAACTTTAACACTATTTCAGTCTGAAACTCTAGACAGAAACTGGTCCAGAAGTTACCATGGCGATGTAGCCAGGTGAAAACAGAGCCACCTTCTGAACAAACTCTGTCTTAAGACTCAGGATACCTCGCTAATCCAATAATCCCCCTTCGTAGTGCAGTCCTCTGATATTTGACTGACATGACCACAACATGAAAGCTGTAAACGTTACTGATGATATTTGACTTAACTTTATACTGTTTATTGGGTGTTAAATCACTCCATGACATAATTAAATGTTTCAGAACAGCTTTACTGCAAGGAAGGTGAAATACACAGCTCCTGTTGGACTAGCACTCTTGTTTTAAAGCGCTGGGTATGTCTCAATACCCACATTTGAAGTATTTGTAAATAGTCAAGTGCCCACTTGTGTATCTGTAGCTGCCAACAGTGGCCAGGTGCTTGTTAAGACTGCAGGTTTATCAGAGCTCACTGGGGCATGTTTGATTAATGAGGCCATTCCTCATCTTCACACAAATACTGTAAACAGCTCAGTCGAGTTTAGACACTTTGATGGTTTTATTTAATTTCCACATAAAGCATAAAAAATAGGACCATCCACACAGAATTAAGTTACATCAGATGACTGTGTAAAACAAAAGCACATTCAGGAACACGGATGGGAAAAACATCTGAGGAAGCAATTAAACTGAATTATCTAGAAGCTCAAACTACATAAGATACATACCATGGTATTGATTTGAATGGTTTCTGTCTTATAAAATGTTTAAAAGGCTCATCTGACATTTGAGGAAATATACTTGTTGACTTTCTTGCTGGGAGCTAGATTGGAAGATACAACCCATGCTTCTGTACAATAAATAGTGCTGCCCTTGTATACACAATATCCTTCACTTTCAAGTGGTTAAGTTGTGAGAACACCGCTGCCAGGCAACGGCAACATGGAGGCCATTGTCAGTGTCTAGAAACCACCGTAGCTAACAATTTAGCAAGAGGAAAGAGGAAAAAGATGAGGCCATTTTGAATATCAACAATTTCTGAAGGAAATTGTATGACTGACATTACAATGTACATATATATATATATACATGGATGTACCAAGAGACCTGAATACAGCATTACAGCATACCAAGCGGGGCCGACCGTAACTTGAATAATGATGAAATACTCAGCAGCTCTTCTAGACTTTCAAAATGTTATCGGACCAAATAGATCAAGTCTTGTGAAAGGAGTCGTTTCGGGGGGGCCTGTGATGCTCAAAAAATGTATTCACTGATGTACAGGCATCTCTTTCCCAATGTAAATCTATGGGAAAAAGGCTTTTCAGGCCCCTGGCAGCATCTAACGGACCCAGATAGTGTAGTTCCACTTTGGCCCACTATGTAAAATGGGCTTCAAAGCCTGGTGCGCTTCCTTAGGGCTTGTTAATTCACCATCAACCAAAATAAAGAACTTCCATGACCTCTGCCTTTTCTGAAAATGTCAGCAAACACATCTCATGAACTCGGAGCTTGTCGAAAATTTCCACTTGTGAGGTTGTAAATACCTCGAGGGCGGCATTCATAAGGACTCTGTTCATGAACACTGAAACACAACCCAATTTGAAGGCATATTTCAAGGCTAGAGTCAGCAGGTCATTAGCTTAGCTTATCCTAGATTAGCTTAGCCAAAAGACTTGCAAGCTAGTTTGGCCCCTCCAAAGTTAACACCTAAAAAAAACGCTGTAAAGACAACGTGGCTATACTGAAAATGTGCTGTAGAGGGTCTGGTGGGCAACTTCATCTCTTGACAGAGCCAGGCTCGCTGTTTCAACCTGCTTTCAGTCAATAAGCAAAGCTAAGCTAATCGCTGCTGTATCTAGCGTTAGCATGCAGACATGAGAGTGGTAGCAGTCGTTCCATCTAACTCTTGGCAAGAAATCAAATAGGGACATTTTTGGAAATGTTGAACTCCTGTATTTTGTCAAAACCATTGATAAAATTATATGACATTAACTATAAATACAATATATTCTGATAATTCTCACCAACAAGAATCATTTTTTTATATTACAGTAAGAGTACAGTAAAAAAAAAAACATCTGTTGAGGTTCTGCCATAACTGTGATGTGTTTGAACATGAATAATATGATATTTCAGCATTAAGTTCAACTTCATGTCTGCTGATTATTGTTAGTTGTAAAGCCAGCTTATGGGCACATTGGTGCAGCAGGCTATGGTGAATTGTGGGATACATTTCTGTAGGTAAAGGATTTTTAAAAAACTGCCAACATAACAGACAGACAACTACCTTAAAATACCCCAAAATAGGGTGTGGGACTCGCAGGACCCCTCTCTTCATAACAGGATCCTAACCCATAATAAATACTGTAAGAGTGAATAGGTGTATCTTCCTGTCTTCATGTTATGGCATACTTTTAATCGTGGTCTCTCTCGATGTACGGCAATAACACTGCTCTTTACATTCGTTTCTGTTGGCTGCCTTGCTAATTGGCTACTGTTTCCCCGAGCAGTTAGCTGATTGGTGCTCCCGTGGTAACCAGCTTGTAGTAGGCTCCCTTCAGGCCCATGAGCTGGTCGTGCGTCCCTTTCTCTATCAAATAGCCTCTGGACATGACGGCGATAATGTCAGAGTTCTGAATGGTAGACAGGCGATGGGCGATGACGATGCAGGTCCGACCCTCTCTGGCTTTGTCCAGGGCGGCTTGCACGGTCTGTCACGGGCATAACAACAAACACACATGAAGCAACCACAGAAACCATCATCAGTTCTCCCACACGGCACACACACAAGCCTCACAATTATAGTAATTTCACAATCACGCGTTGATTACTATCATTAGAATGTTCCAGTGTATCAGTGCGCTGCAGAGGCCTCTTTGCTCCCCAGCGTGGTTCAGCCATTGAGCTGGAAAAGCTGCAGCATAGCCCCACATCTTAAAGAGACTCTACTGGAAGGCTGGTATGAACTGTGAGCTGCTGCTGGTGATAATAATAGAGATGATGAATGATAATGATGTTAATGGTAATAATAATTAACTGCTGGCCTTCCTTGCTCTCTGTGCCCGAAGAAAATCAAGCAGCTGCACTGTGCTGTGATGCGACGTCTGTGAATTCATCATATGATGACGGCGCTGCTCGGTTTATTGAAGCATACCTTCTCACTCTCAGTGTCCAGGGCGGAGGTGGCCTCGTCCAGGAGCAGGATCTTGGGGTCACGGATGATCGCCCTGGCGATAGCGATGCGCTGCTTCTGACCACGAGACAACTGGGACCCCTGGGCACCGACGTTTGTGTCGTATTTCTGAGGCAGGAAGGAACATTATGGTGAGTCATATCCCCATTTGGACATTCACATCTTTATTGTCTTGAAGCTAAAAGATCTATGCCAGGTCATAAAAACAGATGATGGTGACTTTTTCCTGGATTCAGCGTGCTTTGTAGAAACAATGAGCAGCAATAACAAAATCTCATGAGGACACACTCTGTCTCTCAGCGTCAGACTTCTCTCTCCCTCTAGGCTCTGTATTAATGGAACTTTCCCTTCCCCTTTCTCACCTTTCACCATCATCAGGAACTGTATGCACAAAACATCCTAAGGCTAAACGGAGCTCCTAACAGGCTGAGTTAAGAAAAACTCCTAAGAAAGAAGGAGTTTGTCCACAAGAGAGCACTGATAAGTTGGGTTTTACATTGAAAAAAGGCCCACTGAGGGTGTATCTTAAAAAAAAACATTAAGGGATTGCTATCAAAATTGTTTATGTGTTAATGTATATCGGCCTTGAAAATCCAGTATCAGTCGACCTCTCCTCTGAAGTGCTAACAATCAGTCAGCTGCTGATGGTAATGAGCCTCGTACGTTGCATCAGCATTCTGGGAAAACACAATTATAAACTATAAACAGGCTTTTGATCAGTTGCTGTGATTGCATTGGCGTTAGTAGGAATGCAGTTACTTTAACAGCAAATTGAAATTACACTATTACAATGGAGCTGCCAAATGATCAGCACGGATCAACGTGGATAAGTAAAAATAAGTATTGCACTTGAAATCAATGTTTGCTTAACTCATTAAAGGAACTCCCCAGATGACCATTTGTATATCAATTACTTAGCTCATGTTACGTTGAATGTGTGAAGCAAACCTTTTCTCACCTGCCTGTGGTGAATTTAAGTCACTGGAGACCACGTTTAACATTATCACACAACTCGTGCAGTATAATCCAAGTGTGTTGTATCCAGTCATATGCTCAGTACTTCCCAGACACATTGTGGTCAGGCCTGTGCAACAGGGGCTAAAAGTTGTGTTTGGGAAGTACTGAGCTCATGACTGGATACATGAGACTTTAATTATACTGCACAAGTTGTAAACAGTTTGTAAACCGATTTGCTGTTGTTAAATGGGGACCCCAGTGACTTCAGTTCATATGGTATGCGAGAAATGCAAAGTTTTCTTCACTAATTTAACGTCACACAGGGTAGTGAATGCACAAAGGGTCATTTGAAGGGTGAAGTGTTCCTTTAATTTTCCACTGAGAAACTATATTCTGCAGTGTTGATGAGCTGTCAGTCAGCTAAATTATTTATCTAACCACATTTGGACTCCAAACGTAAAATCAAACCTAAAATCTAAAAACAAAATGATTTCATAGTAACTTCCAGACTACTCTTTTTAGTTTATGCTGTCAATGTGACACAAGTCTGCATGTGCCAACTACATAAGAATTTAGGTGCAACAAGTGTTTGTTGTAGTGTTCATTTTGTTCACGAAAACTATGACGCAATGTTCGTCAATTACCTTTTTTCCATAATGAACTAAAATAGATCTTTGATAATAAAAACTATGACGAAATGTATAGCTTGGAGCGCTTGGAGGGCCAACGACTTGGTAAATGCCAGTAAATAGCCTGCAAAACACTCACGCCGCAGCAGCGTCGGCTTTTAGTGCGAGCTGTGAGCTTTATTAAGGCAGTAAATAAGCAGCTGTGTGTTTCTGACTGTTGATGGCTAAGCTGTTGAATTGATTTAGTTTGTCGGTTGCAGCAGTGGCTTCTCACAGCTAGCTTCACTTGTTTTCGGTGTACTACAACAGAGCGAGCAGCAGCAAGTTGTCAGGCAAAGTCCAGTTTTAATTACTGGACATGAGATTAAACCTCCAGACTAACATGTTGCAGATTTATAAAGAATTCAGGCTGAAATCAATTCATTTTTCTGCTTCTTAATGTTGAGATCAATGAGTCGGACGTCACAGTGAACCTGGGTGCAAATCCTAGTCTCAATAAATTATTCATGCTCTCAGAGTTTGAGATTTTGAGCTTTTCAAATGATCATTAGCAAGTGTTAGAATCAGCAAGTCATTCTTTAGACCTGTCAAAACCTTTACTGGAGAAATGAAAGTTTGTGAGTGGGTAGAAATTATTTGTAGTTGTAGAAAAAAATGTGCTTGAATTAAATTTAAACATCTGTCACCTTCATTTCGATTTGTATTAGCCTAGCTGAATTACTTTAAAGAGGAATGACATTTAACTAAAATGTAAGGACTATTCATCAACTAAAACTATGATGTATAAAATGACTAAAACTAAGGCTAAATAAGAAATAGCTGCCAACATTAACACTGCTTTGTAGATCCTGTAGCGTATAGACAAATCTGGATCGTAAGCAGAAGTAAACAAGCCACCATTGCTGCATTTTCAGTAAAAGTTGCTCTCAGGAACTTTGTGAAAATCTTTAGAGGGAATTATTGGCCGGAACATTTAGTGGCACCTAGTGGTATAAAAAGACACACATACACATGCACACCTACTCCTCATTCAGATATCGAGCCAGACCTGTCCCTTGTCAACCCTGGTGTGTATATATACCAGCCTCTCTCCCACTGCCATTTGTCATATCATCTGTTGTGTCTTTGTTCTCTTCATAATCTCTGTCTGTGTTTTCCTGCTCCCTTTTTGCTTTGCTTTCCCTGACTGTTGCCAGCCAGTTTTCTGAACATGAACAAAGTCATTTCAACCTGCTCAGCTTTTGAGCCCCTGCCACAAACATTCCACACAAAATGTCCCCAGTACCTCAGGAAGTGACATGACAAAGTCGTGGAGCTGCGCTTTCTTGGCGGCGGAGATGACCTCATTCATGGTGATTTCCCGCAAGTTGTCGCCGTACTTGATGTTCTCTTCGATGCTGCAGTCAAACAAGATGGGCTCCTGGGACACGATGCCAATCTTGGAGCGCAGGAAGGGCACATTGACACGAGTCGACTCGCGGCCATCAATCAGCTGCGAGAGGCAATTGATTTAACCATTAGGACAAAGCAATATAATAACTAAAGACTGGAAATACAATCCACTTGATGAGCTATCATAACACCATCTCCACTGTGATTTCTCTCCTAACTATGCAGAGGTGATACTGTCCTTTTACAATCTCAAACAGAGAATCAGGACGACACGTTTCCAAACCACTTCCAACTCAATTAAGGCCATTTGAATCTTGGCAGGGATCCCTTACTGGCACAAAGGCAAACCTCCATCCTGGGTGGAGTGCCCCCTTTTTTAAGCTAAAGCACACAGTCAGCATAAATGTCTGATTGATGAATGAATTGAGGTGATATGAGAGTCAGAAATACTTAAATCTCTTGATGTCTGGCACTTATTCTTTGACTTTAACTTGCCTCATATGAGTGTACGTTGTAGGCAGACGATACATACTGTACAACTTATTCATTTCACAATGAGATATCTGACATTTTGATAAAGGTCAGCATCTGCTGTAACAATATAATGCTCAGACCTCTTATTTGCGGGTATCCTTGCTGAAGGAATTCACCAGACACTTCCTATGCAGGCTCATATTTTTCTACACCATATATATGTAACAAAATCACTGGTGAAGTGTTCATATCGTTGACTTATATCTGCAATAACTGAACAAACTATGAATGTAACAGACACCTTTTAAAGTTAATATGCCTAACGTGTTAGCAAACTGTTGCCTGTTTACACAAATGGCCGAACACAGAGATGGAAGGCATGACGGCTCTGCAAATGTGAAGCCAAAACATGTTGATCACCCCCTGTTGGCTGGCTGCAGTACAAGTTACCCACTCCTGTGAGCAGATGGGACATTTCATTTCATTTCAGGTAGTTCCTATCACGCTGATGTACGTTCAAGTGTTCATTTTTCTGATAAGTTTCGTTTTAATTTGTTATTTGATGCCATAAAAAGGGGGTGTGACTTCATGACTGACGGCTGTTTGTGGCAATCAGTGTGCTCGGACAGGTGTATGGGCAGGAACTGAATATCGCAGCTCCACCTCACAATCGCTAATGCACAAACTCTGCCTATAAATGATGCTATTAGTGCAAGATGGCAGCACCGACTTCATTTCTGTACAGATGGAGGATGGGAGACACGTCTGTTTTTATGTAGAGTCCAGGATTTCCACATCCAACAGGGATTCTTTTATGCTGTTGTAAAATATGGACTCACTGAAAACTAGGTCAGTGTGGGAAGTTAAGGAATCACATACTGATATACTTTGGTTTCTTATTTTGCTGTTAATATTACTAATTGATGTGCAGAGACAAAAACTAGTACAGTTAATATCTTGTGTTATGTGTCTGTAAACGTTAGGTGATTCATTGTTCTTCAAATAGGCTGGTTGTCATTTTTCTTATAAAGACACATTTAAAGTTTTAATTTGAAGGAGTGCATTAATTGTAAAGAACAAAACAGCGACTGGGAACAAGCCTTCTCAAGTTTAAAAACGCGTCACAGCGGCCTCCAATTATTTTCACGAGGGGAGGGAGCTGGCAGTGACTGTATCAGCATGGCCATGGCCCCCCTTGCCCACCCCTTTGCAGCACCACTGGCTCTTACTGAGAAAAATGTAGTGTAGTATAAAGTATAATATTTCCCTCTAAATGTTGTGAAGTAGGATTATTAAGTAGCAGAAAACTGAAATCCTCAAGAGCAAGTATGTCAAAATTGAACCATTTACAGAGTAGACTATGACACTAGTACATTTCCATCCAGTGTCTGTGTGCAGTATTTCGCTGTGTGTTCTCACCACTCTGCCGTGGTCAGGATCATAAAACCTCTCCAGCAGCTGCACGCTGGTGCTCTTCCCACAGCCGCTGCTGCCCACAAAGGCCAGCGTTTGGCCGGGCTTCACCGACACATTCAGCCCATTCAGGACCTGGATGTCAGGCCTGGTGGGGTAGGTGAACTTACAGTCAATGAACTCAATGTTGCCTTGGAAGTTATCCTAAAAACACAGCAGAGGGAGGGGGAGGGAACAAAAAATGAAAGAGAACAAAGGTTAGTGTGGGCTTCTTGGTATGTTAGGCTGCCACCTTCTGTCCACAAACGGCAGCTTCAGTTACACAGGAAGTAAAAGTTTCATCACATTTTTTTTTTAATTCAAATTGCCTCACATCTTTTAAAGGGCTCTTTGTACTTGTATTCTCAGGATTTTTTTTCTTGTGTATGTTCAATATGTGATAAAAGGGCTAACAATCCTTCCTTGTCTCCTCTCTCCATTTACACATCTCTCTTTCATGACTTATTTAAAATTAATAAGCAAAGCAATAAAGGAGTCATAAATTAGACTTTTCATCTGGATTCCTCTCTGAATCTATCACAGAAAAAGCAAGCAGCGCTCATTTTATTACACACTCGGCATGCAGTGTGGCAGAATAGCACATAAAACGTAGCATAACATATGCCCTCATACCCATTTGTCTCCCTTATCGCTGTAGACGCTGATCTGAGGCACACGGTCCAGCAGCTGGAAGAAACGTGCAGCTGAAATCTTGGCCTTGGCGTAGTCTGGTGTGTAAGAGGAGGCTCTGCCGAGGGCTGTGCCGCTGGTGATGATGGCTGAGATGACTCTACCGGAGAAACCAACATAGTGTAAGTCATCAATCAACCTTTTTTACATCCACTGGCTCACCACAGGGTTGGATCCTCTCGTGGATCAATGTTTTTTTTTTTTGGTTTTGTTTTTTAAATTTTATTTTCAAGGTATAATTCTTATCATGTATGTGAAATCAAACCCAGTTTGACACTATTTATGGTTTGCATTTTTAGAAATATCTATTAAATAAATTTAGATTCTGTAATTATCTCTCTATACAGTAGTTTTCATTGGTAGTGGCGGGGTCCGCCATTAAAAAACAACAGCCAACAAACAAAACTGATAGAAGGCGATGTAGCCTGATATTAATTGTGCATGTTAACAGAATGGCACCAGACTTTAAAGCTGTCTCCTCTCACCTGAACACCAAACTGAAATGGAGCCCCTCCTGTCGCACCAAGTAACCTCCAAACCTGTAGGAGGCGGAGTTGGTTAAGAAGACGACGCACTGAGCGAAACCATAACAGGCTCCGTACACTTTTGCCTTCTTCAGGGCCGCTTGGTACGGAGCATCAAGCTGGGCCTCAAACATCTCCACAAACACCCTCTCTTTCCCCAGGCCTGCGATGGTGCGGATGTTGTTAAGCGCCTCGCCGGCAATCTGCACATAAAGGACTCAGGTTATAATTCAAAAACCAGATTAAATGGTACAGTAAAAAAACAGGCAAAAAAGGCAGATAGTTGACTAGAAGTTAATCCTTATTCGTATGTGCTTTTAAGGAGAATACAGTATAGATAAAGCATTTTCTCTGTTCTTATCTATATCCTATTTTATGCTGCTGCAGTAAGCCATTTTCACCCACAGGGATCATTAAACTTTCATCTAATCCACTTCATTGGGATGGGTGGGGTTTACTGCATTGAGATAATTGAGATAGTGGAAAGGAAGTTCATAGTAAATTAACTTTTCTTTGATTGTGAACTTTCTGGCTCTCAGTGTATTGTCCTGAGGTTTTATCCACTGTGTGTTGTCTGTACCATGACAGCATTTAAAGCCTGGGTGGCCCCCGTAGGAACGGAGCCTGACGGTGTTAGCTCCATGCATAACTTACCGCCCAATTACAGGAGCAGCTAATAAAATGTTATTGTACCAAGATCTGAATCAGCTGCAGAGCTTGAGAAAAAATTTAAACCTAGACCCAGTTGTTCAAAATATTTATTTTGGATCAGAATGATCTGGATTTGGAAATCCCATGTTTTGCTTATCAACTAACTCATTGACTTTAGAGCCGTTTTTTTAGAGCAACATTGGATTGGATCACTCTGATCCTGGTGCAGACTTTTCAGGACAACAAAATCAAGATAACCTGTGCTCTAAATAAGTCGACACATCACAATATAGGCTACTAGTTATGTGAAGACAGCCTAATCACCAAAAGAAACTTTCTGCAAACCATGGATATGTTACATTTGCACATATCATACGTATCACATCAACATTTCTAAAGTGGCGTAGTGTATGAGCCAAACGACAGAAAGGTGAATGGCATGTTGCCTAGGCGAGATGCCTGCCAAGCTGCCTTTTAGTCATTGCTGTGTTTACAGCCGATTTTTAGATATCATACATGGGTGTTTCTTCATGACGTGTTGCTGTGTTTCCGCTGGCGATAATGCCACGAAAAGCTGGGGGGTAGCTATATTGGCACATAAAGACACTCCACTTTCTATCCACTACGCTACCGACGCCCCGACTGGTTGTTTTTTAACGAGACATCACTGTGTTTCCAGGCAGGATAGTGCCAAGAAAACCGGGTAATATAAGCCAAAACGTGATCTTTTCCTTATTATAACCAAGTAGTTTGTGTCCAAACCTAACCACATGTTAACGATTGGTTGGATCAAAGGAATCCCAATCCTACTAAAGTTTTAAACAACACATACTGAAGGTTTGATCCAGATCAATACCAAACTGGACAACATGATCTAAATCAGATTTTAGAGTCCTGTTTTTTTTTTATCCAATCTAAAAACCCAAATCCGATCAGATTACCTCAGAACAACTGGGTCTCAGAGCCTAAAATAGACACTGTTGTTAAGCTCTCTCTTATCTCCTGTCAGATAAGTCACTGGATGTAACTCTCTACCTAAATAGAATTGTGGTGAAGTTGTACAGTGTAAACAGCAATGTCTGACCCGTCCGGCGGCCTCCATCGCCTGCTTGTCCTGCTTCGCGAACCCTGTTAGCATCTTAGCCTGGAAGCCACCTGACAGGGCGAGGAACGGCAGGAAGCACAGGATGAGCATCGTGAGCTTCCAGCTGAAGTAGAAGGACATCAAGATGGCCACGCCGATGTTGGTCAGCGAGTTGACTATCATGCCGATCTGTGAGCCAGTTGCCTTGAAAGAAGACGAGGAAAAGAGGGATCATGCTGCTATTGCACTGCGCTGATTCTCTTCATGGATTTAACTCCAAGCAGAATTTATCAAGTGAGAATAACTTGGTTAAGTCACATTATCCAAAACTACAATTTTATTTCTGAATATGACACTCCATGACTTTCAAAATCTTTTCACACTGAGGCTGTAACTCACTCCTTGAACTTGCGAGGCATCAGTCGCCAGACGCGTGGTCAGAGCTCCGGGGCTGTTCCTGTGATCATCAAACCAGCCGATCTCTTGGCCCAGCATGGCGTGGAAGCCGAGCCGCCGCAACCTGCGGGTCAGCAGCTCTCCAGACTTGGAGAAAGCGTAACCCTGGAGACACACACACAGGAAGTTTTTTTTTTATTAAATCCCAAATACCACAGAGATCTTCAACATAATGTAATATATAACTAATCTGAGAAAATAGTGTCTTTGCCATCCCTCCACCCCGCGGGTGTCAGAACTCATGGATCAATCACTGAACAGCATCTCTGCAGGATGTTGGAAGATCTTTTTTTATCCAAAGGAGGTATTAATTTGGCAGAATAAAGAAGATCTCTTGTGACTTTCCTCCAACCTTGAAGATGAGCAGGGGGTGAAGGCAGTAGAGACGCACTAAAGCAATCAGTCTCACTGAAGCAGACTGCTACTCTACCTGCAGCATCTGGGTGAAGAAAGAGACCACGCCGACCATGACAAAGAACAGGCAGATACTATCAATCTCCTTCCTCTGAGCCACAGGATCTGCTACTGAGAATGTCTACACACACACACACACACACACAAAGACATATGTGCAAGGATAAACGCATGTTAATATACGTACATACATAATGTGCATATGTATAAATGTATTATTGAGCATTCTTAGAGATCAAGAGTGCTCTTTGGTTTATTCAGCATGGACCTCAACACACAAATAACTTATTAGCTGTGTCGTACCATCCACTTTTATTTAACCTCATCTGCAGGACTATAATCTGCTCCCAAAAAACACAACTGTGGTCAGTTGTGAGACAGACGTCAGTAGTACATACTGAATAAACTGAGTGAACTTAGGCTTTGTTCAGCCTGCAACCCCAAATCTGTCTGTTTTTTGTATCCAGATTGATTTTTAGAACGTCTGGACAGCAAAAATCAGATCATAACCACATTACCAATCAGATATCTACAGATGCGTCTCAGTCCGGACGCCCTGGCTGCTCAAATTGGATTTCAAAGTGGCTTTTGCGTCACTATGACACTTCAGATCCAGAGTGACGAAAGAGCTGAGCAGAATCCATGTTGCTACTAGCAGAGGGCTGTGGAGGAAAACATGGAGGACAACAGTCCGTGGACAGACGCTGAATTAAAATGTCTGCTGGCACTTTAGGGAAGAGGCCTCTGTACAGGCTCCATTTCTCATGTCTCCACGTTGGAAAGCAGCGTCACCAGCAAGTCGAGTTATTTTGAATGCACCACTAAGCCCAGTTATTTATATCTGATGACCTTTTCATGCAGAATATGAACAAGCTTCCAGTCGTCCTGTCTTGTCATTTATATTTGTAACAGTAGGCTGTTATTGAAATGCTCATATTCTACACATCGTGGCTTTAAGGCTTTTGAAATGAGCTCAGTTTGTGTGTTTCAGAAATTCAGACTCCAACTTGAACCTCACCGCCAGGATTTGACTGAACAGTAGAGAGTAGACGGGGTTGACCCCTCCATTTATGGCAGCTCCGAGGGATCCGAAAATCATGTAAGGCCACTCAGGTATGTTGTACTTGAGGATCCTGGTAACTGGAGCAGGCTCCACAGGTTCCTCCTCGTCCTCTGGGAAAGCATTCTGAGGATTCGCACAGACAAATACGCATCAGCAGGCAGTCAGAGATATTAACTGTGTGTAATATCTGAGGATCAATATAGAAAAAACATCACAAAGAAAGTGGTATTACAAGCCAACTTCATGTAATTATTGTTGACCTGCTTCAAACACCCACGTATAAAACTGAACACACACACACACCTTGGATTTGTCTGCCTGTGACACAGAGTAGGCTCTCGGGCCGAGCTCTCCGGCGATGGGAACAGACGACTCTGGGATCAGATTGGACAGCTGAGAGCGGGACCGCTGGCGGATAGAGGCTCTGCAAAGTCAAAAAGAAAGAGCTTCTTTTATATCAGCATCACTTCATGCACGTTAATAGTCAGAGGACACAGGAATATATTGGTGCTGCCGTTGTTCTTTTTGAAGTCATTACCAGGTGCTTGTAATGGCGGTGATAGAGGACCTCAAGCCTCCTCTGCTGTTGCACTTGTAAGTGGCTCTGGGTGATAGTGTCAGCTAAATGCTCCAAATGTCGAAGTAAATGTAAGAGGGTAATTAAGTAAATGAAGGTGCCAGTTTCTGCCATGGCACGCCTCAGTTTCAGCCACAAAATGACTACTGTAATAACCCTATTTAGATGCACAGTCAGGGCCATGGAATGAATATTATGCACAAGTAAGCAAATGAGCGAGTAATGAAGGGCAGGGGGCGATTGGGATTGTGTAATACCTCAAACTGGCACGGTAGCTGCCTGCTCTGGATAGATTCAGCCTCTCCGGCTCTTCTTCATTGTTAGACACTAATGAAAGAGAAAGGTGATGATCGCAATCAGTGGATCCTCACAGTTTCTCTGTGGATAAATATATTTCTGATACATTAACCACCAATAGTTGGACCTACTTTGCCGAGCCTTCTCGTTCAGAGCCTTGTCTCCTTGGCTCTGCAGGGTGACCAGAGTGAAGTAGACTCCCTTCCTCTCCAGCAGCTCATTGTGTTTGCCCCTCTCCACAGCTCGGCCGTGCTCAAAGCCAACAATCACATCTGCGTTCTTTATGGTGGACAGGCGGTGAGCGATGGAGATGGTGGTGCGACCCATGCGTACCTGTGATGAAATCATGTTGGGGCATCACTTCTGGTTTTAATGTGGCAGGATTTTCTCATGCTAACAGGGGCAGATCTACCCGAATGGCATAGGGTGGCAGCTGCCCACACCCACCCCTAAAAAATGCCTTGCCACCCCAGTTTTGGGCTAATTATATATACATAAAAAGTTGTGGCCATTCAGAAATTTAAATGAGAGATGACAGCAGGCACACAGCAAGGTAGCAGGTAAGCTAATTAACACTGTAAGTGAGAAGTTGTGACAGCGGGAGGGAGATGTGGGACAGACAGAAGGTCAAGAACAGATTTTATCCCCGTAAAAAAGAGCAGCCTCGCCACAGTGTGGTGCCAAGAGCTGTGAGAGTACCCAGGGTTTTGTAACACACCAATTTCACGCAGCTGCTGCTAACCGTCCCCGCAGCAAACAGCAGCTCCATTTCCTCCCGGCCCCAGAACGACCACAGATGGAGAGTGGCAGGTTGTTTTGTCGCAACATGTTTTGTTTAGTAATAGAAACTTGTGTTTGATTGTGTGAGGGACGGATTAAACCTGACTAAATCCAAATATTCCCTGAGCTTACGAGTGTCTCCTGATTGCCTGCAGCTACCAGCGTCTCTGAAACTGCAAATTTCAGATCAGTCATGCAAGTGCAACATACAAAAACACCCATTTTAAAAGGCGTTGAAATCGCTCGCTCCAAGCCCCAGACAAAAACCCACGTCAGTGCAGTGACAGTTCATTCAAAACTATTTATTTAGGCTATATTAGGCCTGTCAAATTTGTGATTGTTTGCAATTAAGTCAGCATATATATATTTCTGCCAACCCTTTAAAGTCTACATATCCACCCCTGCCTCACAGCAATTTAATCAAAGCTTATATATAGTATGTACTCAGTTCGATAGCTCCACTTACTTGCATCAACTTTTTCAAATGGCTGTTTATTGTGAGTCTGACAATGTGGCAGCAGTGCAGTGTTGAATCACTGGAGTTAAGCTGGGTTATTGGGGCATTTTCATATTTGGAACCCTGAGAGGTATTGTTTTCATGATATATGTCTCTTGTCAGAATGTACATGGTCACCCTCTCCTCTATAATAAAAAAGAAACTGAAATAACTATAAAACGTTGCCCTCACAGAGGCATTTCCATTGTCTTACCACCAGGCTAAACAATAAAACCATATATTATCCAAACCTGAGCTGAAAACAATTTAATTGAGCACATAGATCAGTCAGACTTACACTGTCCAGAGCTTCCTGAACTATAGCCTCGCTCTCGTTGTCGAGGGCAGAGGTTGCCATGTCCAGCAGCAGGATACGAGGATTCCTGACCAGCGCTCGAGCAATAGCAATACGTTGCTTCTGACCGCCGCTCATCTGACCTCCACCCTCCCCGACCAAGGTGTCGAATTTCTGTCAGATGTAAAGATGACAGGGAAAGTCGTCAGGACTATTGGTGGTTAAGCTACTTTGAATTTGTGCTTTTACTGATAAATCCTAAAACTGAAACTTCACCTGCGGCAGGTCCATGATGAAGCTGTAGGCGTTGGCCTGCTTTGCAGCGCTGATGATGTCTTCCATGGAGACGCCGGCTCGACCATAGCGTATATTCTCAGCAATGGTGGTGGCAAACAGCACAGGCTCCTGCTCCACGATGCCAATAAGCGAGCGCAGCCATTGGATGTTCAGTCCTCTGATGTCGTGACCGTCCAGGGTCACCTGAGGTGGAGGGCACAGAGAGCAGCTGGTTTACTAAAAATGATGGATGATGCTATTAAAGTACTTTGCTGCTATAATGTGTTTTTTGCAACAATGCTAGTTTGAAATGGTAAGGCTGTTAGTCTTGTGCATAACCTTCATTGTGCTGTAACAGGCTATTCCCTTCTCTAGAAGCTGAAAGGAATAAGAGAGTAAGGTGCGCAAAGACCTCTAATTCCAGTAAAAGTGAAAAATGAGGCTGTTAGGACCCATTGGCTGAATAATGAAACAGATTATCATGTACTTCTATCAGCCTCAGGGGATGGTTATTTTTGAATCGACTAGAATAAAGCTTAAAAGGAGGGAGTCTGCAGCTACAGTTTGTCGAGGGAATCTTCAATGGCAGGAGTTGACAAAAGGGACCACTGATAGAAGAATCACAGTGTATTGCATGAGCAGGGCTGCCAACTTTTAAATGTAGTTTGGAGTGTGATGGTAATATGACTTCAGGTTTTACATCTTAGCCACAGTCAGGGTCATTCTTTCGGCAGATCTTTGAAGGAAATTGCATTGTGAGGTGACTTCCTGCTCTAATTTTCTTTATGACTGTACAGTAAAATAACTTCAGATTTTACATGGTCATAGCCAGGGTTGAGGCTCACTTATAAATGTAGCCTACATGGACTACACAGGTGGCCGACACCTTTTGATCATTCGTACCGTACTTTGCTGAGCTAAGTGCTGAGTTTGTGTCGCTCTGCTATTAAACCTCCAGAGTGCTAGTTGGTGGTGAAGTTTCTGTGCCGATATGTTGATTTTCTGTGAACTGCAATATAGTTTAATTGCTTCAACATGCCGAAAACACACATAAAACTTGACTTAATGGAAACAATATTAAACAAAAGCACAAAATTCAGCTCTTTTATAACTCAGAACGTTCACTGACAGAACAATTTTCTTTTGCTAGACATGTTTTCCTCAAAAATACAACATGCTAACATTATAAGCATAAGCCTATGACATTTCTCATTGCATAAATTAGCCTAGCAACTAGCAGAATTTTCCTGCTCTCTTATGAAGCCAGGAACAAAAGCAACATTTAACAAATGTAGCGTTAGAAAAATTTGGCTCCATAATATTCACAAGGTTCACAGACAAAGCAATGCTAGGCATGTTTTCAATACAAAAACAACATGCTAACATTATTAGCAAAAGCCTATGACATTTTACATTGCATAAATTAGCCTAGTGGCTAGCAGACTTTTCCTCTACTCATATGAAGCTAGGATACATGAGTACAATTTATTGTTTCTTATCTGTGAAATAAAATTAAAGCCCCATTTCCACTGAGGGAAATGGTTTCAGCTTACAAAATTAATAAGGAGGTCTGCAGCGCCGAGACGTGTACTCAACTCAACTTTACCCTGAACAGGACACACTGAAAATTTCAGCAAACCTCTGAAGGAGAGCATTTACTTATTTAATTTAGGGGGGTTAAAAAATGAGGACACTTTTACCTCTTAATGTGTCTGAGTACCAGTACCGTAACAGCACTAATAGACATGCATCGACATACAAGCAGCAACTGGCTTGACGGGGTTTTCAAAGGACAGCTTACTTGAGAGCAGTGTTTTACTGTTGCAGTGTGCTGCTCTGTCTCGTCTGTCTGTGCACTGTGTGTGTCCTCTTTTCACACCGCAGAGTTAGGGCTATAAATTTTACTTGCATGATTAAATGGACATCTGGCGTGAGAGCATGTGAATTATGTCACTTCATATGAGTTTGACATAAGTGTCACATAAGAGCATATGTCTCAGCTGTCAAACCTACCATGCCCTCTTTAGGGTCATAGAAGCGCTGGATGAGCTGAACAGCAGTACTCTTCCCGGCTCCACTCGGACCAACAAAGGCTGTGGTCTCCCCAGACTTCACTGCAACACTGAGCTGGTCCAGAATCTAAACAGAGATCATGTGACACCATGGTGAAAGTCACACTGAAAATTTTTCTTTCCAAAAATCAAACTCTACCTTCAGTTTTACATGATAGCGAAAGCCGAAGCATGCAAGTACCTTGACTTCAGGTCTGGAGGGATAGTGGAAGGTCACATTGTGAAACTCAATATCTCCTTTGACCCTGTCGAGCTTATATCCAGCCTCAGATAGACAATCAATCTCCGGCTCCTGATGGTGGCATATTTCAAAAATTAGTTTTGTCAACAAGAGGCAGTGGTTTCCTGTGAAAATGCAGTACCTTGTAAGGATTAATATCTTGCAGAATTACGACATGATGCAATCTTACTCTCTCAACAGTCTCAAAGATGGTGGTAGCAGCTCCACGGCCTGCAGCAAACGCCTCCAGACATGGAGAGGCCTGCCCCAAATTCATGGCCGCTATCAAAACACCAAAGAACACCTGGAATGAAGAGGTCAGTATATTAAAGCTCCAAAGACTCTCTTGGCTACACAGTGATGGTGAAAATCCATATGTGTGTTTTTCTCTAGGTTTTTTTTTCTGTTTTGTTTTTGTCATGCACTGCTTTGTTTATTTAATCTGATGAAAACTAATTAAAGAAAAAGGGCTTGTAAAAACTTCCAGTCAGTGAGTCCAGTGAGTGTGATACCTGCAGTAGTGTTCCTGGTGAGTACTCCTCAGTGTCCAACACCAGGCCTGAGCCATACCAGAAGGCCAAACCATAGCACAGAAAGATGATCATCCACAAATATCCGGTGAAAAAGCCCATGATCAGACCCTTCCTGATGCCCCAGCGCTGCGCTGAGACCAAGTTTCTGTCGTACCTGTAGAGGAGGAGAGGAGCTCACCTCAACTGCATATGTGTATATATATGAGTAAAAAGTAAATCTTTCCTCTGGTAAATTGTACCTTTGTACTTCTTTTCTCTCTCCACCAAAAGCAGCCACAGTCCTGACGGAGGAAAGGACCTCGTCAGCTACAGCTCCAGCTTTGGCGTATGCTTGCAGCTCCAACCCTGTGAGCTTAGCCACAAACTAGAGGAGAAACACAGTGAAGCAAAGGTGATGAAGGCGAGATAAGAAATCAGAACGTCAAGAGACATCTCATCAACAAGTCAAAGTCAATAACAAGTCAAGGGAAGAGAAGTCAATAATATTTCAACAAGTCATGTCAAGAGAGGTCAAGAAAAGAGAAGTCAGTCAACAAGTCAACAGAAATTTAGTTAACAGGTCAAGAGAAGTCAAGTCAAAATTTCAAGTCAACAGAAGTCAAGTCAACAAGTCAGGTCAAGAGAGGTCAATCAATAAGTCAGTAAATCCAGTCAAGAGAAGTCAAGAGAATTCAGATCAACAAGTCGAGAAGTCAAGACAAAGTCAAGGGAAGTCAAGTCAAAACGTCAAGAGGGTCAATTAACAAGTCAAGAGAAGTCAATCAACAAGTCATGTCAAGAGATTTCAAGCAGAGAGGTCAGCAAGTCAAAAGAAATTAAGTCAACAAATCAAGAGAAGCCAATAAGTCAGGTCAAGAGAGGTCAATCAACAAGTTGAAATCTAGTCAACAAGTCAAGAAAAGTCAAGTCAAAGTCGAGAGAAGTCAAGTCAAAAAGTCAAGAGGGTCAATAAACAAGTGAAGAGAAGTCAATAAGTGAAGAGAAGTCAAGTCAACAAGTCATGTCAAGACAGGTCAAGAGAAGTCAAGTCAGCAAGTCAAGAGACGAGAAGTCAGTCAACAAGTCAAAATAAATGAGGTCAACAAGTCAAGAGAAGTCAAGAGAGGTCAATCAACAAGTAGAAGTTGAGTCAGAAAGTCAAGTCAACAAGTAGAGGTAAGTCGAGTCAACAAATCAAGTCAGCAGAAGTTAAATCAAATCAAATGAAGTCAGATCTTACCATAGCCATAAGACCCGCTGCAGCACCTATCAGCGGACTTGCTGAGATAATGACAAGCGTTAACTTCCATCCTTTCACAAAGCCAACGCAGAAACCACACACAAAGGTGGTGAAGCGCTGGAGGAAAATGGAAACTTGATCTGCAATGGCGTCGTTGACCTTGTTGATATCGCTGTAATACAGATATAATCACTGTAACATACACGCGCCTATTCTCCAAAATACTCCTTGAGGCAGAAATCACGTCATCAGCGTCCCACTCACTCTGACATGCGGGTGTTGAGCTCCCCTACAGAGGTGCAGTCAAACCAGCCGATCTCCATCCTCATTACTCTGCTGAAGTACAATTTCCTGATGAGCCGAATCTGCCTGGCAGCGGACGTCACCCACATCGAAATCTATCGATTGTAGAAGACTTGTTATTTTTTATTCATTTATTTTTTTAAAAGATTTTTTGGGGGGCTTTTTGCCTTTAATATACAGGACAGTGTGAAATGGGGAGACAGAGAGAGTGGGGGGGGGGGGCAACATGCAGCAAAGGGTTGCAAGCCGGAATCGAGCTCGCGACCGCTGCAGCGAGGCATCACCTCTATACATGGGGCGCCGGCACTATCCATTAAGCTACCAACGCCCCAGAAGACTTGTTATTCCCAGATTTGTAAATTGTTTGATATAAAAGCAAGCGGAGAAACAGTAAGTTTCTTTGTATGAAAACAATGACATTTTAATACACGAACCTGAAAGTATCCCAGCACGAAGACAGCTGCTCCAATTCCAACATAATAGAGGGCAAATTTGGTCATTTCATATTCAATGTCGAGAATCCTAAAGCAGAGCACAACTACAGTAAATGAATTATATATGAAGACTACGAAACGACATACACTTAAACACAGTCTAAAACTTTTAAAATCCCGACTTACAATATATTTGATGTTGAAAAAAGCCACCTCATGCATTTCTTACAGCCTACTTACCCACACGACCTGTTCTTCAGTGGTATGAGCATCTCCCATGTTGAATTGTTCATGACGCTCCAATCTGACTGGTTCAGCGGCATGTTCAGGCCTGCGGTGTAGTTCCTCTTCCACTGGATAGTGTTGTTCACACACTCTTTCCTGTCATCGCGCAGCTCGTTGAGCTCGATGTCGTACTCGATGAAGGTGTCGGTGAGCAGGCCGAACACCAGCAGCATGAGGGGCGCAGCCGAGCCGTGCAGCACTGCGCACACAGCTCCTATCACCATCATCAGTATCTCGTTGCACGTGGCAAAACGGAACTGGACAGCCATAGAAGCACAATAGTTGCATTAGGTGGACAAATCTCAACAGAGATGAAGAGAGTGACATAGTAAAGAGTATTTTACCAGCTCAAAGAAGCCAACCCTTATCGCTGGTTGCTCTGCATTGCCCTTGTCTCTGTTTGGAGTAGAAGACCAATCAGTTTTTGTATAAGATGAATGTGTGAAAATATACAGGGCCTCTGTTGCTTTCTTTTACTCACTTCCCATCATCTTTGGAAGTTGTTGTGCTCCTGCATGGAAACAGACAGAACACACAGTGAGCTGCTGAACATATCCTCTGGGTAACACTTAATAAGTGCATGTGGGTACAACCCCAAAAGAGCAAGAATCAAGCAAGGACATCAACCTCATCAAACATGCAGATCTACTTCAAGTGCTATATTTAGAAATAATAAGAGACAGAGAAAGATTTTGGGGGGGATGATGTCACCCATTGGATTGTGGACTACATTTTTTGCTGTTACCATCTTGGAATTTTGGAGCCAGAAGACACCAAACTGGACAAGAGAGCGGAGATAACCCTAATGCTACCTGTTAGCTTGATTAGCAAGATGCGTTTATATAACCTTTATTTATTCTCGAGAGACATTGAGGTTACCCTCATTTTTAGTGCCGTCGAGTTTACAAGTCATTATAGTTTACAGCTATGGTTAACTGCGATAATGCTAATGCTAATTTTTGCTATAGAAAAACAGCCTTTTAATCAAAATAAAACAAAATATACATAATATACTGAAGACTTCTTTAGGCGACCAAACCGATACACTTCTACACAAAACTTTAATGAACTTTCATGTTTATTTCTATAAATTTATAATTCTACGATAAGCTATAATTCCCTGCTCAGGACGCCATTACTCCATTATATCTTTTAACATATCAAATAGTTGTTTACTGTTTTATTAATACTCTGAATGCCGTATAGAGCTCCTTTAAGTTGCAGTGTAATAAACCTTCGGGGCCATAATTAGGCATTAACTCACGCAGTAACCTGATCATTCTTAATAATTCATGATACAATGATTATTTGATTAATCAATTTGTTGATTGACAGAGAATTAATCAACTATTATGATAATTTTTTAAGACATTTTCTAAGCAAAAATGACAAAAACATGATGTTTCCATCTTCTCCAGTGTGAGAGTTTGCTTCCATCCACTGTTTTATAACATTGTAAACTGAATATCCTTTCCTGTTTGACTGTCTGTTGGACAGAATAAGACTTCTAAAGACATCACCTTAGGCTCTGAGAAACTGTGGTTGGCATATTTCACAAAATGATTAATCTAAAGAATAATCACCTGATTAATTAATGATGAAAATAATCAGTAGTTGCAGCCCTATCATGCAATATATCATGTTTCGTGCATAGGTATGCATGACTTAACAATGTGTTTCTTATCATAAAGTGTTACCTATTATCTGATGTAGCAGTGCTGTTGAAGACACACTACAACTAGAGATGTTATCTCCGGTCTCACCTGACTCAATATCACCAAAAGCGTATAAGCTCCTGTCTACACATGCACCCGCCGACAGGCAGGCAGGCACATGTGGTCATTGACCTCCGGCGAGATAATATCTCTTTCTAGTTACCACTTTTCTTGTGAAGAGGATGACTTCACGAGAACATCACACATAATGAGTATACTTTTGAAAACAGTAATTTCCAAAACACACAAAATATTCCAGAATACTTACATATTGGAGCCAGCTGGATCTGCAACACGAGAACAGACAAGGCTTTCAGCTTTTTTACAATTTACATCTGTAGCTGTAACGCTTTCCATAATGTTTTATTCAAATAAAATAACAGATCTTCTTGTTATTTGATCATTTTTAAAGCATTTCTGTTTAAGAAAGCGTCTTCACTGTCATTGCGCATTACCTTCATCTGAAAACTCATAGCTGTGGTTTTCCTGTCCCAGTTTTTTAATGCTTTGCAGTTTCACTGATCCAGTCGGCATGTTGACTCATCTAGAAAAGGGAAAAAGAACGCACATTTCAGATGTCTAAAACAACAATAATTAGTATGTGACAGTCATGTCAAAATGTAAACCCCACTTGAGAGTACTTTTTTGTTTGTTTTATCAGCAGTCTTTTGAGGAAAAATAAAAAATCCTTTGATTATGAGATTATTAGGAATCCACATGGAAATGAGACTTACCTACACACTCCCTTTTTTAAGATAAAGTTTTCTGTCTTATCCTTGATTGAAGCTTATCATAAGTTCTAACAAAAGGAGTCAAATTACACCAGCAGCCGCACTCCTATGCTTCTAATACCCAGACATTGAGCTGTTATGCCTAGCTCGTAGTAGCAGCTCGTCATGACAGACTGTGTGTCATGGCAGTGATTGACATGCTCTTATTGAACAGTGCTCCGCCACACAGGGACAGAGTGTGAGTTTTTTTTGGGGGGGGGGGGGTGAAGTGGCCTATTGATTTTTGCTGTTAAGAAGGCCAGTGACCCACCGGGCAAATATTTTACCTGCGGAGGCCCTGCACTTTTTCTGCATCCTCTGAACGTGACTGATGTGTACACACAGGTGACGGATTTATATGAGAATTATGTAAGCCTTTGAACAAAGAGGAGATTCAATATTCTTTAATTATTTAGTTAATGAATCACATGTTGATGTGCTTCCACAAAAAAGGGAAAATTGTTCCTCTAAAACCGTCCGCTGGATTATTACGCCAGCTTCCCTGTCAGCCAGGCAGATAATACTAATAAACTGGAAGCGGCATAAACCAAACTGTTTCAACACTCTGACAATTAGCTGAAGTGGTGTTTGGTCTGTGGAAATAATTTCTCCAAGACTTCATAAGATGCTGATTAGTGCAGGGATTAACAGGATTTAAGTGAGGACCAGAGGCTTTAGTGAACAATTACTCAATTACTTTGAAAGCTGGTGTGATGTCCTTTACAAACAAGGCTGTGGCAGCTTCAGTGGACTAATAACAATGGAGTCACTTAGCTGATCAATTGACACAATACACTCACTTACAATTGAGATTACTTTAGTGTTTTAATTGTGTTACAAAAGAAATCTCCAAAGCCAATCTTGTGAGTGATAATGAAAATTCTGAAACATGTCAAAACCCTTGAAAAAAAACCTACTTTCTGAAATTCCAAAACTAGTTTAATACTGTAATAGACATGTCTAAGACATGAACCCTGGTTTAGCTTCTCCGACTGTGCACTGTTTTGATTCTTCTTGCCAGTATCAGAGCCAGACTTTATAGTTATTATTCCAAAGGTGTTGGTTTCGAGTCATTGGGGTGTTTGGGGGTCCTCCACCTGAAAACGTGGACTATCAAACACTTAAATTAATGCAGAAAAAGCACAGATTGGTCACCAGAAAGCAAGAAATGTCATTGTTTTGTCAAAAATCAAAGTAATCTGCTACTTTAATCTTTTGATTTGGGGGAACAAATGCACATCTTGTTAATATTGAGGGGGACATGTCCCTGTGTCCTCCCAAAATCTACACCTATGTATTATTTAACAGGCAAATTGGGCACCAGTTATCAATATTAAGTAAATCTTTATGAGTATCTATCTAGTCAGGTTTAAAACAAAGAATCAACCCCTCTTTATGTGTTAATCATATGTGTTCTGTCGGTGTTGTGTAGTAGTTAGTGTGTGGTTTGGGTTTTTGTCTCCCTTAATTAAAAGTTGTAGATGCAGTCTCTGTCTTTAAACAAATAATATAAATCCATTTAAAAAAAAAAAAAAAGTCATAACAGGGATTTGCAAATCAGGTTAATTTTCTCTTTTAGCCCTTTATGTTAATTCATTAGCTAATTACATTTCCTTTAACTGTCTCTCAAAGCGAGACTATGTTACTTTTGAAAGAAAAAATAACACATCCTTTTTCTTATAAATAAAAAGCTGAATTCTTAAGCAAAGAAACTTTGCTCAGTTTAGTTCACTCAGGGGTCTTCTGCTACAGCCTCACTTGATCTGCTATGACCAGTAGCTTATGTTGGTTAATATAAATTAATGTTAGTAATTTTTTAGATATTTTGCTACTGTTACATTATGTTTCCGCATTTAACAATACCCCATGCTTGTCACTGTTAAAGCCACAACATACATGTGAGCATGAGTTGTGCATAGATGCTGCAGGGTGACATTTAGGTTATTGCCCTCTTCCAGCTCAAATTCCTGGCCAGCTTCATGCTGCACATACGTCTGTCATCTTTTTTTCAGCCTGAATGCAACAATGATGAGAATGCAGATAATTGTCTGTTGAAGGCTAAATCTAGTATTCATGCTGTATTAACATTTTCAGGTGCTGCTGAAGGTTTGTTTCCATCATTAAAATAAGAATAAAAAAAACACATGGCCCATATTTCAGATTTTAATCATTTGAAGCTCACACAAAATTCTTAATTTTCATCATCAATCAGGCCCTTTAGACATGCAGGATACTGTGTAAGTGATAATATGTGTGCTTTATATTGTCAGAAAAATGGCTGATTGGGGCTGCACGCTTAAACATGAAAACAACTGATTGCTCACTGGTGGCAATACACTGTCGGTCACTCACTGCTGCCTTCAAGGGCCGTCAGGAAGAGGAAGATTGTAAGTATGCAAAGTTTCAGAGGAAGATGATAATATTTAATATGTGATGTTGTGTAGGACCCTGGTTGTATCCTTCAGCTGAGAATAATAACTGTATTCAGGGCAACTGCAAGAGAAAAAAATACACACTGTAATATCATTAAAAAACACACCTGTTAATTAGTGATTTTAAAATAAATGAGGTTCATTATTTATTAATGCCATGCATGTAAAGTCAAACTAAAGGGAACAGCGCTGACTCCAGTAGCATCAGAAATATTGAAACTATAATCTGAATGCACACAAGCCAAAATAATGTTAAACACAACTTCAAAGGCTGCAATTTTTACTGTTGAGGTTGGAAAGCCACATTAACAATTTACTATAAATTGATTTCCTTCAGCAGCACTGTGGAAATAACAAGCATATTGGATATTTCTATTATCTGTTTTTGTCACAATATCAAACACAGCACTGAAGCATTTACATGTGCAGGAATGTGTAAATGCAACCTTATTATTGGAGATAGGAGCACTTGAAGGCAGCAGCAACAGTTCAACAGGAAATGAATTACAAAGCAACACTGCTGCCACCCTGTGGTGAAATGTTAAAAGCTTCAGATGACCTTCTGCATAAATAACCTGTGTTTCTGTTGTTTCATGCAGTTATTTCACATGTACAAGGAAACAAGGCACAACAACCTTCATTAGTGGTGGTGGAGATATGAAATTTCACAAGACAAACCAACATTGCAAAAGTATTATTATATAAATCTATTTAACAAAACAGGAAACACAGCAGTCACCAAACAAAGAAGTAAGACCTCAACAATGTCTGTCAGCTAACGAGATTAAATAAGAAGCAGCTGGTTTTCCCTCTGCTAATTAGCACTGCTGCAGTTTAATGCTAATTTGGCTTCACTAGCAGAAAGTCCAACAGCTAACAAGCTAAACACCTTTTCAAATTCAGTGGAAACCAAATAAAAGCTACAAGGTCATTGAATATTGTACTTAACTTCATCAGGCGGCCAGAAACACTCCATCATGACCCAGTTGCTGTGCCCTGTCTGCTATGTAAGTAGTCAGTTGTTAGCTAACTCCTTGTTAGCCATTAACTTCATAGCACTGTATGTCAGATTGCTTGGCTTAATTTGGGCTCATCTGCTCCTCTTGTGTCTAAAAATATAGAAATACAAATTTACATTCAAATATGAAGGAACATTACAGTCCAAAGTGAGGATATATGATGCTAAATGTCCTTTAAAAAGTAAGAAAGTGACAAATGCTACATGCTAACAAACCAATATCTGGTGAAGTGAGTAATATTGATTGTTTTGTCACAATGCAGTGTTCTGCTGGGAGACCTTTGGTCATGGCATTCATGTGGATGCCACTTGATGCCCTCCACCCACCCAAACACAACAGTACTCCCTGATGGCAGTGGCCCCTCAGCAGAAAAATGCACCATGCCACACCACAAAAACTGCTCAGGAATGGCCCCGAGGAGAACCACCTCCCTAGTCCGATCTAGGGAGGCCCCACCATGGATTAGAGTTACCTCTGAGGTACCAGCACGTCCCATGGATGATTTGGAGGTCAGGTCAAGACCTCTTTGTCCCGTTCCTGAGGTCATTCTTGAGCAGTTTTTTTTTTTTTTTTTTTTTGATTTTTTGGGGGGCTTTTTAACCTTTAATGTATAGGACAGACAAGCATGAAGGGGGGAGAGAGAGGGGGAGTGACATGCAGCAAAGGGCCACAGGCTGGAGTCGAACCCAGGCCACTGCGGCAACAGCCTTGTACATGGGGCGCCTGCTCTACCACTAAGCCACCGACCCGATAGTGGTCCTAATGTTTTGGCTGATCGGTGTAAATATCGTGTGATAAATGCTATCTGTCCAATTCTTCGGTCTGCCCAGTGATTGTAAACTGTCAGGCTGGAGAAATTTTCACGGTAGTGTGACCGACAATATTTCAGACCCATCGAATCTCAATTGAAGACTTTTTGAGGCCTTATATTAAGAAAACTTCATTTAAGACATTTTTAAGACATTTTAAGGACCTGTAGACATCCTGGCATACAACAGCCTCAGTATGTACTGAACTCTGTGTACTAAATATACACAACTCTCTCTCTGGTGCTGTTGGAGCTGAACAGGAGCCCGCAGGTGGGTCTTCCAGCTTCACCGTTCATTTGCACTCATCATAGTGACTGAGGCCCTGTCTTCATGTGTGCGGATATTTTAAAAACTCACATTTTTCCCATTCATTTCAACAAATAATTCTGTCTTCATGACCATTGTTTTACAAAATAGACACACCATACATCCACACTCGAGTGCACAAACGCTCGCCAAACAGCTACCTGCTGCTATGAGCGCTTCAGCTGTTTGCTGAATACCGCTTGTGTCAACTGGAAAAGATGGGCGAGACTTCTATTGTCTGGATGTTGTGGATGAAGGAGCTCAATGAAAGGTCTAGGCTGTTTATTTGTTCTATATTACCACCCTATTGTCAATATAAGAGGGTGATTTAATACAAAGTGGTAACTAGTGCCAGAGCTGCATTCCAAAGAAGAACGTTCATTGGGTGCCCACCTCTGTATTTGTAACACACTGTGATAAACTGGAGCTTTCTGTGCTTTGATGACCTGCCTTTATTGACAGGACGGCCTCGACTGACAGGAATGGTGGGAGAGAGAAGGGGGACGACATGCAGCAAAAGACCGGGGGTCAGAGTTGAACGTAAACGGACCAAGCCTATATGGGCTGCACACTCTACCAGGTGAGCTCAAGGTTGCCCCAGTTTATGTCAGTGTTACAGTGAAACAACCTAAGTTCACCTCAGTGTGCAAGTCCACCACCAAGAAGGGTTCAATCATACCTGTGCAGGTAAGCATGACTTCAGTGAGGACAGATGACTCCAGCTGCATGTTCACTCATCACTATTTGCTAACCAATCAAGGCTTAAGTGACTAATCACTCAGAATGAGCATATGCAAACAATGAACCAGATAAGATAACAGTAACTCAGGGGAGATCATTTATGGAACAATAAACTCCAACCACTCCAACCATCCATCATTATCATACAGGATAATTCAATAAATGGGGAAAGAAAGAAATAAGGAAGCAGATACATAAATATGGAAATAATGAGTGATTAATAAAATACCATCTGTTAGTCTCCATTGTCCATATAAATGTTTAATTGCAAATGGCACAGGGAGAGAGACCCCACACAACAGCGTAGGTTTTGTTTTGTGTGGTGGGGCTGATTACCCAAGGCCCCTCTCACCCCATAAAGGAGCAAAATGGTTTAGTCCACCCCTGCACTCGGATTCATCTCTGAACAGAGCTGAGTGAGTGACTGATAATGTTGCTGAAGCACCAATGTACACTGTCATGTCTTTCCCCAAGAAAAGGACATCAGGGTTTCAAAAATGAAAAGAAAGAAAGGAAAGGTAAAGAAAATTTAAAAGGTTGTTTATAGGATCACATTGTCAGAGCACAAAATGCACTCCGGGCAGAGACGCTGCAGCAGAAAGTCAGGTGCATTGAAAGTGAACTTCACCGCCCATTGTACTGGGTTCAAAAGTTGTCCTCTGCAGCTGCTGCTCCTCCCTGATATGATCACCTCTGAACGGATGTTATCCACTCTCTGAGACACTGCAAAAAACAGACCTCATGGAGAGCTCCGCCTGCGCTGCATTCACATTCCCACAAAAAACTCAGAATGTAGATATGGGTCGTTATCAGCAACACATACACTCTAATTCTGTGGGAAACAGTGGACATGGGTCAAGAGAGGAAAGATAGGCTGCCCACGGAGACTGCTTATGCATAGGGTCCGGAATTTGATGCTATGCCCCTGTGCACATATGGAATATGAAACCGTGGGGCTGGGAGTCCTCTGCCAGAAAACTTTGAGTATCAAACACTTAATTACCTGCATTCTGGTGAATTTCTTTGCATCAAATTTTGCCTTTTCTGCACTAGTTTATGGTGTAAATCAGGGGTGTCAAACATACAGCCCAATTTGATCTCAGATGGGCCGGACCATTAAATCCATAACACAATAACCCATACCATCAGCTCCAATATTTTCCCTTTTTTGTGTAAAGAATTGCAACTACATTCTACAGACATTCATATTTTTACAAAACACATGAACAGTCTGAGATGTCTTAAGAAAAACGTGTAGTTTCAACAGTATATCTCAATTTTTTTTTTCCACATTTTTACGGTCATTACATGTGCATTTATCCACACATTTCCTGATACAGATTCTTTTGCACAATATTCAGTATCTTTAAACATGTTCACAGTAAATATTCATTGTTATATCAGAGAACTGTATTCAGGTCAGGGTTGAAAAGCCTCTGAAGCAGAATTTTACATGAAGTTGGCATTGTTGCTCCTGAAACCTGGCACCTCCTGGGCTGTATATTTGACACCCCGCGTGTAAATGTCTTTATTGTTTGTGTCAAAATAACAGTCCTGCTACTTTCACTTTTTTCTACACCAGTGAGTGATAGCATGAATCTTGCTCCCTGACATTGTCACACACATCCTAGTTCAACTTAACACGCCAAGATATTTAGAGCCTCTCTTGCGTACAAGGGTCACACCACAGATGATCAGGTCTTATTAACAGTGATAGATTATACATTAATCGTTTATTTATATATGCATTTACTTTCCTCGTCCTGAGACGGGTCAGATTGCGGAAGCAGCCAGGCGCAAAGCCTTCAGCGCGGCTGCAGACAGACTCCATAGGGTCACCCAGTGCAGCAGCAGTTACCGTCCCCCGCCGGTAGGTGTCGTTTGTTGCCTCGTTCAGAGAGGCTCGGTGCTGCAGCTCTGCCATTGGTGGACCAGCTTGTTTTCCTGCTATATAGCTGTGGTAACAGCCGCACTCAGTACAGGAGGACCTCTACACAGCAGGTATGAAACTGTCTTTGTCTCTTGTTAACACGAATAGCGAGGTAACTCATAGATGAGGAGGAAACTATACTATATAATTAGATATTAACTGCGGTGGCATTACGCAACAGTAGTGTAGCTAGGGCCGAAGTGAGACAGACGAGACCTGTGGATCAGATTCATTTATGATCATTTAGCCTATGTTTAGTCGCTTTTTTAGTCCAACTCCACTATTGACTTTTTAATTTTGCAAGTTAATCAGACAGAACTCACGGGTCAACTTTGAACTTTGAAGTCCGTACCTTTCCTTATCTCTCTGTTTGTTCGTGCTCACTGTGAAGTTGTGCAATGAGCAGTGGAAGAGGAAGAAATCACAGGTCTGTACTTCGGTAAAAGTAATAATATCACACAGCACAAATACTGTTACTGGTAAAATATGTAACTAAAATCAAGGAAATGTATTTAAGTATTAAAAGAATGAAATCATGCATGAGTAATGACCGACGATTATCAGATAGGTTCAACTCCACTTGTATGCAAAAATCTTAATTTATGATGTCTCTAGTAACTAAAGGTATTAAATATTGTAGTGGAGTAAAAAGTACAACATATCCTTTGAAGCAGCAAGTGGCATTAGATTAAAGTACTCAAGTAGAGTCGATGTAACTCTAGTTTGTATTCAAGTACAGTACTTGAGTAAACTGACTTTGTTACATTCCACCACTAGTATTGTGGCATCACCCAAGTTTGTGAAGCTAGTGAATGACCAAGTGAATTTAAATTATGAGTAATTTCATTTGCCATGTTAAAGTTCATCCTAAAAAGCAAGATGTCAGAACGACAGCTTCCTCCAGTTATTTTTGAAAAATGAACTTATGGCCTGAGCCAACTACCAGCTTCAGTGTTCAAAGGAACAGAAACATTTGAGCTCTGATTTGGACATGTGTGGCAGTGGTTGATTAAAAGTATGTCAGTACTAATAAAATCTACCCTTTCACTGATATTACTGGATTGTCAATATGAATGCATTTATGTTTACATAGCATTTTACTGTTGAATGAAGAGTGGGCTCATTTTCCCATTAATATAGGCTATTAAATGATTATTAATTGTACTAGTATTATTAAAATGATATTAAAATGAATGTACCCAGTCATAGTTTCATGTCAGCATCTCCCGCTTATAAGTGACACTTGCAACAGCGACAGACACCAGGACTTGGCGCTCTCAAAGGTGTGTCTTTGATAGAGAGAAGGTGGAGGGTGGACTATTGCACGCAATGTTTGTCAGAAAGCTGTGTTTTTCCCATTTGGTCGACCTTACCTGAACCACTGTCCCCGGTACTGAATGAAGCAGAGGAGACATAGACATAATACATAGTTCAGTTCAGGCTTGCGTGCGTTCTGTGGTTGTAAGTTAACATTTAGCCCAAATTCCAGTTTTTTATCTTAGCAATCCACAGAGTACTGACAGGGATGTGAAGTTTTGGTCAACAAGGCAGAGAGCCTGGCATGAGCAGACAGATGGACAAAACAATATGATAATCTTTTTGTTTTTTATTGTAGTTGTATTTAAATAGTCTGTCATTATGATTATGCAGCACTGAACAGTCTTCCCTCTGTGTTCTCACAGTCATGTACCTGTATCTCCTGGGCCTGGTGGTGTTCTACTACCTGTACCGCTGGATCAGGGAGTTACCCAGAGTCCCTGATAAGGGCAACAAGTATGTGTACATCACAGGCTGCGACTCTGGCTTTGGCAACCTCCTGGCCCGCCATCTGGACAAGAAGGGGTTCAGAGTGATTGCCGGGTGTTTCACTGAGAAGGGAGAAGAGGATCTGAAGAAGTCCTGCTCCAGCAACCTGATCACAGCACACCTGGATGTTAGGTCGAAGGACAGCGTTGCCAAAGTTGCAGCAATGATCAAGGACAAAGTGGGGGAGCGAGGTGAGTGTGGAGTGTTATCTCTCACTCTGACTGTAACATCTCCACAACTGTTGGTTTGATTGCCGTGAAATTTTGTACAGACAATGACGGTCCCCTGACTTGTCCTCTAGCGCCAACATGAGGTTGATATCTGTGGTTTTAAGGAACATTTCTTAGCAATTACTGGATGGATTGCCATGAATTCAGTTCAGACATTCACGTTCCTCTCAGGATGAATTGTAGCAACTTTGGTGGTCCTCTGAGTTTCCATCTAGTGCCATCATCGGGTAGAAATTTAAATTTGTCCAGTACTGGTTACACCTCCACAAAGCTTTTATTGTGTCTCAGTGTTCTGCATAGTGGTCAGTAAAATGTTGTTGTTAGATGTTCACACTGCCTAAAGCACAGTCATTTAACTGGCACATACCGATGCCAGTCAAAACCTGACTCCATGTGAAATGTGCTGAGCTTGTATTAACATGCTTGGAACTTTTTCTGCTCTCAGTGTGAAACATTTAGGGAGAAATATTGGCAGAAATGGAATATAATAAGTGTGTTTTTAGTGTATGATCACCTGAAAATGTTTGACTATAGTGAAAAGAATTCTCCGTTCACATGTCAGCATGTATTAAATGGCTGCACAGACCACCACTGTTTGACGCTCCATTTAAAGCTTCAATATTACGGCCTCCTCCACCATCGCCTCATTTGAACTTGTGTGAAACCTTTGACTCTGCCCTCTAGTGCCATCTATGGGCTGTATCTATGCCATCATAAAGGATGCATGGAGGTACGAGGGCAGCGACGTTGACAGTGTTTGAAACGGACGGATCTATTTTCATATGTAAAGGAAGTATGAATGAGCCTTAACCGGTTGAAGTTTGAGCTGGTTGCAACCTGCAGTTGTCACTGCTAGTGAAGTGTCAAAAATCGGTGCCTGGAAGTGGGCCTGTAGGCTCCCGACCTTGAACCTCTTGTCTCTTGTCAATTGTCTTCAGATGTCGATTTGGTACCTTAGGCTCAGCTGGCAAATACTTAAAGAAACACTGGAAACAGGCAAAGTCCGATGCAATCAAGTTTAATGTGTCAACAGGCTTTAACACATACAACTTAGCGAGTCAAACCCCAGAGTGTGACTGAAAAACTGCTCTCAGTGTCCTGG
>NC_065520.1:8640838-8707728 GCF_006386435.1 Epinephelus moara
TGCAGATCAAGGTGTTTTATAGTGCCTTGTACATGAAACATGATTATATGATCTTTGTCTCTTAATCAACTTATGTATCTTAACCTTGTTACTTGATTTGGACACAGACTTTTACACTACACTAGATGCCACTGAATCTCCCTAAATCTTACACACTGTTCCTTTTAAGATTACTGTTGCAGCTCTGCTAGTTTTGAAGAAGTCTTGCAGCAACAAATTTCATTGACTTGCTATCCTCTGTGTGATCCTCCTAGGCTTATGGGCTGTGGTGAACAACGCAGGCGTGTCCGTCCCCAGTGCCCCGAATGACTGGCTGACCATTGACGACTTCAAGTACATGCTGGACGTCAACCTGAACGGGGTGATCGCGGTGACCATAAGCGTCCTGCCGCTAATCAAGAAGGCCAGGGGAAGGGTGGTCAATGTAGCCAGTGTGTTCGGGAGGATCAGTGCCACAGGAGGCCCGTACACTATCTCTAAGTACGGTGTGGAAGCTTTCAATGACAGCCTCAGGTGAAACATTAACTCACACAGTCAATGGTTTGTCAGTATGTCAGTTCAACACACGTACACAAGCACTGATAAAATAAAAATGTTCCGCCTAGGTTAAATATGACACCTTTTGGTGTCAAAGTCCTCTGCATTGAGCCAGGCTTCTTCAAAACAAACGTGACTGACACTGCTATCCTGAGCAAAAACCTGAAGGTAGTGTGGGACAAACTCCCCCAGGACGTCAGAGATGACTATGGGCCTGATTATGTACAAAAGGGTAAGTTTGGATCATTGTTTTTCTTCTTCTTCTTCTTCTTTGTTTTTAATTAATCTATTTTTCTATTCCACTTTTTTTTCCCTCCTAGCACTTGCGGTAGTTTCAGACAAAGTTGCCAAGATAAGTGATGGAGATCTGATGAAGGTGGTCAGCTGTATGGAGCACGCCATATCTGCTGTCCGGCCCCGCACCCGCTACTCCGCGGGCTGGGACGCCAAGTTTTTCTGGCTGCCACTGTCATACATGCCAACCTGTGTCTCTGATTACATCCTGAACAAAGAAGCCATTCCTATTGCCAAGCAAGTGCAATAAACCGTGCAATAAACCATGCTTTATTGTATCCACATCCTGACTTTTTATGCAATTTAACAATATAAATCTACCAGTTCACTGATGTCTTTGTCATTCCTGATTAAAGTCTCCTTCCTATCTACGTTTGTGTTTCCAACATTTGGCAGGTGGTATAAACAACACAATTTAATGCAATACATTGTGTCCCTTCTCTGATTATTGTCCATAAACTTGTTTTTATTACAAGCAGTTAGATTGTGTACATACTCAAGGTCACTTTATCTTCAGGCAGATAGGGGTTTGTTCACACTAATATGCTTGGCCGTGATAATGGGCTTGTGTCAAAGGTTAGGGACGAGTAGCAGCCTGATTCATACGTGATGAAGTATGAAAGGAGTAGGACCATGTTGAGAGACAGGACTGTGATTTTGCTTTGTATTAAGAAGACAAAGGTCAAATACAACTGAAACTTCTGTGTGTCAAGTGTAAGGACTAAAAATAATGGACGTAGCGACCATGATGTCACCCATTGGTTTGTGGACTCTGGCTTTGAAGCCTTGAGTTCGGCATTACTGTTGACTCCATCTTGATTTTTTAGAGCCAGACTTGACACTGTTTAGGCGAGAGACTGGAGCTGTTGAGGAGCGAGGGGTGGATCTGACTAGAAAAACACTATTGGCAGACAACCGGTCACTCAAAGCAGTCTGCCCTTAATTTTGTGTAATTTAAGCCTTAATAAAATGTAAATGGGTGAGTTGTATAAAATGCCCCCCCCCATACAGTTGTCACAAAGGGGGAAATTAGCTACAGAGACCGTGGTTGTTGGACTTTTTTTTTTTTTTTTAAGATATTTTTGGGGGCATTTTTTTAGCCTTTTTAATTGATAGGAAAGACAAGTGTGAGGGGGGGGAGTGCCGCAACAGCCTTGTACATGGGGCGCCTGCTCTACCACTAAGCCACAGACACCCCGTTGTTGGACATTTTAACATGGGCTTGATGTGGACTGACTGGCTTTTGGAGCCAACCTCAAGCGACTGTTTAAAGATCAGTGTTTTTTTGGCACTTCTATGTTGGCCTCAGAGGTTGCCACTCGTTCAAACGTGTAGGACAGGTGTCCAAACTTTTTGGATTGGGGGCCAGATTTGATAATAGGAACATACCTGGGGACTAGCTGTTCCTTGCATCACACGGGTTATTGAAAGATACATATATATATATATTTTTAAAAAAAAACATACAAATGAGAGAAACGCAACTATTTCAGTGAAAAGGTATTCAACTTCCCCTCACTGATGATGTTACACTTCTTTGCTGTGTCCATGTCTGTTAGCTAACAGGAAATGTTTGTTGTTAGGTAACTGTCCACCTGTATAGTTCCTATTTGTGGCACGTCTACCAACTGTATGATAGTCCTGCCATCTTGAGGTGAACAGAAAACATTTTGAACAACAAGCCATTGGCCGGTTATATGATTCTGACATACTGTTAGCAGATGGTATGAAGGTAAATGTAATGCCCCTTGTTTTTTTATCCCCAACTTTCTGTTTGATAAATGTGGTGGTTTAAAGTTTTTGCTTTCATGTAATTTTATCTCAAGTAAACTGCCAGTTAAGCTTGCCAATTTCCATAAACAAGCCCTGGACACATGGAAAATCACTTTTAAACACAACTTCTCCCCACACACATGTAGCCTATATTATAGAATAATCAACATGTATACAAAAATAAGACCATATTTTTTTAAAGACTGGTATGACCAAGGTATTATGTTTATTTTTGAAATTCTAAATGATACTGGGGACCTAGCTACCTATGAAGAATTCACCCAACAAAGAGGATTAGAAATTTCTCGCTCTTTGCATTCCAAAGTACTTAAAAGTATACCTACTAACTTGCTATCTCCAATTAAAGCATCTTGTCTGTATAAACCATGCTCAGGAATGATTCCTGTACTGTGGCTTGGTGGAAGGGCTTTTGAGGAACGTTCTTGTAATAATGCTCATATTAGGAGTGTTTTTACTTCTCTTCATAGTCAATATCCCAGCTCCTTTCATCGGTGGAGAGTGATGTCTCCTAACATCAGTAGGAATGTCTGGACTGAATTTAACAAATTTCTTGTCCCCAGTAAAGTTAAAGAAGTTCATATTAAACTCTTGCATAGATAATATCCTTGCAATGAATTCATTAACAAGTTTAGACCTGATGTGTCACCCTTATGTTCCTTCTGCAAAGAAGAGGTGGAGTCTTTTTCTCATTTATTTTATGTTTGTCCACATTCTTCTAATTTTTGGACTCAAATATCTTTATTAATTTGGGAGTCTCAGAAGGTCTTGGTCACCATTACAGAAAGTATGGTCTTATTTTTGAGTGTCGAATCTAACAATAAGAAAATTGATAATGTGATAAAATTGCTGTCTGTTGGATAAATATCATATTAATAAAGCCAGATTTCTTCGGTTTATCCCAAATGAAATTTTGTTTCATGTTGAACTTAAGACTTTTGATGATTCTGTATCTAAAGTACCTAAAAACAAAAAAAGCTTTCAAGACATCCAGCCTACTAAAAGATGTTGTAGACCATACTGCCAGATAATATATTGCTCCTATCTATTTTTTATTCATTTATTTATTTATTTATTTTTATATTTATTTACTTACACTGTTAGTTTTTATATAATTTGCACATTTTTTGTTTGGTGTGTGAGAACTACGGTGGCCGACGCAAGAACGCGAATGGCACTTGCTATCAGGCACTACATACCCAATATGTGTGCTATCATTCAACATACATTTGTGTAAATAAACAGTAGTGTGTATCTTTATGGACGCACTGAGCCATACTAACCATGTCACATACTGACTGCCTCCTTTCTGGTTGGATACAGGTAAGTCAGCCATAAGTAACTGCCAACCTTAGCTCTAATGGTAATTTAAAAATATTTTGAAAACTGTATTATGTCTTGCAAAGTGAAATCTTACACTTTTTACAAACTTGAACCCAAATTAAATTGTTATTTACATTACACAGATGTTGGTCGTTGTCTACCGCGTTGCATTGTGGGATATTTTCGCCAGCATACTGTCTAGTGTTTGCATACTGTCATATTTTACCGGAAAAAGTATGCAATTCATATATGGTTGACTTCATATTAAGGTGTCGGACGTGCAAAAAAAAACACATACTGTTTTAGCCTACTAAATAGCATGATAGTGTGGAATTTTGGACACAACTCCAGTGTAAACTTTGTGCTCTGAGCTGCCGCAGAAACAACATGGCGGACTACGAAGAAGGCCGGCTTCTTATGTAAGGTTAGACACAAACGGCTCAATTTAAGGTAATAAAAACATGACTGTCCGTAGTTTTAAGTGATAACACAACAATGAAAATATAGATAGTAACATTATATTCCATTTCTGATCCTGCTAAAGCTTACAAACTAGTCTCTAACACTTTGTCTTGCTAGCTGTAGGTAGGCTAACCCTAGTGTTGTGACGTTACGTGATTGTGGGCTGCCGGCTGGGAGACGTTGATATGCGGCACTAAAATTCAAGTGTGGCGTGTGTTGAAAGAGGCTTTACTGTCAACTGTGCTGCAGGAGGCTATTCAGTCCTTCGTGGCGCTTTGTTTAGCACCAGAGGACCTGTAATACTGTCGGTTTTGTCTGCTCTAGTTAGGAGGCTCATCTTCTCATAATGACCAACCGTCAGTTTTTTTTTTTAAACAGTTTCCTATATCATCCATTTTTGCCACTTAGCAGGGTCCAGGTCACAGTCATTTAATTGATTTTATAATTAGGAGGTATTGTTTTATACTGCTGGGAAGCACTGACAAAAATATGATTTATAAAGTGAAATGAAGTCCTTAATGTCCCTGCCAGTTTGCCATATTTTGGGTCCCATCAGTAAGTAATAAAACCATTCTGATGCACACTGCAATTCAACTAATACATATTTGTAGTCTCAACCGTTTTGATTATTAAAGCTAAATGGCAGTACAAATTAGCTCATAAGTTTGTCACTCTTAAAAGTTGAAACAAACACTCATCCATTGTTTGTCCACTGTTTTATTTAAGCGCTTGACAAGCTGCAACACAGTTCAGAAAGCTTAACATGGCTCGTGACTGCCTTCTTGTGGTCAGAGTGGATGACAGCCATTTCATGGAAATTCTTCATTAGGAACAAGATTCTCCACAACTATGAAAGCATCTAGGAAATATACAGTTGACAAGTTGTTTTTTGTAAAGACAGTGTTTTATTCCATCTTTCATTGGAAACATTAAATAGAACTTTTCTTTCAGGATGACGAGACAGGTACATTTGCATTTTAGACATGTTTTACAAACCAAGTGCTCCTAACCACAGAACCCCTCTCCTTTGTTTTTCTCCGCTTATCCCCACAACAGCTAGGTTGTTTAGATGTTTATGAGTGCTCCTCAGCCAGCTTCTCAGCCTTCTGAACCACTTCCTCAATGGGGCCAACCATGTAGAAGGCCTGCTCGGGCAGATTATCATACTCACCTACAGGGAAACAGGTACAACAGAAAAAATTAGTACCACAAATAGATTTGAATAAGTTTAAGGATGCAAGCAAAAAATGTTGTTTGACCCTAATATACATACCACCAAGGATGCTCTGGAAGCCCTTGATGGTTTCCTTGAGGGGCACCAGTTTGCCCAAATGGCCAGTGAAGACCTCGGCCACCTGGAAGGGCTGGGACAGGAAACGCTGGATCTTGCGGGCACGGGCCACAGTCAGTTTGTCCTCCTCAGACAACTCATCCATACCCAGAATGGCAATGATATCCTGCAGGGATTTGTAGTCCTATAGGAGGGAAAGTGAACTTGTTAGCCTGATCAATGTTTGGTTAATTTAGAAAAAAAAGATTTAAATATATTGCAATTATGTCCCAAACCTGAAGGATTTTCTGCACACCACGGGCGATTTCATAGTGCTCAGAGCCGACGATGTTGGGGTCCATGATACGGGAGGTTGAATCCAGGGGGTCGACAGCGGGGTAGATACCCAGCTCAGCGATAGCACGGGACAACACAGTGGTGGCGTCCAAGTGAGCGAAGGTGGTGGCGGGGGCAGGGTCAGTCAAATCATCAGCGGGCACATAGATGGCCTGGTGGAGAAAATTAAAACTCAGTCAATCTTTAGTAGTTGCAATTTTCCCTTTGAGTCACCATGAAATCAAGTGACCCCATAACCAACATATTTTTAAAAGCTTATATTAGCAATACAGTGAGTTAACATACAGCTCCAGTAAGCTATCCTCAGTGGTCATGTTTACCTGCACAGATGTGATTGAACCCTTCTTGGTGGTGGTGATTCTCTCCTGCATGGTACCCATGTCAGTGGCCAGAGTGGGCTGATAACCCACAGCAGAGGGGATACGACCCAGCAGGGCAGACACCTGAGGAGGAGGATAACTTTTGTCAGTATCAGATATGTCATTCAACATTTTTAGTCACACTCAGGGGTCTGGATGTGGCTGTACAGCAGTAAATTGTGACTGCATAACAAATTTAAATTACAACCTTACAACAATCCTGTTAATTTTATTTTTAGGTAAATGTTTCCTGCCAGTGCAACTTGATGGAGACATGATGGAAGCTTTACAGACCTCAGAGCCAGCCTGTGTGAAGCGGAAGATGTTGTCAATGAAGAGCAGCACATCCTGACCCTCCTGGTCACGGAAGTACTCTGCTACGGTCAGTCCAGTCAGAGCCACTCTGGCACGGGCACCTGGGGGCTCGTTCATCTGTCCGTACACCAGCGCCACCTAGAAGGGACAACACTAAAGGTAAGTGCTTTGCTCCTGAAAATAATTTTCAAAATGTGCCACAATTTCAAGTTTAAATTGTAGAGGCTTGACAACATCCTTACCTTGGAGGTGGTGTCCTTCAGGTTGATGACACCGGACTCAATCATTTCATGATACAAGTCATTTCCCTCACGGGTACGCTCTCCCACACCGGCAAACACAGAGTAACCACCATGGGCCTTGGCCACGTTGTTGATCAGCTCCATGATCAACACAGTCTTGCCCACACCAGCACCACCGAACAGACCTGTGATCATAAATGTGGGATTAGTTTGATAAACAAGTTTCAAAAATTGCAGTATGCTAGCCATCATAATATGTACACTGCCTATGAGCACATACCAATCTTTCCTCCCTTGGCGTAGGGAGCCAGCAGGTCCACCACCTTAATGCCAGTCACCAGAATCTCCTGCTCCACACTCATGTCAGTGAACTCAGGGGCCTCAGCGTGGATAGGTGCAGTCCTGTGGAGAGGAAAAACAGTTCAGTAATCTACCGAGTTTTTTGCAGGCCAATAGACCTTTAAAAGCTCATATGTAAACAACAATGTCATGCTAGGTGTGGCTAGCTTTACTAACCTCATTTTGATATCATTATTCTGCAAGACATTATGTTATTATCGTTTCACAAATGTAATGGTGTTATTTTTTTAAGTAAACTCACTGCTTGGTGGAGATGGGACCCCTCTCGTCGATGGGCTCGCCAATGACATTCATAATCCTGCCCAGAGTCTCGGGACCCACTGGAATTCTGATGGGGGCACCGGTGTCCAGAACTTTCTGTCCACGGACCAAACCCTCAGTACCATCCATAGCAATGGTACGCACTGTGTTCTCCCCTAAACACATGGTGGAAATTTCTCAGTTATTGTCAACTGTAAACATTAAGCATTTTCTGTCTGCTCCTGCAGGACTTAAGGAAGGTCATACTGCTGTTGTTGCTCACCAAGATGCTGAGCCACCTCCAGGACTAGCCTGGAGTCACGGCCGGCGACTTCCAGGGCGTTGAGAATGGGAGGAAGGCCCTCATCGAACTGGACGTCGACGACGGCACCGATGACAGCCACAATCTTACCAGCGGCGGCGCTGGCAGCAGCGGCAGGTGCGACATAGTCTCTGCCTGTAAAGTCATGCAGACAATGTGTGCATTTAGTGTGTTGTACATGTGTGCTACAGTCATGACCTTGTAATTCCACTGGTACGCATTAGTCTCCAACATGCCACCCTCTCCACTGAAAAGCACCGGACAACTGCGTGTCTGCTCCGCCTCAATGTCAAGGGATTCTTGTCGGCCAAACTTTGAGCCTTAAGACACAACTACAATGATCGAGCGACGTCCCCTAACTAATCAATAAGTGTATTTGTGAGAAATATGAGTATGTCTTAATGTGTACAAACTCTAGCAAGCCATTTCCCCGGCGCAATAACGTCTCCGTGGAAAGACAGATAGATGAATGAAATGTACTTGGAGCTAACGTTGCTAATGCTGCTACTGCTAATGACAAACGCAGGGCATTCAATGGCAAGTGTAGTTTGAAGTTTCATACTCGTCATGTTAATCGATTAATTTAATGCTGGGTCTGTGGGTTGTCGTTGAGGACTGTACGTCATTGCTAATCCAGTTGCCAGACCTTGCTAAAACGCAACTTGTAATGCTAACGTAGCAGGCTCTGCACAGTCTCACGCCGCCTCATGTCATTACATAAAGGTCATTGCAGCCAGCACGAGAATAACACAGTCTGCTCATTTCCTGATGCATGACATCTGTCAGTAGGAGCATATCTGCAAGCATGTACCAGTAGAAACCTCGAGAATAACTCAAACACATTTCAAATATGTCATTTTCATGTTAAGGCCTGCTACGCAGCCGGCAGGGCAGCCAGCGTGTTGCTAGTTAGCATGTTAGCATTGCCCCTGCCCTTCTCTGACGGGCGCGTTAATAACTATTTTCTTATTACGACTTCGTTCAAAAGCACCGAGCATGCAGGACTCACGTGAAAGGACGGCTGGGGATCCGACGAGGGCCTTCAGGGGCTGGGCCCCAGGCTTGAGAGCCTGTAATGCCCCGGTGCAGCAGCGTCCCACAGCTCCCAACATTGTCAAAATGGCTGAAGGTGGAAAGAGACGGAGGAACTTGCGGCTTTATAATGAATGGCCGCTGAGGCGAACTGCGCAAGCGCGCAACGTAAGAACGGCTAAACTGAGCACGCGTAGAGGTTGAGTGCATCCTGCTGACATTCTGCCCTCCAGAGCTGGACTTTCTGACAGTAAATGTGACTGCTGAATGACCGTCCAGACTAAAGGTTACATGTAATTTAGGTTGTTATTTAAATCAAGTGAGCAATGAATGCAGATTGACATGGGAACGAGTGGTTTAGGTATCCCAGTGATGTCGCTGTACATTTGTACACAATGTCCCATTTCACTGGGAGTGAAGTTTTCAGCTGCACCCCTAACTTTTGCTGTTTATGTCTGGAGTTCCTCTTTTGCTGAGGACATTAACAGTGCTCTCATTACCTAAGCCAGAAAAATTGCAAAAATGTCCACAGTTAGTAGCACGTTCTGAAAATTAGAGAATCCTGCAGAACTTGAAATTAATTATAAGACATCATTATCTATACTTTTTTTTACCTCAACATAATTTGTCAGTTAACCTAACAATGTAAATTGCGTAGACCTAAAACACTCACTGTACCACCTTGGCATGGTGACAGTGGTGGACAGTGACTTAAAGGGACAGTTCACCCCCAAATACAAAAATTTTCCCTCTCACAGTGGTGCTATTTATCAGTCTAGATTTTGTTGGTGTGAGCTGCAGAGCATTGGAGATAGCGACGGCAGAGATGTCTACCCTCTCTCAAAAGTAACAGAATTGGATGGTGCTTGCCTTGTGGAGCTCAAAGCGCCAAAAAATACATTTGAAAAATGTAATGTCGTTCTCTTTCCAGAAATCATGACCTGGTTACTAAAGATAACAGACCGACCTTGATGTGAGTGGTTTTATGTAGAAGCTGTTTTCTTTCTACTACGTATGGGCATGAGTACTCGAGTATTCGTTTCGACATCAGTCCTTTTGTGAACATGATATTTTTATTACTATTGAAAATGGGTAAAATCTTATTTCAATGCATAGCTGCATGCAGTGTATTGGTCAACACAGCTTTTCTGTTTATCATGAGACTACTGCTGTGGGAGTGTGACCTCAGCACCAGGCAACTATTGGTGAGAGTCCGCCTGCACTAAAATACACAGCAACGGGGCTAACTGTTAGCTAATGTTACATAAAGGTTATTAACAGGTTTTACAGCAAAGTTGAGCAGTGTTGGTGCAAGTTTGTTGGGAGTGTTAAATTCTTCAGTGTCGGACGTTAGCAGCTGCTGCTGTGTTAGCTCGTGTAACACTGGGGAGAGCGGCTCAGAGACGGTCCTTCAGTGCTGCGTCTAAAATGTATGGCAGCTACAGAAAGATGGACGACTTTTCTCATGTTAGCGTTCTGGGTTCTGGTTTGATAGGCTGATTAAAACCTGGTTGTTCAATGAATGAATTTCAAATTGCACTTGTTTTTCGTTGTTGACCAATTTACATCCCTATTCTTCCAAAAAAAAAGGAAATTGGAAGCATGTGAGTACTCTGTAATGACTTAATACAAATACTAAAATATGGAAGGTACTTAAAATGCCTACCTCTGCTTTCTACTGAACCTCACCTGCCAACTGTGCAGGAGGAAGCGTGCATCTACTCATGAATGAGAGACTTGTGCTTGTGACAACGCCAGATGTAAACATTAACGGTGTCCTCCTCAGCTGAGCTATAACATTAGCTAGCCTAGTGGTGCTAGGTGTGTTAGCAGTAGATGTGTGCTTCCTTCTGTGCAGTGATATGGATGGCAGGTGTAGTTCAGTAGAAAGAAAATAGTTCCTACATGAAACTGCTCACAACAAGGTCTGTGGATTATCTTGAGTAACCAGGTCATGATTTCTGGAAAGAGACATTGATGTTGAGTTTTTCAAATGTATTTTTTGGTGCTTTGAGCACCACAAGCTGAGTGCCATCTAGTTCCATTATATTGGAGTGATGTCAGACATCTCTGTAGCTGATATCTCCAACACTCAGCAACTCACACCAAAACTATTTGGATTGATAATTAGCACTACAGGTAGAGGAAAAATATGTAGTTTTGATTTTGGGTTGAACTGTCCCTTTAGATACAATCTAGTTCTCAACTTGAGTGTTTTCATTGTATGTTACTAAAGCCTCCACTTCACTGCACTTCAGAGGGAAATATTGTAGTTTTCACTCCACTTCATTTATTGGACAGCAGTTACTTTGCAGATTAGGATATTACATGATGTATTGTTAATATTTAAACTAATCAACTGCAATGTAAAGTCATTAAAATTCACTTCACCTTGGTCAGCTACAATGTTAATATGATGCTTCATTGTTAAGGTATCAATAACACTAATCCAACAATACTGTATATACAGTGACATAACACTCAAAGGCCATTTCTGCTTACTTTTGATACTTTTAGAGGTAAACTTTACTGATAATCTACTTCTGTACTTTCACTCCTATTCCTGCTTGTATCAGAATATGTTTATATCATGGTCTGACTACTTTATCACAGTCATGAATCATTAAGGCTTTCTTAATAAAAGAAGGATGTGTGAACATGTAAGTACACTTGCAACTATTATCAACTGTGGGCTGCATTTATTAAAAGTGTAATTTAGGCTAATGACGGAGTATACAGTAGAAATGTATATTAATTACTGTTGGAAGACAAAGACAAAGTAGTAATACTAAGCTATAAATATACTCTATTGTAAGTAAAAGTCTTCAAATCACTTTTACCTAACACGTACAGAAATATTATTAGTAAGATGTACCTAAAGTGTTAAAAGTAAGTATTAATTTTGCAGAATAGCCCCCTCAAAATATTATATTATTGGGTTATTATTACTGGGTAGTTCAATTTATAACAATTATATTTTTATAAAACATATTAAATATATGTTAAGATGGTAAGATTTTAACCTGCAAAGTAAGGACAGTAGTGTAGCTCTCACATTTATGTAATGGAGTAAAAAAGTATTTCCTGAAATAAAGAAGTGTTAAGTAACAAAAAATGGAAATACTCAAGTAAACTACAGGTAACTCAAAAATATGAGTAAATATTCTAGCACTGTTTGTGTGTACTTGTTCTGGGTTACTGGAGGCTGCATGATTTCATTCTTCAGCATGGTTTGAGTGGAGGGTAGGGCAACATCTCATTTTGTAGGAGAAGTGAAACAAAATTACACATGAAATCATTTTGAACCCAAAGAACATGTTGGGCAGTACCTTTTTTCAAAGTAGTGTCTGCAGTCTTTCCTTTAAGGCTGCATGCATACTCAACAATATTCACCAATAAGGTAGGGCAGCCTGCAGAGATGAACAAAGTACTCATATCTATTACTGCAGTAAAGGTAGTATAGCCACAGTGTAGAGATACTCTCTTACAAATAAAAGTTCTGCAGTCAAAAATGTACTTAATATAGCCATATAACAACTTCAGTTCCCCACAGAAATTGCTCTCTGACAGAAATGTAAAGCAGTGAAGATATTTTAAATATAGCATACACGTCAAATTGAAATTGATGACATTTGTTTTTGCTGACCCCTCCACAGCAGTACATTGCTTAGCTTCTGTGTTGGACTCCAGCCTGCTTCTCCAAACTGGGCTCGTGCCAACCGACATCTAGCTTATGTAATGCACTGACTATGGGTAAGTACCTCATACAACCTCACTTCAAAAGATTTTACCAAGCCTAATTTTTTTTGATTATATTATTCAACCTGAATTTGCAGAGTAACTTGTAACTAAGGTTGTGAAATATATGCAGTGGAGTGAAAAGCACATTATTTGCTCATAAATTATAGTGGAGTAGAAGTATAAAGTGGTAAAATGTGCAATACGATTGCTCTGCATTCTTCATTTTACCTTGGGTTTCATCTCTCAGGCCTCAGGCTACAAATAATTTTGAGTGAGGAGTTGGCCTTACTCAGTCTCTGCTTTGTTCATCTTGCTGAGCTGTGGGACAATATATTTAGTATGGAGAAATGTCCAAAGCTATGTCCTACATCCATACCATACATACTAATTCTAAGCAGAGTCTGTAGTGTAAGTGAGGTAAATTCAAAACAGTCAGTATGCATACAGGGAAACCCTTAGTTTTTGAGTGTGCTGTCACATAATCTTTTCCTGCCATAACAAACTCTGAAGTTAATTTATTTCTTGTGTTTTAACTAGAAAAATATATATACCACGAAAATCCTAGAAAAGAGTCCACCATTTTGACACTAGAGGGTGCTAAAGTACTACAAGAGACAGAATGTGTAGCGGTTGGATGCATGAGTCTGTGTTTGATTGTGTTGAATTGATGCAAGTTATTGTAGAAGGTTGAAATCTTCTAGTTGTCTTACCCTCAGTTTAAAGCTTAATGTAAAATTAAGATTCTGATCTAACAATGCCGGAGAAGTCATGTAGAAATGTATGTAGAGCAGAGTGTGGCAATCCATTTTAACATTGAACCAGCAGTGGTGGGAGCTACTGTGGATGTCAGTAGCCGCTTGTTGACTAGTTTGGATTCTAAGCCAGCACATCCTTAATGTTATTTTAATGAGTAGCAATTTTAATTAAACATATCTCCAATTTAATTCTCACTAGTCAAAATATAAATCCTTGATATCAATTAAATTTCTTACTAGTGGAAATGTTCATTGTAGATATCTGTAACTTCATTACAAGTCATCAACTTTTACCATTGATCTCTATTCAAACTTAATTACAAATGTCTACTATTAAATTTTGACTTGTTCTAATTCCAAGTCGGCGTATCTATAATGTAATTTTGACTAGTTGCAGTTCTTACTGAAGATATCTGTGGTTCATTTCTCACAAGTTAAAATGTTGATTTTTGACATCAACAATTAATTTCTTACCACTGGAAATTTCCATTCTTGATATCCGTATCTTAATTTTAACTTGTCAACTTTTACCATTGACCTCCATTCAAACGCAATTATAGCTGTCTATGATTTTTAAAAACTAGTCAAAATGGAATTTTAGATATGAAGAAGAAATTTCCACCTGTCAGATATCACTATAGATACCTTCAGTGACTTAAGGGACATATCCAACATGAATGTGGTAATTTGGGCAACAGATACTAAATGATTATGGTAATTTAACAGTCGACCAGTGGTTTTATGGTTCTTTAATTATATGACACCCATATATCCGAAATGGTTTGTTGATATGTTGGACATATTTGAAAAGCAATTGTTGATATCTGAAATGGGTAATTACATTTCCACTGGTAACAATTCTTTATCAACAAGTGAAAATTCAATTATAGATATCTGTAATTGTTATTCTTACCAGTGCAAAAGGACTTACTGATATCTATAATTAAGTTGAATATATCTGTGAATCAGTTTTGATTAGTGAAATGCAATTTCTACATGCGAAGACACATCTGTCAATATGTCAAAATTGTTTTACACATATCTCACATTAACATTTTACAAGTCAAAATGGCATTTTGACATGTTTAAACGTCATTTCCACAAGTGAAAACTTAATTGCAAGTAGTCAGGGCTGCTGTTTAAATGTTTAATGGCTTCCTACAAACAGAGTCACAATGTATTATACAAATGGTAAGCATGTTCAGTCAGATGATATCAAGTTAAATATTTGCAACATACCAGATACAGCCGTGGGGGTTCCTTTGGACTCCCTATAAATGTGTTTTTCAAACACACCTACTGATGTTTTGCATATAACTGTAAATGACTAAACAAGACTTGGCATCGCTCCTCCTTCCCACATGACTATCTTCCCATCTGCAGGCATAGATGCATCTCTACTAGTCTGTATTTGTCTGTGAAAACACAGCACATACTTGAATTAAGCATCCAGTGCATGCCCCAAAGTGAAGTCTGATGAGTGACGGCTGAGAATACTTTTGTTGCTAGGCTTTTGTGGTCTGTGTTGTTGGATTATTGCAGGTACATGCAGGCGAACTCTCTGAATGTCACTTAAAGTCAAAAATCTATTTTAAAAATTTCTTGTGCAAAAAGTTTGGCACATAGTCAAGGGAGCAGCGTTGAGATCACTCTGCAATCATTCCCAAAAGGTTTCCATATATTACTGCTCAGTGTTTGGAAAGATTGTGATTGTGTTGCAGTTACTGTAGCTACAGTGATCAGGCTGAATGAGTTCACAGCAGCGAGAGATGCAAGAATGGACATGTTCCTCTACATGAGCCAATGCAGCAGAGGCCAGTGAGGTTACCGTTTTAAACGGGTAGAGAAGTCTGATAATGACTGATAATATGAAGCTAATATCTGTATTTAAACCCACAACAATAACCTTCATTCAAATCCTTGCAAACGTTTCCCATCCAATACAAATGTCGCACTTTTGTATTGTCTCTATCAGGTTTTGCAAAGCCCCCTTCATCATACCTGGAACTGTTTGACAGCAGGCGACCTTTGACCTTCCACAGACATGTTCCATGTAACACTGGTGAGGAAACAGTTTTCTGCTTTTCAGGATTTTTGATTGAAGACCTTAAAGGTGATGATAATAGCAGATTGAAACAGATGGTAGCTCACGGTGCTGTGATGTGCCGTAAATGCTTTTTTTTACCCTGCCTTGCTCATGGCATGGCTCTAGGCAGTATTCCAGCACTTTGGTCCAGTCTGAAATATATCAGCAACTATTGGATGGATTGCTGTGAAACTGTGTTCAGACATTCATGGTCCCCAGTGGATGAATCCCTATGAATTCATGATCCTTTGACAGTGTTGATGGTAAATGTCGTCAGTTGAAGCAAGAAATTACTCAGTGTGTGCTATATTGACCAAGAAGGCGGAGTTCTCCTGCTTGTGGGGCTGTGTCCGCTGTGCCTGTATGTACCAGGATGCATTGCTCATTGATCATCTGCCCTCTTGGCCCTGCTGGTCTTGGTTGTCTTTTCCAGTTTATCTTCAGGATCTTGAAGAGGGTCCTCAGCACACCTCTGTCGAACCGATAGAGAAAACTTCCATCTGTCTATAGGGCCGTCCACACCAAGAGTGACAACTGTAACGATAATGATGTGAGCATCCACACTGATGAACGGTAATATTCTGGAAACAGCGTCGCCAAGCACGTGCTGCTGTGTCAGCCTGTGAATTTGGATGGATTTTGATTGGCTGTCAGTGTTTCTATCGTTCATCAAATCACTCTAAAAGTGATCCCTTACATATCGTTCACCGCGGTTCTTGTGTTATAGTTGTGTAGACTACATCATCCACTTGAGTTGGAATGATTTTTAAAACAATACATTTATTTTAATTGTTATTGTTGTAGACGGCCCTTTTTGCACATACAGGCTCTCTCAGGGTTGACAGCATCCAACAAAAACATGGAATTGAATTAATTGCAGCAGAATCATTCCGTTTCTGTCAGCATCAGAGGGCAATTTAAGCAAAGGTGCCACCAGTCAGTTTTTTTTCTCAGCAGCTTGGGCTCTGGAGGATCCCTCTGGACATGTCCTCTCTCCGCTTCATGTCTTTGGTCGTAAAACAACCAATTTGTACATTTCTGCAAACCAGGGATGCATTACATGTGTATGTTATCATATAGCATACATACATTTCTTTTTGTTTCAACAATGCTGTATTTAGGTTTAGGTACAAAAAACTCTTTATTATTGTTTGGAAAAGATTATGCTGTTGCTTAAAATACCCAGTGCTGGAGGCAGAATCTTGGTTGGAAACAACTGCTTTTCGTGCCACTATCCACAGTGGGAAAAAAAGTGATGAAAAACACCCACATTTGGTGTCTGACAAGACGCTGGGTATGTAGTGACAATTTAGAAATGCTGATATGATATGTATGAAATATAAATCTGTAATGTATCTGTGGTATGCAGAAATGTATAACACCAACATTTTCTAACAATGAATAGGTGTGCTCTGGCTCGACATACAGTACCAGTCAAAAGTTTGGACACGCTTTCCCATTTACTTGAATGGAAAAGTGTGTCCAAACTTTTGACTGGTACTGTATATATACAGCTGAGTATCCGAGTCAGCCAAAACACTCTGCACACATATATTGTGTTGGAAACATAGCTAGCTTGCAATAAAGTGAAGTGTGGTGTCAAATGATGGCGTGGGATGCAGGAAAAACTACAGGTTTTGCAGCTGCAAACTCCGCGTTCTTGATCAATATAGCACTCTCTGAGAATTGTTTTTGCTTCAGCTGACTACAGTTACCATCAACGCTTATCAGACATACACATAAAAGGTGGCAAACATTCCCTTTAAGCACTAAAGAGACAGTGACAAAGACAATGACTGTTAGGTACAAGACAAAACATGATAAAAACTCATATAAGCATTTTAACTATGTTTGACAACTTACACAACTCTAACTGAATGTTTGTGGTACAGCAACCCATAACACATTCCCCTGGTGCGCCATGACAGTTACACAATAAGGACTCTTTTTAGTTATACCTGGGTCTGTGGTGCAGCTGTCAGCTCCACTTTACATAAGACTGGTATGAAAACTTGTTGGGACATACATATCAGTTTCATAGCTCTGTACTCTTACATTTAGTTTGCCGTTCACCCGCTGACAATCAACAAGTCGTTTTCCTTGTTGCTGTAACTATACGTTGAGGGAACATGCATTATCTTGTAAAAACAGTGGTTAAACTAAATGCCACAGGAAAGATACCTAGAGGGGCATAGACTAACAAAGAGCTAAGTGGTGGCTTCAGCAGCATCATAAAAGAAACTCTTGTCTTGTGTTTCCTCCTCTTTTTATACCACACACCTTTTCTGAGGAAACTATTTGCTCTTTCAAATTAAACTGCGTGGCACTGAATTAAAAGAAGCCATGTCCTGCTTTTTATTGATGCCCTTTATTGGTGTCTGCATCTGTGCTCATTTAGATAGGACCATCTTTATTCATCTATTCCTGTATATTCCTTGAATGAATGTCACCTAATTGCTGGGTTTAGAGACACTGTGGGGTCTGCTTTTAGAAGGCACACTTTAGATGCAGCATAGTGAACATGTGGGCTCATTATTTCCGAATCCCTGCTGTGAACGAAATCAAGAAAGTGAGAAGTTAACTATGAAACCAAATGCTTTTTAAAAAGATTGTCAAAACAGGCGCGTGGATTTGCAGCTGCCCTATTTCAGCATACCATCACTTCATAGTCTGTGGTTTTCCATTTGTATAAGACATGTCATATTGAAATTCAGGGCTATGCTGTGTCCTAGATTTGCCATATATTGTGTATTATGCAACAAAACAAGTGTCGAAGCAATGAAAGTTTTATTCATATCTGTGAAGTAGCCAAAGCAGTGCATTTTAAAACTCTAAGGTCAGACAGCGTCCTCCTATTTCTCACTGCAAACTAGTCCCAAGCAGACACAATATTAGGATGACAGAAATAATTCCCATAAACCCTTTGCTTTGCTTCATCAGCTCTCCACACACAGCAAAAGGAGCTGAACACCAGATTTAAGGAGGTCCATCTTTCAGCGGGAACATTCTTGAGTGACAGCTCACCTTTCCTTGCTTTCAGTAATACAGTAGGCAATAAAAACACACGTCAACGTCATCCCTGTTGCAGAGTTATGTGATTCCAGTTCCAGCTTTTATGGCTGCAGACAGTCTCATGGGATGTTAAGGCTCCTCTGATCTAGGACTACATAGGAATTATAATAAGATTAGGGAGTTATGAGACTTTTCTTTGGTGCTGAAAAGGACACGCACCAGGTTTCAATAAAAACTGGACTGATTCTGAGGAGGAAGTGCGCTATTATAACCTTTCACGTCCGGCTTTGAAGACACCTCTGCCAGAAAAGAGACTTGTTCGTGTGCTAGAATCTGACTTTGAATGTAGACTTGAGTTGTATATAAAGGGTAGATCTCAAACCATTTTGATGATATCTGAACAAGATCTGATTGTAGACAAAAAGACAAACACCTGTCCTGTCAGAAAAGAATGAAATACGTATTTAGCTGTAAATGCTACAATGGCTCTACCCTTTGTACAGATGTACTTCTTTCTGACTCCTGCAGAAGTGTGTTTACACTAAATCATGCCAAGTGAAAGACTAACAAATCACTGCACTGGGTGTTGTCACAGATGAATCATGGTGCATTGCTCTTGCAAGGTGTGTTGCCTAAAGGTATAAATCACCTATCCAAACTTTTCCAGCTTTTCCAGGCCTCTGGGGGCACAATTAAAGCAAACATGAACAATACAGACTTTAAAGCAGCTATAAAAATGTTGTTTTATAACAACAATGGATTATATGATTATGTGTAATGTGAAAGGGGTCGCTTGAAGTGCAGCCCAGTCCCCAGAAGTAAATGTTGGCATTGTACTTTTCTGCAAACCACAAATATGTATTTTTTCTTTGGTATCATATTAATGTTTTAAAGTGAGGAAATATATGAGCAGGGCAGGCTGTTCTCATGACCTGTTGGTAGGTATACCTACACAAGGTTATGCACCACAATTTGTATATAACCCACATAATCTGGAAGGCTGTGGTCACATGACAAATGCGCTGACAGGAGTTAAAAAGAAAGGACCAAAACTCAGTGTAAAAAGATAGGTTGTGGTGGTGGATGGGCCAAAAAACACATAGCTTTCCCCCAGCAGACTGGTGTTTGTGTCCTGTGTGAAATCAAGTAAACTTATTTTAAGGTACATCGTCACAAACGTTCTTTTCCTAAACCTAATCTGTGTAAATTTGCAAGTACATAATGTCAGTCCTGGAACTTTAATTCGTTAGATTTCATATGAAGTGTTGAATATGCATTATCATCATACATACCATTGTATGAGGATAACATGACCTGGGATAGTGTTATGAAAAAGCTGTTGCTTTTTACCAAGGCATCAACAGCTTGCTGGCTTGCATACTGCTAAATGCAACTAGATGCAGTAGGACAGTGGTTCCCAACTGGTCCAGCCATGGTGTCCACATTTCACAGTTTAATATTTCCAGAGGCGTTGTTGTCAAGCTAGTTTGCTGTTTCTATTCATTAGCTGTCCATTATTTACTTCACTCTACAGCAGGAAACGTCACTTCAAAATAAAAGCTCCAATTGGGAATGTGCTCTACTTCAAACTTAAAACATTCACGCTTCACTTGTGGTCCATTCAGAATGGACCCGTAACCCACTTTTGGACCACGACCCACCAATTGGGAACCACTGCAGGAGGATATCCTGGTATTTTTGGCATACTGCATTTTGTGTACTATGGATTTGGCACACATTAAATCTTTTTCTGGCATGCGGAATGGTATGGTAGTATGGGTATATAAATGCACACTATGTAACCTTTGCTAAACAGTGCACTGTGGCCCTAAGTGACCATTACAGTATCAGGGTATGGTCACACATGGGCAAAATTAAATCTTCTGTTCACTTCCATTTGATGCGAACAAAAGAGTTCAACTTTGGTGACTATGAACTCAAAAGCAATAAAGTTAGCTAACATGCACAGACATTGGCCACCATTAGCTACTTGTCATACCAGGCCAAGTGCAGCTGAGTGCACTGAATTGAGCATGTGTGTTTTATGGCTTATGAATTCAACTCTTCATTTCTAAAAGGATGATTCTGTTGTTTCCTTTTTCAGAAGTAAGATAATCCTGCTTTAATTTACTGAGCTTTTTGCCAATGAAGACTTGGTTAGAAACATTAGAGTCAGCCTCAGGAAAAACGTGTAATGTAAGGTTGCTAGCTTTGCAGAAATATTACCAAGGACATGACCTTGATGTGCTTATGGTAGCTACCCCACAACACATTGGCAAAAAAAAAAACAATAAAGCCCTGTTTTGATTTTAACCAGCTGTCTCGAACAAATTGCTGTTATTCCCACGGGCTTTCCTTTTTGTCCCTTTTTGAAATAGCGTGGCTAACTAAGTAAAAATGACAAATAAAATATTGGGGGAGGGGGGTGCACTCATTGCTCTGTCATGTTGAGGGATTTCTGAAGTGTCTGCCTCCCCAGGCACCCCTCCCACGCTCTCCCCTAAATGGGAGTGAGTGAGTTTGAAAAAGGGCTGGACTTCCCTTAATTTACTGCGAGCTTAGAATGGCTTGAGTCTCATGAGAGCCAGAATACAGTCTAAACTTTTGGCAGCGTACTAGTGCTGCTGTTGCTGGTGCTGCTGGTGTCACCAAAAAGTGCCCACTTAACCCACAGACTCAACTTCTGCAACCCTGGACGAGGACACTCAGCTTGATGCTCAGGACATGGAAACAAACTAACTGTGAATGAAGAATATCTCCTTTTCAGTTTTTGCACTTTTTCTGAATTTCCTCACTGCCAGGATTGCTTTATAGAGCTGAACGCATTGGAGACCTAAGTCAGCAACATTGTGAGTTATGCATGCTTTGTACCTGAGTCTCAAACACACATGCTTGTTAAAGCTTGTTCTCTGAGTGTGTGCAGTTTTTTTGGAAGGTACTGTATTAAAATGTGAGGACGTGTCTGGGTCTTTTTATCCATCTCTGTTTTCTCTTCATCTCTTAGGGAAGTCATGGTCCCCTCACTGCACTGGCTCCTGCTGCTGTGGGGACTTCAGGGTCTTTTGGCACAGGACTATGACGAAGACTATGAGGAAGTGGTGGTGACAACGAAGAAGAAGAGCAAAGTAAATCCCTCCAATGCCATACCACAAAATGGCAAATGTAAGTCTAAAGTAGTCTCTTTACATTTTTCTGGGGGGCTGTCTTATTGGCTCTTTTCCACTGATGCTCTTACTTGGGAAAGTGGTGTGGAATTTGTGCAGGCAGGACATCTTTCACTTTTTCATCACAGGGAAAAAAAGGCTGCTGCCACAGGTAAAAAAAATAGAACATGATACTCAACAAGGACATCGCTGGAGGATGCAATCCACTTGGATTGATCATATCTCTCAGGCTTCTCAGAGCCATCCATCTCCTGTGTGACCGTTCAGTGCTCTGTTACCCAAATGTTTTATTCGCTCAGAATCCCGTTTCCCCAGGCACATTCTCTCTGTGACATATTTCCGTGAAGATTAATGTGATTTATCCTCAGCCTATATTAGATCTGTGACCTCCTTCCATTGCTGAAGGTTGGTGCTGCAAGTTGAGTTACTTTTATTTCCTCTTCAAAATTATATGTCACATTCATGAACTTATCACACTTTTCCTGAAAAGGCATGAGCCTATAGAGCCTAAACAGTCAATAAATCACCTTTACCCTCTCTGAAGGCTCCGCAGATAAAGATTTCTCCCTGACTCATAAAATCCATTTGGCTGTAATCACTTGGATCTTTATATTTGGCTGGATATGAAAGTAAAAAATGATGTATCTTGATTGAAAAGGCCTGGGGAACCAACTTGGCAACAGGAGATACAGGCAAAATACCTCATGTGCAAGTAACTTGGTAATTTGTTAAGTCACAGGCTTGTTAAGAAGCCAAAACAGCTATCGTCTAATGATGAAATGCCAAGATGTACACACTCCTTCTAAAAAGCCATGCCAAGGCTAGCTGCTACTCCCTATTACTAGACTTTATGCTAAGCTAAGCTAACCAGCAGCTAGCTCTAGTTTCATATAGCATCCAGACTTGAGAGTCCTTGAGAGTACAGTTCTTTTCACTTAACTCTCACCATGAAAACAAGTGTATTTCCTTAAATGTCAAACTACATCTTTAAAGGGCATCTGCGTTCTTTTCTGGTGTTTCAAATGGAAACGCCATGGATGTGTAAAGAGAACGGGACACAGCGTTGTAGGTGGGGCCCCGTTCATTCCTAAGAAAGTGGTTCAGTGGCACCAAAATTACCCGGATCGTCCGCATCATTGCGCCTGTGGCACAAGCGCACCAGAGACTTTGCAGACCGAGTGGCTACCTCCTGGTTTAGCTCTCTGCTAACTTGACAGGGAAAAAAATTGTTTAATCTTGCGGCCCTTCTAAACTTTCAGAATGTTATTGGACCAAATTGATCTAATAATGATCTGATGCTCAAAAATTCTATCCACTGATGTACAGATGCCTTTATCCAATTGTAAGTATGGGAAAAAGTCCTTTGAGCCCCATGCCATCACAGCACCTTGAAGTTGTAGTTGCACAGTTCGTGTAACATTGTGTTACCAGCTCACCCTTTTTCCCCAGTTAGGTTGGTGGTGAATGTGTCATGAGTGCTTCGGTGTATGCAAGTGCTTCTTTCAGGGTGCCATGGTGAAGACACAGGCAGCAAATAGTGATGATAGCAGTAGAATTAAGTGTATAAATAAGCTCAAGGCTACTGTTAGACCCCATGAGAAGGGAGAGTTTATTGTTTTGTGGTTAAGACTGCAATGAAGCCAGTGCTAGTGAACAGCACCTGAACGCCTCACCATCCTTCCTTCTGCAGAGTGACCCAGACCGCTAGCTAGTTACCGCCTGATAAAGAGCCAAGTTAAAATTAATGTTAATAAGCCTGTTCCCAACTATGGTTCGGAGCTGGTAAGCTGTCACTGAGAGAAAGAGGTAACAGTTAGCTTGAAAGTTTGACACACTTCCTGGAGGCCTGGGAAACGCCCACTCAGCTGTTAGCAAAAAGCAGTGACGTAGTAAAAAACTGAAAGGGGTTTCACCAAGGATTTTTTTTTAAGATTTTTTTTTTTTCCGGCTGTACCACTGCCTCGATCGGTTGGTTAGCTTCTGTGCCAGTTTGGGGGGTTAAAGGAATATAGCAAATTTGGAAGACTGATTTCACACAATTCCCAAAGAAGGCAGAGTCACAAGATGTACATTAGGCAGGCTAGTAGGTTCATCTGTTGCAACATCACCATACAGACATCTACGTCAGGTCATGTGGGAAAATATTTTGAGAATGGCTTGGGGAACATAGCATTTGGACACTAAAACATATGCACTTCAACCAAAATTTGAATGGACTGGAAAGCTCTACAATGATTAAAAAAAAAGCAAACTAATAATAATGCATCTGTCCTTTAAAACCTTCGATCCTCACTGTTAATAATTGGCTATCTCCTCTTCAATTTCAGCCCTCATTGATGAAGATTGCAGTTTGGAGTTAGCCTTTCTGATCGACAGCTCAGAGAGCGCCAAAGACAACCATGCCCAGGAGAAGCGCTTTGTCACAGATGTGATGGACCGACTGCAGAACCTCCGTCTGCAGACCGGCCGGGGCCTCAGCGCCCGGGCAGCTCTCCTTCAGTACAGCAGCCATGTCATCATAGAGCAGACCTTCAAACAGTGGAGGGGCATCGACGACTTCAAGGCCCGGATCGCTCCCATTGTGTACATTGGTCATGGCACCTACACCACTTACGCCATCACCAACCTCACCCGTATTTACCTGGAGGAGTCGGATCTCAGGAGCATAAAGGTGGCCGTTCTGCTCTTTGACGGCATCTCGCACCCCAGGAACCCGGACATATTTTCAGCTGTGGCTGATGCCAAGAACCAGGGCGTCCGCTTCTTCACCATAGGCATCACACCTGAAGCCAATGAGGCCGCCAATATGGCTCAGTTGCGGCTGATTGCTAGCTCCCCAGCATCACGCTACCTTCACAACCTGCAGGACAGGGGCATTGTGGATAAATTCATCAAGGAGATTGTGAGTAAAAGATGCTATTATTCAGATGTGGTGAAGTTATAGTTGTCTACTCATTGTCAGCTTTTTAATTTGTGCTGTTATGCATGATTGTGTAGTTTCTGAAAAAAGCCAAAACAGTTTTTTCCTCTTACAAATCAAAAACTAAAAGTATAAGCAATTAAATGCACCCTTGGTCGCTTCATTACACACAGGAGTTCTTCTGCTACAGCCTTGTGTAGTCTGAAATGACCAGTAGCTTATGTTGGCCAATGAAAGTAAACTTTAATGAGATGTGGTTGTGTGATGCACATTACTGAGTCAGTTTGCTGAGTTGATGACCCTTCTTTACTTGAGCTACTGTTGAACTTTGTTTCAGCTGTTTCTTTGTGCCCATATTGTTTCTTGTTCAACAAAAGTTGCATTAGAATCCTCCAATTACAAAAATCACTTGCAAGATCATGTAAACTCCTCAAAGTCAGCTCTCTAATCACATTGTCATTAATCAGACTTGCATGTAATCACTCACCTATGTTTCTTCGGCACTTACATTTTGTGAAATTACATGCATGTTTGGTAGTTGTTTATTCCCAGTAATGGCAGGTGGGAGCTTCAAAAAGCCATCATGCAGAGTGACTTTTGCCAAATGAATCAAATGTTAGCATCTCCATGCACCCAATAAGCTCTTCCTCTGTGCCATCCTCAACACCACCCACTGCTTTATTTCTTGCCTTATTGCATCCCTGATGTACACCTGCTACCTGCTGCCATAGTAACAGATCTGCTGTCATCACCAAGGTCATCACTGTAAGATTAAATTCACTCTGACATTCACTCTAAAACCAGCAGTTGGTCGAAAAAATCGCAAGCTCTGAAATTCTTCTTTGGCCATGCATGTGTTTGAAGGTAACTAAGACAGAGTTTGTCTGTACTTCCAGTTGTTTATCCTGACTTGAGTGATTGGGGTTACTATTTTCATAAACCGACCGTTGATTTCCACCAAGATAATTAGAACATGTGCTGCACAGCAACATCCTGAACTACCAGGCTGTTAGCTGTAACATATGCTCCGCATTAAAACTCTTTGTGGGAAAATCGGGGACAGTAATAGAGCAGGAGCCCTGCAAGAACGTGCATGCACGCTACATCATTCAAGCAGCTCCTCAAACACCACTTCAAACTCAGGCTTGCTGTTGACACAGGTGGTACACATCCAAATATGATAAGGGAGAACTTTATAGAAAGCTGAAGCTCTGAGGCTCCTACAGCATTGAACCTGACAACCTGCAATTCTGCTTGCATGCAAGAGAAGCTAGTCCACAACCAGACTTTCATCTCGTTGCCCTGCACAGGCAGCATCTGTATGTCATAAGCATGTGCCTCCGTCTCAGCTGAGAAACTGTCTTTAATCTTTAGTGTCAGCATTCGAATGCATTGCTCCGACTGTCTGTGTTTTTCAGACACCCCTCCCAGACTACGGAAACATCCCCTGGATGTTAAGCGAGGCTATTTTACTGATCAATTCATGTGGTTTGCGTTTACTCTCGGTGGAATTTCGACCATTCTCCCTTGTGTAGAGAATGCGGTTAGCTTTGAAGAGAAAAGCAACCCGTGGGGTGAAAAACAGGGCTCTGGCAAGAAGTATCTGTTACAAGAGGAAATGCAGGATGTGAGTCCAGTCGCAGAGTCAGGTGGAGGAGGGGTTGAGGGCCATTTGACAAGTTGAACCCAGGCCAGCTGTGAGCAAGTTTAATTGGGTGTTTGAGTAGCAGGTGTTTTTGGCTGCAGTCTAATCCTACAATGTCACTTTAAGACCAGAATTAAAAGTTTACCTCAGATTCAGAGTTCGGAAAGTTTTCTTAGATCTCTCTCAGTAAATGTTTGCCGGTGGGGTATAAATGAACCATATGGAGTAAGTCTGACAACATCTTGACATTCTTGTGTTTGTTGCTCCACAGACGTCGCTGGCGGATGAAGGGGTAAGTCTCGAGACTGCGGTCTTTCTGCACATCTCTTGATTTGTGTCCCTGGATGGCCCATCTGACGTTCTTTCACTGTGTTTGAAGTGTCCTCTGGCCCAGAGCACATGTGCCTGTGAAAAGGGTGAGAGGGGAGCCCTCGGCCCTCCTGTAAGTATTCCTCCTACCAAGCATTTACATATGTGGTGTTCAAGATTCAGTCAGTAAATAAGTCAGAATGATTATTCATCCCTTATTATCTTAATGACAGTTTTTTAGGACTTTATTTAATATCATTATTAATCTCTATATACAGATTCTCAGCCAAACTCATGCCCTCTGCCTCTGAAGCTATCATGCTCAACAACTGCAACCAAATTTAGCCACTTAGCATCTGTTAGCACAGATCAAATGTCCACAGTGTCAGAGTTGTTCTTAATTAACTATCCAGCTGCAGTGTTAAATAAACAGAGCACAGAGACACAAACCTGACGACATGTCCTTTTTAATCAGCTGATTAGCGGGAAAGGTTGGTAGCTTTTGCAGCCTTGGTGAGCTCAAGAGAGAGGTTTAGTGGACTGTTCATTTTTTAATACAATGTCTATCATGAAAGTAAAATAATGTCCAATAAATCTCTGTTACTATGGAAATAATGATTATGAAATTACAATAACAATTAGTTGAGTTTATTTCACAAATCGTTTTTTTACACATTACATTTTTATGATTATTTTATAATGCCATTTTCATCATGGCAGATGGTATTAGCACCCAGGTGTCCGCAGCCAGCAAGTCCATTTATAGTGTGCTTGTGCATTTGAATAAGAACTTACATTATTTAGCATTGCCAACTTTTGACAGCTCATGGAACGAAGCTAGTGAACTTTAAACTTTCTGTCCTGATACATTTTCCAGACATAAAGACTTAGAATAAGTCTTGTGTTTTATTTTTGACTAAATAATGCACACTTATAATTTAAAAGTACTCTGAGGTCACCACAAGGAAAAAACAAAGCTGCATACTAAAAACTGATAATAATAAATGAGCTAAGTTTGAAATTGTGAAGCTAACATTCACTTATATGTCTCCCACGTAAAAGTCCTGTATTTTACCCATTCATCCACCACATCTTCCTCCCTGTATGGATTGTGTCACTCTTTATACTCCGTCACCTGACTTTCTGGCAGTAGATTTGGGAATTTTTTTCTCGTAAATTTAACACTTATCCAGAATGTCCAAGATTGGCTAATACTAGCCCTAACCATGACCTCTTTGCCCTACGCCGACCGTCTCGAACCAGCACGCGCGTGGATCCATAATAATGCGTCATAAGGAATGGTGTTTATAGCTGATTAGCAGCAGTGTGACTCCTCTCACCCAGGTGCACTCTGTTTCATTTATTGAACTCTTTGGGGTTTCATATTGGCCCTCCTCTGCTACAAACATGCAAAGAGATTAAGTCTGTGTTTTTGAAAAACACATGTTTTCCTCTGCTGCCTCTAAATTACTCCTAAACTGGCTCCTTATGAAGCGCCGTAGAGGACAACACAGCTGACAAAGGCACCCTTAATGCTAACAGGCTGCATAATTGCAAGGTTTTGGGGGTTTTAGTAAATTGTGCGGTTTTGCGAAGCTCCGTTTCCCTGCAGCAGTGAGAGTAAAGCAAATACCTTACATTCCTCTTACAGTTTATTGAGAACAGGCTGAAACAGATATATACATGGGAAATCAGTAGAATCATGTCTGTTGAAAGAACCCAGCCACTTGGGATTGTCTGAGGACACATGCTTGGTGGATAAGATGTTACATGCATGACTTTCTTCGCCTGCCAAAGCTGTGTCGTGATGTGAAACCTTCTTTTATTACACAGAGAAGGTCAGCCACAATTAGAAGTAGTGGTTTTGCTTTGATGTATTTTCACAGGATGAGAACAGAGTAATTACCCCCTTAAACTTAATGCTCCGAACAAAAGCTGTTTCACATCACTGGTAACAGGCGCACACTGGAGGAAGCAGTGTGTGCAGACAAAGACATACAGACAGGGAGATAGCTGGAAGATAAGAACATGCACAGTCCATAACACACATGCATGAAAACAGAGAGAAGAGTCAGACTGTTGTTTGGGTGAGTCCTCTCACACACACACACACACACACACACACACACAGATGCAGACAACTTGAAGTCCTCTCTGACTCATCTGCTCCCAGACTCAATCACCTTTATCCATGCTGCACTTCAAACATGTTGCTGCCATGAGGCCTATATAGGTCAACAAAAAGAGCTCTCACACAGCTTATTGCAGAACAAAAGGCAGCCAATAAGGCTATTCTTAAAGCTACATTCTGATTTACAGCTATTGTTAAAGAAGCCTATCTATTGTAGAACAACAAATCACCGCCAAATTTGAAGTAATATACACTTGTTTGCTGTCTTGCAAGAGTTAAGTGAGAAAACTTCTACCACTCTCATGTCTGCACGCTAAATATGAAGCTACAGCCAGCAGCCAGTTAGCTTAGCTTAGCATAAAGACTGGAAATGGTGCGAAACAGCTATGTTAGCTTTGTCCAGGTAACCAAATCCGCGTGCTACCACCTCAAAGTCTTACCACTCAAACGTTTTCTTGTTTAGCTAGAGCCAGGCTACCCGTTTCCCTCTGCTTCCAGTCTTTATGCTAAGCTAACTAGCTGCAGGCTGTAGCCATAGCAGACATGAGAGTATGTTACTGATCTTCTCATCTGACTCTCAACAAAAACACAAATGTCTTGCATTATAGTTTTTTCTTGTAATCAGTCAGAGATAAGATTAATATCTAGTTAACCTTTAGAATAGGGCTGGCAGGGATGATGTAACATTTTTCCTGTCATCATGAGCCAAGCCTCATGGTTAGGTATTTTTCACATAGTAGCATTTAATTAGTAAAAGGGTTGGTCTGCGTTTTTTCCCCCATGTTTTTCAAGTGGAAACTCAGCCGTGAGCAAAAAGTGTTTTGACGTAGGTTACAACACGTAGGTTCCCTCCCCTCCTTCACCCACCTCAGACACACCATTCGCTTACAGTGTAAGCATAGAGTGAGGAAAATGTTAACTTGGAATATTTGAGTTTAGAGGTGGAAGATGATGCAGTTTAATTATTATAGCCTACTGCTGTGGACGCCATGTTAGTTTGGTTTCAAAAGTCACACAATAACATAAACTAACTAACCAATCAGAGACAGCGGAAGACCAGCAACTCGTTTTTTGCGAGGTAAAACTATTGTTTCCCTCAAAGACGTCTGGTGGCGGTGGCCTGAAATAAGGGCCACCTAACAAGTATCAATATCAGTTTAATTGTATGATATATTAAGAATATTTTACCACTTTATATTGCTGTCAGACAAGCCTTTTCAGCAGGAAATTGAGGCCGATTTATTACACTCTTCAAATCCACCAGACTCCATAGACATAAATAGTAATTGTACCTCACCGCACATGGGAGATGCTGGTCTACCACCCACTCAATCGTTTAGTTTGTTTGTGTTGTGTGACTTCGGAGGCAAGCTAACATGGCGTCCACACCAGTATGTGGATTTATATGTAGCAGCAACATAGTGCAGAAACCGACATTTTGTCACGTTGGAAAAGTTTTTAGAGGGGCTTAGGTAGAAAGCATTTTGACACTAAAAAATATGTATTTAGACCAAAATTTGAATTTTTGGATTTGAATGCATAAGGAACTCTAGTGGGAAGCCACAAAATAATATCAAAACCTCAAAAAAAAGACAAAATAATGGAGCCGCCTTTTAACTTGCACCACTTTATTGACCCTCATTTTCAGTATCCACTTAATACTTTTTTTGCATTTCTATTCTGTCATTGTTCAGACGACGCCTGTTAATATTTAGCTCTTAATTATAAAATGAAATGTATCCTGCAGCTTTTTTTTTTATCATGTGGTCTTTTCAATGCATCCAACAAGTCAAATAGTGAGTGATGCTTACCTTTAAAAGATTTTATATGTATACTATTATTGAAATTAATTCTATTAAAGGGGTTACTAAATATTGATTGAGTTGATTTTTCTGCCTAATGGTGCCTTCATGACTTTCTCTTTAGGGCAAAAAGGGGCGTCCTGGAGATGATGGAAGCCCCGGCACAAAAGGACAGAAGGTGCTGCACACTCATTGAACCATTAATTGTTGTTGTTTTAAATCAAACTGCATATTACAACCAGATCAAAAATATTGTTGGTACAAACCAGGATGGTTGCCTTTCCTAGTAAAACCTTACATTCCTCTATCCCTCAGGGTGAGGGTGGGCTCAGTGGTCTTCCAGGTCGGGAAGGAGCAGAGGTGAGTATCTTAAATTTAGATCAAGTCAAGATTCACAAATGTGGATAAAATCTATAAGATTTGTTTCATTTTCACATCAGTCATTGCTCTAAAAGGACGCTCTGTTCTTCAGTCTGTGTGGCAGTGTTTTGGTCGTTGCCCGTCTCCTCCTTACTTAACAAGTCTGTTTTGTACACACAGGGAAAAGCGGGATACAAAGGAGAGAAGGTATTGTATGGATTCTTCTGTAGAGTCTCTCTATATGCCCCCATGGTTTGTCGAAGTATCGGGTTCCCACGCCTGTGGAAAATCTGCAACAATGAGAGAGACTGAAGAATTATGTTTTCCAGACCTGAAAGGGAGCGTACACACAAAAGACTTTGGAAATATCATGGCATTTTGTTCCCCTTTTTTTTCATCCGTGTTTAATGTCAAGCCTGTCTGCAAGTATCTCTAGTTACTTTTCTGTTAAAGGAATTTAATTACGTAAATCCCATGTCATTAGCGGTTGTAAAGCAGCTCCTGGCTGGAATATTAAAACTCATTATTCTGAGATCAATTGCACTCTGTGTAATAAACTTGAAATTATGCAAAATGACGCGATGCTAAAGACTTCATTAAACTGCTGTTTCCTGTTTTACAGGGAGAGAGAGGGGAGTGTGGTACACCTGGAATAAAGGGAGACAGAGTATGTTGCCTTTTAATTTTAAACTATTCAAATATTACATTGTGTTTTTTGTCATTGTTTTAGTGATACAGTCAAGTATAAGAGTACAGTCTGAATAGAATTACTGACCTTTATAAAGAGGTGTATAGTTTTGTTTTATTGCAATAACATACTTTACCACTTCATGATTAAATCAAACACAACCCATTTAAGATGAAAGTATTGTTTATGACACCATTTTAAACAACTCCTTTTCTTTTTCCAGGGTCCTGAAGGTACCATTGGTCCAAGAGGAAATCGTGGCCTGCAGGTGAAATGTACCATTCTTTTTGTCATAAAATAACCTACAGTTGACCCTTTGCTAAACCCCATTCCTTCGAAAGTTTTCAAAACACCTCTCAATCTATCCATACTAGCATGACACATGTGCATTTTACAGCCAGAAATATGGGAGATTCACCACTCAAAAAATTCTGTTAATTTCTTTAAACAGTGGGTCTTTAAATTAAGTTATGTAACACTGTCTAGGGTAGCCATTAACATTAGTCTAAACTCTGATATACTAACGTTAGCATCTTAGCTCCCACATTTTTCTAACATAACTTGGAACCCCACAAAATAACACAGTAAGCTAATGGTGTGCTCCTTTGACTTGAAGTTACACCAAATTACTACAACAAGTAGTAAGCTTGTTAGACAGGTATGCTAGCAGTAGCTGCTTATGTTATGACAGACTTTATGCTCTTGAGTATTTGGTTTTGGAGGAGTTCAAAGGACACCACCACCCTCCATACTATTAAGTGACTAGGTATAGTTCAAACTACAGACGAATCTGGTGAAGTTTGAGGGCAGCCTGTCTTAAAAAGTGTACAATTATGTAACATTACCTTAGACAACATCAGGAAGAACCTGTGAAGTTGTCAGCTGCTCCAACATTAGTGTTGAATTTCAACTTTGGGGAAAAAAAAACCTGACATGAGCTAAATTAGCACTTCTTAGCTAACATAGCTAATGCTATTGTCTCGTGGCTGTGGTGGTCCCACAGAATAAATGAACTTAATCAACAAACTGTGGTGTAACGTGAGATGTAACATCAGTTGCTCTAACTAGGGCAACCCAATGACAACAAAGTAAACACCATTCGGCCAGCATCACAAACAGATGCTGACAGATGACAGCTGTTGAAATCACAAACAGATAATTTAGGTGTCCTCATAAAAGCTTTAACTTTTACTTCAATCAGTTTGCAACACATCACACTCATCTGTGCTTATTATCTGCACCAGCCATTTATGCATTTTACTAGGGGTGGACACGAACGCATTTGGCTGAAAGTCACTGGCTACCACGGTAATTCATTAAATCAAAATACCAGCAGCCCAATGTGTAGTAGGGGTGAAGTTTTTAATGTCCACATTTTATGCCACAGCATGTCATCAGCTAAGATAATGTAGAAAATCTACAACCGTCATTGCTGCCATCATCGTCAGCAGGTGGCAGTAGACAATGTCAGGCAGAAAACACAAAGTGGTCGCAGAATCCATATATAGCCCCAAGCACACTGCTTTGACATACAGAGGAATTCAAAGTTTGACATGCCTAGGTACGGTTGCTTAGCTATGATCCAACAATCACTGATCAGAGGTGAGGGGGTCTGGCATACAGTCAACTATGCCATTTTCAATTCATCTATGTGATGTTCAGGGTCTGTCTGATCCTTCATAATCTGCAATAACTTTTACTTTGCAAAGCCCCAAGTCTAATTTGCACACACTTGTTCCCAAATCAGGGTGCGCTTGGTCCACCTGGCGATATCGGACCTGAAGGTGCAATGGGTAAAAAAGTAAGTATTCCTCAGTCTTGATGCTTCTCTCTCTGACATGCATGAACCAAACCTCTGAAATCTGGGAAGTGTTTAACTACAAAAGGAAACTAAGAAACACGTAAATCAAACTCTTTCCTCCCTCTGACTGGTCCTTCCTTTATACTTGAGTGACCTCACTTTTTGCCAAAGACCGGCGTTTCCTTTTCTCCAAAACCAGATGCATATCTGAAGCATTCTGGGTTTGTGTGTTGGGGCCATAAACTCTTTTCCAGTCTGGTTTTAATAAGTCTCTTTCATAGTTGTATAAATAGGGCGTCCATGTCAGCGGTTTCATCAGCATCAAGATAATGAAAAAAGTTGTTACCTGTGGAGTGGCAGAGGTGAAAAAAAAATGTGTTGCTGCATGTGGAAGAACATGAAGTGAGAAAACACGTGACATAATAAAGTGTTCTCTCTGTTCCTGGGAGTAAGATTACACTCACGAAGCTGACATTTAAAATGCGTTTAGATTAAATCAATTTATCACGGGCATAAATAACATCACAAATGTCAAGTAGCCCTACAAACTGATGGGGTGGCCATACATTTGAACACTTGTTTGTGAGTTATGATCCATCACCAATGGAACATTTGAAACTGCTCTAAAGTAGCTCATCTGTTATTACCTTGTCAGCCTATTTGTGTGTTAGTACTTTCTCAGCCCTCTCTCTGGTGTTATAGCTGCCAATTCTGCAACGAGACCTCACTCCCCACCAAGTGTTCCCTCCTTAATTATTTTGGAAGAATGTTCATGTTGATTGTCTGGCTGTCATTCTATATCACCTAAATGGCAGACTAATGTCTGGCTTTAAACATTGTCCCAACCTGCCTGAAAGGGCAAGGGAAACGGAAAAAAAAGTGCCGGTATGCGCCCACTAACATTTCCACTCCCTTTTCCCGACTCTCGCGTGCCCTCCTGCTGCACACCATAGCTGTGATTTATGGCCTCTGAGTGAATAATTGCATTCTTTACCAATAAAGTCTTGACTTAAGGTATGAAGAGACCCTGTAGTACATGTCTAAACCCCCTTTAAAATAGCTTAATATAAGAGGTAGGAAAATCAGTGTGTGTTCGTGTGGAGTGGCAGGAACTAGATCAGCATGTTGGTTTTGGTCATCGGCCAACCTGGACAGCTCAACTGATGTCCAATCATGTCAGAATGAGGCCTTGGACCCAGTAATCAGACAAACAAAGCCATGTGTTTGTGCATCTGTTTGTGTATTTGCACATGTCTGTCCCTGCCTGTCTTTTTATAGGGGGAAAGGGGACTTCCTGGGCCACCTGGAATCCAAGGGGAAACAGGGATTGGCCTTCCGGGACCCAAGGTAAAGTTTGACACCCTATTGTTCTGGAAAATGAAGTCACGAGAACATAATTATCCACCTGTGTCTCACCCTGTTTGTATACTCATCTTATTCCCACACACTCCACAGGGTGATGTTGGCTACCAGGGGCCAACAGGGCCACCTGGTCCTCTAGGAATTGGCGAGCCTGGACCACCGGTGAGTAGGCCAGATGGGGCCACTGAAAATCTTTGGATGGCACTTAAAAAGCAAAATCCATAACTGAATGTCAGGACTGATTATGCTGTTGAAGTATATAGGCTGATTGAAATCTATTCAATTCAATTCAATTCAAAACACTTTATTTGTCCCCGAGGGGCAATTAAAAGGCACATAGAGTAGCACAACAACACATACAGACAATTTGACAAGACAACATAGACAATAAAAAGGATGCTACATGATATACAATATCTATGTCAGCTATGTAGAGTTGAGGACAAGCCTTCTCCAGTTTAGGGGAGACTCATGGGTATCCATATAACGCTTTTTAATTCAGATATCTTGAGCTGAGAGTTCAAGGGCCTTAAAAATGGCCATGTCAGTTGTTACGTTATCAAAATTAAGCCTCAATTTGGAGCGTTATTTAGCCCTCTTCCCCAACAAGCGATGCCGACATGGTTGGTACCAATGGATGTCTTAGGTTGTCTAGTTTTACGAGATATCCCTACCTTTGTGCTTGCTTAAAACATGAGCCCACCACAGCCTCTTAAAGACAGTAATGTCAGCCGCCAATTGTTTTTGCCAAGGGGAGCCAGTGGGGGTCAGCAATTGCATCTAACGCTATGTTACTGCTGTAGTTAATAATCACTTTTCATTTGGCAGTCAATTGTCACAGAGGTTATTTTTTTATGATCCTCCAGTAGTCATTAACGTCGTCATGTTTTACTCAGGGGCCTCAAGGGCCACAGGGAGTCCAAGGAGAGAGAGGACCAATAGGAGAGGGTCTCCCTGGACCAAAGGTGAGTCAGTGTCTTTTATGTCTCAGGCTGTTGGGGCTCACGGTTTTCCCTGGGAGGCTCAAGCACTCAAAGCAGTTAAAAGCTTTGAACCCTCTTGACCCCATTTCATGCATTCACCTTCAATCCACCCACCTGCCCCGTCTGGCATCCAGATTCCAGGGAGTAATGACAGGAAATTGACAGCGTGTATGGTTACAAGAGATGATAACACAACACAGAAGTTCCATAAGTTCATATACAGCATACAGTGAAGCAAGGCTCTCATTACCTCATCGTATGTTCCGACCCATTGATTCTCCACTAGAGGACATGAGAACATGCCGGTGCAGAGCGGCAGATGCAGTGATGATTCGGGAAAATAGCCAGGACACCTCTCGACGTGACAGAGAGAGTGACTCACTGAGAGAGGAAAGAATGAGCCTGTTCCTGTGTCTGTCTCCCCTCAGGATGTGCAGACACACATACACACACACAAACACATACCGTCTCTCATACGCACTCACACAGGTGCACATACGCTCTTAAGACAAAGGTTTGACAGGTTCCTTTCCACAGTTAATTACATTTTCTTTTCTTTTGTGACTTCTTCATTGCTCTCTTTTTTTAACATATTCTCTTAGTGAGATGCAGCTTCCATTCTCCAATTCTAATATAATAAAAAAAATAATAATAATGATATTTATTTGTATAGCACTTATCTAAACAAGGTTACATAGTGCTTCACAAAGTGCATAGAAATAATAAAACAAAACAATACAAAGGAAATAAAACAAAAGTTACAAATCACAAAAGTACAAGTCAGGCATTAAAAGGAAAAGCTTTCCTATAAAAATGCGTTTTAAGCAGTGATTTAAAAACCCATTTCCTCAGGCAAATCAGCCTTGATCTAGGGACAACTAGTGAGGGTAGGCTTGAGGATCTCAGATCACGACTTGGAGCATAGGTAGTCAGAAGCTCAGCTAGGTAACTTGGCACTAAACCATGTTGATCTTTAAAAGTTATTTGAAGAATCTATATAATCACAAACGTCCTTAAAATGTACAACGTTTAGGCCTGAAATATAAGGCTCTAAGTTAAATGACAAATATAATGTGGAAAATCCAAATAATTTGAGACCCTCTCTTTATCTAGAGGGGTTTTTTTACTTTCAGACCACAGTTACAGAATCAAAATATATGAATTCATCAAAATACTGTGAAACAACTAAATTACCAAAATAATTGTTGGCATTGTACGTTTCTGCAAACCACAGATGTTACATTTCTACGTTAATATGTAGCAGCTATGTTGACCTTTACATTTCTTTACGTTTCAACAGCACTGTGGTTAACATGTGGTTAGGTTTAGGCACAAAACCACTCTGTTAGGGTTAGGACAGGTCATCTTTTGGCTTTGGGGGACGCTATCCCAGCTGGCAATTCAGCAATGTCTCTATAAAAAGCAATCGCTTTTCGCAGCACTACAGCATGATAAAAAACGCCAGGTTGCTACAATATACATGTTTCGTGCCTAAAAAGCTGCTGGAAACACAGTGATGGTTCATGACAAGACACTCACATTTGGTGCTTAAAAAAAACGCTGGAAAAATCGCGACTTGTTGCTACAAAACACTCATTTGGTGCCAAAGAAGGTGCTAAAAAGCAGCTGGAAAAGTAAAGACAGGTCACTACGAAACAACCACATTTGATGCCCAAAAACACAGCGAGGACTTGCTAAATCACAACCAGTTTTGATGTTTGTTCGTGTCCAAAGGTGGTCAGCAGTGGTCTGCAGCTTGGCAAGTGTCTCAATTAGATATCACACCATCCACCATCCCCTCCACCTCTCAATAACACTTTAAAAACGCTGATATGGTTCGTAGGAAAGATTAAATGGGTCACAAAACTCTTGTAACATCAGTCTAGGTAGAATACTGTGGTTCTTTGTTTTGTGTACTTTTAAGTTCTTATTTATTTAGTTACTTCTTTTAGTGTAAGCAGTAGGTTGACTTTTTCTTATATCTTCCACTTGTGGTTTTTGAGCAAACCAGAGCTGGAATGTGTTTAATGTCATATACCAAATGAATCAGTATAACTGAAACATGGGGTTTGCTCAAGACTTCACCGAATTTGTACCCAGGGCCCATGGTCATGATGATCCAGCCCTGTTACAACGAGAAGACTTTGACTAATTACCTCACCTTTTCTAAAACTTTGTCAGTGTTAATTTTACTCCAAATGTGTAAAATCCCCCATCACAGTTCATTTAATGCTTCCTAATTTATGAACAGCAGTATCTGAGTTCATTTAACACTGAGATATTTTTGAACATCTCCCCCGAAGCCATATCACCTCCATAAGAGAACAAACGGCTCATCAAATTGTGATTAAACCCTTTGTTGTGTTGATAAATGCAGACAATTAAGTGTGATTAAGTCATTGGAATGTCTTTAGATAATAGCAAATATAATTACTTTTTGGAAATGTGGCAGCACAGATTGGCTTTACATCAGAAGGTGCAATAACTTTAAGTCAGGTGAGAATCATACTTTTTCCACCTCCCTCTACGTTCATCGAATTTAACATTTGTCGACTGTCTTCTTCCATGGTAAGAGCTAGTTTTCACCTCTGAACAGGAGGCAGTGTATCTCGCACCCTGAGATGAGCCTCAGGGGTGCTGGTTTTTTTCCTCGACAGGAGATTTGACCGCGGACTCACAGGTGCCGTTTTTGTTCTTGAGTCTTCACATGACGTGTTTCGACAAGCTCCAGATTCGCAGGAGCTCAGCAGCAATATTACCCTTTTCCCACATCATTAGCACCTTGACTTGTGTGCCAAAATGAGAGATCACAGTGTTATTACAATAAATCTATACTTCTAAACGTTGCCATGCAAATGCAGCATTACTGTGCTAATCAATGTATTTCAGTGTCTGTCACTGTATTTCTGTTGTCCTTGGATGACCTTAGACGACAGGGAAATGTTCTCAGAGGACTTCTCTGCAGAGTCATACCCAGCCGGACGTTAGGCTGCACTCTTTTCATTGTACTTACTGTCAACTTGGATTACTGCTCTAATCCCTCACTGTGTTTCTATTCCTGCTTTTTCTGAGTTTTAATACTTATAGATTCTCTCTAGACACATTTTAAGAGATGTAAGATACTCTTTCTCTTCATAAACTGGCTGGCAACCCTGACTCTAACCACTGAGACAAGGTTAAAAGCACACCTACTCTTTCTCCCCCTGTACAAAATGAAAAAAATTGAGATGCCACTTCTGTTGGACCAGTTATGCACAATTAGCACTTTACATAGTACCAAGAGTGGCGTGCCAATGAGCCCTGTCTTCCCACACCCCTGTGTTCAATTAACCCCATGTTTCCTCAGCCCTATGTTCCCTCGACCCTGTGTTCCCTCAGGTCTGTGTTCCCTTAACCCTGTATTTCCTTAGTCATAGGTTCTCTCAGCCCAAAGTTCCTTAAGCTCTGTGTAACTTTAGCAGTATGTTCCATTTACCCTATGTTCCCACAATCCTATGTTCTCACAGCCTTATGTTCCCTTAACCCTATGTTTTCACAGTCCTGTGTTCTCATAGCTTTATGTTCCCACAACCCTATGTTCTCACAGCCTTATGTTCCCTTAACCCTATGTCCCATCAGCCCTGTTTCGTTAACCCTACGTTTCCACAGCCCTATGTTCTCACAGCCCTATGTTCCCTCACTTAACCCTACGTTTCCTTGACTCTATGTTCCCACAGTCCTATGTTCCCTAAACCCTATGTTCCCTTAGTCCTACATTCCCTCAGACTTATGCTGAGTCTAGCCATGTGTGTTTCACAGTCTCATATTGGAAGCATACTGCAACTGTCTTATAAAACTTTTACTGAACTGGCTGGAAACACCTCAGTGGCCGTAGAAACATCATGTTTTCAGAAACAGTGAATTGAACTCATTCTAACAATGGTAATGTGGTGTCTCAGCCTGGTCTCACCCCCAGGTCATCAAATACTGATTCTTTGTCGATCCCCTCAGTGTTTGATACTAATGCACAAGGCTTCCTTTTGCGTCTGTATGAGACACACCCGGCTTTCAACCAAATCTTAGGTAAACCCAGCAGCTGCAATATTAGACGCTCAGAGCAACCGCTATAAAGAGTGACAGAATCTGCACAGGGAGGTGGTCGGGGTGGATGAACAGGTCAAACACATACAGGACTTTTAACCAGGAGACTGCTGTTTGTGTTCTGTGCAAAACCAAATGTCAGTGTAGCGTTGTTTAAACATAGCATTACCCAAATTATGTCTTAACGTCACATCATCTATTAACGCCATCTAACGCTACGTCTAAACCTAACACTGTGACACACATTTTAAGCCAAAACATGGTGGATGTGACAAAGTGTCAGTATTTAATGACCTGGGAATGAGACCTAGTTGCATGTCTGCACCAAACTTGACAAGAAGGGCTGCGACTTTGGACACAAACTGTGTACACTGTGCAATACACCCCAAAAGTAACATCTGAAAATAGTGTTAGCATGCTAACATATGGCCTCACAGAGCCACAAGCATGGCTGTGTAGACTCTTGAGCCTGATTCACGGTAGGGCGCTCGATTCTTGATGAGAGCTGCTCGACAGAAATGAAAGAGCCATGTGACATTTTCAATTTATGCTTCAGCTAAAGATTTCAGTCGTCTCCATGGTAACTACATGCTATTCTCCAGCCAAGTTGTTTAGTTACATTATATCATTCCAGTCAATGTATAGATCCTTCTTACAGGTGTTTGTTATGTATCCATGTATACTTCATTAGGAGAGGAAGAGATTATAAACTTCTACTGAGAAGACAACTGAAGCACAGGTAAAGGAGGTAGTCAGTGCACCCATTGAACCAAACAACGTAGCTACAGGGCCAATATGTTTTGATCCAACAGATGTAGGACATGGAGAGGTAGGATGTTAGGAGATGCACTTTTAGTATTTTCAGATGTCTGCCACCTGTTTTGACGATCTGGTCTACCAGATCGGGCCCCGTGTTGCTCACTCCGGGACACACAAATCTCCAGTAGATGTGTCAGACAGGCTGGCCATCATTATGTAATCCCGTTGTGCAACAGAATGATGGTGTCACGACATATCAAAGTTCTCCAGGTGCATGCCATATATAAGAAAGTGTTGAGAGACTCGTTTCTCTGTAAAAGTTACGTCATTTCTGTCAAGTGACACTCACTTAAAGTGTCGATCGCCTTGCCATAAATCAGGCTTTAATCTTGTTTCTGTTGGTGCTCTGTAGGTTTCACATTGCAGTTCTGCAGTATGATGTCACAGGTCTCTCACATAAATTTATATATCTGAGGAACGTTAAAACAGTCCACTAATGACAAACTCTGCAGATACTTTAAATCAGTTTATGTACTAAATGTAAAACATCTGAGGGGCAGTAACCAACAAGAAAAAAACATTTGGGGGCGAAGGGGTCTTTCAAGTCAGATGTGAAACGTGTTATAACTCAAAGCCACTTTGAAGAGCATTGTGTTGGTTTCTGCGGTAACACTCTGTATTAACAATTTAGTCACACTTGGTGCCAAAACTATCAGACGGTATAATGTCTCTGTCTGGCAACTGTCTCTGTAAACAGTGTGGTCCATCAACTTTAGCCCAAGCTTGACATGTAGACATCAACATAAACAAAGCTAAACTTCAATCAGAAATCACATTTGGCTTCGATGGTCCATTGTGTAATTATTTATACTGGGCGATTATATGAGAGAAGTGAAAATAAGATTTGTCTGACTTGAAAGAGACTGAGAACGAGTGAGATTTTCTGACCTCTCCATTATCCTACACATGCTCTTACAGTGTTATTGTTTTCATATATATTAAAGAGGCAAAATGCAGTAACTCATGTCTGTCTTCACAGGGAGAGCGAGGCTTGGAGGGGTCGCGGGGGCTCAGAGGACAGCCGGGCATTGGAATCAAAGGAGACAAGGTAGAGTACAGAGTGGCTGTAAATAAGACGCCTGGCTAAAAAACCTTCACACAGGCATGAAGATAAAGCCAGAGTCCTGTTGCAGAGAAGGCCAGGAGTTGGCAGAGCCACCAGTGAATGCATTCAGCGTGGTGTTATATATGAGGTCACAGTCTACAGGTGATGAATCAAGGTTAAGGCCTGGATAGTGTAGGAGGAGTGCAGCTTCACAGTTTTGGTCTGATGAATGTGGGAAAGCTGGCTCTGTACTGACACGGTCATACAATTACAGAAAGGTATTCTCTCTTACCTTTCAGGATGTGCAGATCTTTGCAGCCATCTGGCAATCTTTTAGCTCGCAGACTTTGATGGGCCATGACATGAGTTGATTTAAAGATATGTTTTTAAGTTACATAATTCATCTCATGTCAATGGAATATGACGTTAACATTTGGGAATGGATTAAACCATTTCCCCCCAGAAAACATCTTTTAAAACATAGAGGTTTTTACATGGGAGTTCCTGACACAGATTGTGCTGACAGGTTTACTGTAGCCTTGTGGAGAAGTTCATCACAGATAATTGCAATGTTTTCCTGTAGTAATGACAAACCAGTGCCTACGGGGTTTTCTGTGCATTAACATCACAAGTTTATGACGTTAATGTTGCATGTGACAGATGAAAAGGCATTGAATTAAAAATGTCATCAAGTCATGTGTATAAACAGAATTTACTGCATAATAGTATAAATCTATTACCGAGCCAAAAAAAAATGCACAGGATCTTGGCAAAGACTCTTTTACAGTTGGGTGCTTTCCACATGTAATAAATCACGAAATGTCCCAGTTGGCATGTGAGTGTGATGCACTGTCATACTATCAACACTTATATGCTGTTATCATCATTAACCTCCTTTCCTATCTGAACCTGTAGGGGGATTTTGGCCCTCCGGGTCTTCCAGGGCCACTCGGCCTCACAGGAGTTGGCATACAGGGCGAGAAGGCAAGTACTTAAATAAGTGATTGGCACCTTGGCTTCAGCTGCCAAACAATTATGGTTTTGCAGGTTATTCCTGAATGTAAATTCCATATTAGTCACCTTAGGGACTGTACACAAGTTACTGGGGTGGGGAGATGAGCTGAGCGTAACCTTTTACCTTTTAAATAAAAGCAAGATTCAAGATTTAATGAACAGCCAGGGGTCGAGTTCCACTGTGGGTACAGTACAGTACGACATCTCTGGTTCTGCTGGATTGATTTTATTCCTGTTTTTTAACCGTTCATCATGACACAATGTTATAGGAGTGTGGTGCTAAATTGGTTCAATACTTCTCTGTAGTGCATCTGCCTGGTATGAAGCTAAGGATTCCTTTAAAAGTCATAAAAGGCATTAACCACTAGCATGTGCTATCTACTCTAGGGATGATATACATGATGTGAACATATATGGTCATAATTTTAAATTTGACATGTATGCAGATGATATTTTGCTCTGCTGTTCTGAATTTGATTGATTTATTTGGCAGTTTTTCGGGATATAAGATAAATTGGAAAAAGAGTGAGGCAGGAACACTGAAGCAGAATATGTTTAGTTACTCACTAGTATCAAGAACTAAGGGTATTGTGCGTTTTTCAAACTTGACCACCACCCAGTAACTTTTGTACAGTCCCTTAGCCGTCCAATTTTTACATAGTGTTACCTTTTAATCGATGGCTTCTCTTTTTATCACTGCCTCCATTCATCCTTGCAGGGCGTGGAGGGACCAAGAGGGCCACCAGGAAGCAGAGGCCCACCAGGAGAGGGCTTTCCTGGATCCAAGGTTTGTCCAATACACTGTTTAGTTTGATGAATTCATATCCTTCCAGGATCTCAGAAATCAAAGCTACAATAAGTTAATGTTGTCATGCTGTCTTATCTCACAGGGGGACCAAGGTTTACCGGGGGAGGTAGGCGCCCCAGGTGAGAGAGGGGCTGGAGACCCTGGAGCTAAGGTGAGTTAAAACCATTTTTATTTTTACAATACTTAGATTTTCCAATCCAACAACTGAAACATATCCATGAATCTGTCCTCAGGGTGAGCCAGGGTCAACAGGGATGTCAGGTTTGCCCGGCCTGCCAGGGGAGGACGGAGCCCCTGGACAGAAGGTAGTTAATCTCACCACCTACTGTATCTACATGTGTCTGTTTGCTCCACTATCAATCTCATAAAAGTTATTACGTGTGTATGTTTGTGTCTTTAGGGTGAGCCAGGACCTTCAGGTCTCAGAGGGCCAGAGGGGGCACCTGGAATTGGCACCCAGGGTGAAAAGGTGAAAACTGGGACATTTTCTTGCTCACTTTTTTGCATGTCTGGCACTAGGACTTTAATGACCTGTATATAAAGTCACAGCTGTCAGATTACTAACTATTTTCTTGTGATTTTTAAGGGTGACCAAGGCCAAAGAGGAATAAGGGGCTTGACTGGTCCACCTGGCATTGCTGGACCCTCGGGACCAAAGGTGAGGAGCTACTAAGCTTGATTAGCTATTGAATATTTCTAATTAATTATTTTTTGCATTGGGACTCTGTCAGTGGCCTTCTGGGAGGGCTTAAATTGTAAGGAATTCATTTTATGAATTATTGATTTAACCACTTGTCTTGCATTAATCCTCAGGGAGAACCAGGGGCACAAGGCAGGGGGGGTTTACCTGGTCCACCAGGACGTTTCGTCGCCGGGCCAAAGGTAACTACTCCCAGTCTACTGTAGTAATATTAGAAAACTGTGGAGGTCTGCTGTGTTTCGTGCATGTTTACATAAAACAGGTGATAATAATTTAGATTTTTCCAAATGCTGTTTAAATGTTTCCAAGTGTTTGATTTTCATGATCGCCATACTTCTCATTTCAAGAGACAATTGTTTCATGAAAGAAGTTCGTAAGTGAAAGAATCTCCTGGCAGTAGCGACAATTTTCAATCGTTACACAGTCATGTCATGTCAGCAGAAGTTCAAGAAGTATTTGGATTACTTAAAGAGACCTTGTGGAGTTTTATTGTAAACAAACAAATTTATTCATAGTTTCTCACTTAACTGCATTATGTGTATCTTTAAGGCCTAGTTTCTGTGTTGAATGTATTCCCCTCCTTATAAAACATTTCCAAAACCAAATTCTCCATCTGGAATTGTTCGTAGCAACGCTGTTGCAAAGACAACAAAGAACTTACATAGATACTCTGTGATAACTGGGGATAACTACCAATAGCTACAGGGGAAAACAAAAGCACTATCCTCTTCCTGTTTGGTTGCACCACGACTGCCGCAGTTTTTGTGCCGTAAATCGAGCCTTCATTTTCCCAGACAGACAGACAGACAGACACAGACAGAATTGCATGGTGAAAGCAAGGCTTATAGGGACTCAATCTAAACACTGTGGTGTCTAATATTCTATAGTTATTACATTATACAATTAATATTTATGTCATGATAATAAGTTTAAGCAAAAAATGTGTTTATATCCACCTTAAATCACAGATTGTACATATTCATGCTTGCTAGCAATGTTCTTGCTTGTCTTCTTTGCACATTACTGCTGCCATCTGTCCATCAGGAGTACCATGAAACTGAAACTGTCCTTGTGCAAGTGCATTATACAAACAAATCAGGGTCCTGCCATGGATGTATAAAGAGAACTTGATACAGCATTGGAGGCCGTTCATACCTATAAAGGTTGTTCAGTGGTGGATGAAGCCAAAACAGTTTGAACTCCTGGGTATAAAAGTACCACGTCATTGGGCCCATAGTGCAAGCACACTAGAGACATCATCAGCTGAGCAGTTAACTTCTGCTGGCTAACGTCTGGTTTAGCCCTCCGTCATCTTGGATGGGGATAAAATGAATTAATCGTCCGGCCCTTCTTGACTTTCAAAATGTTATCGGACCAAACAAATCAAATCCCAATAGTGAGACGAATCATTTCACAGAGGCTGTGACACTCAAAAAATGTATCCAGTGATTTTAGGACATCTCTTTCACAATGTAAGTCTATGGGAAAACGTGTTTCTGGATCCAAAGGCATCATGTAAGGGACCTGGAAGTTGTAGTTTTACTGTTTGGCCACTATGACAAATTGGCTTCAAAGTGCGGCACACTTTGCGGGATCCTGGGACCGTCTTGTAAAAACATTGCATCAAGCTACCAGTGATAAAAAACTCCACAAGGGTAGCTGTAACTTAAAATAGTAGTACCAGAATATAAAATACAAGTCTCATTCAAGATGTTGTTTACCTAAAAATACAGTAGGTAATTAGAGTAATTATTATCAGCAAATTATACTTGTCAGCACAAACTAAATGTTATTGTTACGTTATTAATTTGAACTACTTTGTGTAATGTTAATGACTACAATTACCGTACTGGGTAATGTGGGCAATTACTCCCAAACCCTTTGAGGCCTCAATGACCGCAGGATAACTATGTGGCAATCACTTTGTGGTGACTTGATTAACTGTGTATTTGTTCATTTGCACCACAGTAGCACTATGTGTATGCTTTACCACTTATAGCTAGTTGTGGAAATCTAGTTTACTTACCTTTAATATTTCAGCTATATCTCATGTTTTGTTTGTAAAATCTACAATATTTGCCATGTTATAGAATATAGAGTTAATTAGTGCTAACGTGTGTTACAGGGTGATCTTGGCCCAAGTGGTCCTCCAGGTCCGATTGGGGAGACTGGCTACGGACTTCCTGGTCCAAAGGTAACACCCAGTTTAAGCCTCTTTTCTAAAACACAACAATGTGTTTGTAACTTGGATGACTGCCTGGTGACACACACTTAGAGCATGTTGTCATAGCTGAACAGTCTATGTTTGGAAAATCAATTATCGAGTGAATGTAATGGGAGACAGACCTGGCAACACATATGTGCCCTTTCATCAAGAAGAATCAACAAGAACAGTGAAGATGTCAACATTTGCTCCAACATTTGTTCATGAAATATCAATTCATAAAAATGCTTCAGCATGTTTTGCATTTTGAACCTTCCATGCTTTTGATATATTGCACAGAGTTACAATACAGAAGCACAGAAAGGAGCAGACGGCACATATATCTATTTACATCCACATTCCACTTCAGTTTCATTTTAACACCTGTCTGTAAATCACTGAGTATCCTTTTATGAATGGATGATTGACCTATTTTTGCTTTAGGGTGACCGTGGAGATTCAGGTCCTGCAGGTCCTTTAGGTCCCAAAGGAGACGGCTATCCCGGCCCTATGGTGAGGAACTGATTTAAAGCATGACATGCCCATTTGTACGCTCATAAATCTGTTAGTTTATACAATCCATCCACACATTACATTTAGTCGTCCATCCATCTGTCTTTTGCCTCCCTCATTCTGCCCATCAGTTCCAGCCATACATCCATCAACGAGACATTTATTACCAATAGTTACAGTACCTGAACCTCGTATACTTCGTCCTTAGTTAAGACCATAGCAAGGAGACACAGAGGGGGATTCAGGGGCAAATACAGAGCAAAGGAATCATATTTAGTCTTGTAGGGGTATATGTGGCCACTGAAGAAGAGATTTAAGGGAACAGTTCAATATTTTGGGAATCATGCTTATTAATATAGCCCCTTTTTTGAAGTTGTAGATGAGGAGACTGATGCTGCTCTCATGTCTGTTTGCTAAATATGAAGGTCCGGCCAGATAAGAGTGCACCTGAAGACATTATCATTAAATTCAAATGTAGTAATAAACCTTTGAGTTACTCGACAAATCTTTAACTTGTAATTGGTAAATTTCACATACATAGCACAAGATTCTCAAAGTCCTACCCAAACCTTAATATTTTTCTTGTCAAAAATCAATTTATCCATGAATACGCTTACCCTTATTACAAACAAAAAAGTGAACAGTTGTTGGTATGTTGTCAAGTCGGCAGGTCACTTTACACTAAGACTGTTATGTGTCCATAAACTGCACAACTTTACGTAAACTACGTAATGTGACAACATCCAACCGTGATTCTTTTCCATCATACGTAACTTAACTTACCTAAACCTAACCTAGGTAACTTAACTTTCCTAAACCTAACTTAAGTAACTTTACTTTCCTAAACCTAACCTAAGTAACTTAACTTTCCTAAACCTAACTTAAGTAACTTTTTTTTTTTTTTAGCCATTTTGCCTTTAATGGACAGGACAGTTAAGCGTGAAGGGGGGATAGAGAGAGGGGAGATGACATGCAGCAAAGGGCCACAGGCTGGATTCGAACCCGGGCCTTGTACATGGGGCCCCTGCTCTACCACTAAGTCACTGACGCCCCTAACTTAAGTAACTTTACTTTCCTAATCCTAACTTAAGTAACTTTACTTTCATAAACCTAACCTAAGTAACTTTACTTTGCTAAACCTAACCTAAGTAACTTTCTTTTCCTAAGTCTATCCTACATAACTTTACTTTCCTAAACCTATCCTACGAAACGTTATTTTCCGAAACCTAACCTAAGTAACTTTACATTCCTAAACTTATCCTAAGTAACTTTACTGTACTTAACCTAACCTTAGTAACTTTACTTTCCGAAACCTAACCTAAGTAACTTTACATCCCTAAACCTATTCTACTTAACTTTTCTTTCCTAAACCTATCCTACGTAACTTTACTTTCCTAAACCTTTCCTACTTAACTTTACTTTCCTAAACCTAACCTAAGTAACTTTACTGTCCTAAACCTATCCTACGTAACTTAACTTTCCTAAACCTATCCTACTTAACTTTTCTTTCCTAAACCTTTCCTACATAACTTTACTGTCCTAAACCTATCCTACGTAACTTTACTTTCCTAAACCTATCCTACTTAACTTTTCTTTCCTAAACCTATCCTACGTAACTTTTCTTTCCTAAACCTTTCCTACTTAACTTTACTTTCCTAAACCTAATCTAAGTAACTTTACTTCCCGAAACCTAACCCACATATCTTAAGTATGTAACTTTATGTAAAGTACATAATGTGACGATGCCCAACCATGATTCTTTTCTGAAGGATCTTTTACTAAGGATTTGTTGGAAGGGTTAAGTTAGTCTAGCCAAAGACTGCTAACAGCAAACACAGTACCTTCTATAGGTAACAGATCACATCTAAAACTCACTGATTAACAGGTCATATTTATTTTAGGGGGGGAGCTATATGCCAGACTATTTCTTGGCAAGGACGGGTAACTTCCTGGGGTTTTCTGCAAAATGTCGAACTATTCCTTTAATAATTTCACCTTCTCTGAGAGTGTATTCTACCTCCATTTCATGTGTTGTTTAGGGCCCTCCTGGTCTGCCTGGACTTCCAGGAGAACCTGGCCAGGAAGGAGTGGGCATCCCTGGACCAAAGGTGAGAATTTGGCTCTGTCAGATCAAAAATAATTATTGTCAAGTAAGTGCATGTCGGTGGCAGTTGAGAAAGTGTTTCAGCGTGATGTGATGTATGACCTAATATGATAGAGATGGTTCCTTTGTCAAAATTAGGAGTGTAACATTTCACATTAAGACTTTTGCAAAATGAACCTCGGTTGTGAAAACTGAGCCGAAGCAATTGTCCAATACTGTTAGATCAATTTCAGTGTTTGAATGTGCACTGAAGATAAGTGAAAGTATCTCCCCAGTGAAAGATGTGGTCATTTGTTCGAGGAAACTAATTAAAGGAAACGAGATTTTACTCAGCACAGGAGTTCATTTATTTGATGGATTGTGAATTGCTGTATTATAAGTGTTCATATATCTTTGCAGGGGGATGTTGGTTTCCGAGGGTTGCCTGGTTTACCAGGACCTCCAGGCGAAGGCCTCCAAGGACCTCCGGTACTTTATTACTTTGGCTTTTTTTTTTTTTTATAAATTTGACTTTACAGCACTTCAAACTAAAATTACTTCCATTTCGACTTTTCATCTACCTTTTATAACTCGTCAAAAAACAGCTTGTATTCAGTTTTCCTGCAAACATGAGTCAAGGACAACGTTGCAATGTGTTTACTTATGCAGAAAGCCTGCTGTAATTTTACTTGACATACAGCCAAGCGGTCCTGATTGAGTCATATTCTCTGAAGGATTACGTCTTTGCTGTAGTCAAAGAGTTCCAGATTGGAAATAAGAGTGCTTTATCTTGTGTGTGAACATGCCCACCACAGGGGCCTTATATTCTAATGCTGCCAGTTCAGTTGTTCAGGGTATTTATCATGATTTTCCTCGCAGCTCTCTGACACATTGGTGCAGAGTGTGAATCTCCACAGACATATGTGTCTGATGAGAAGCAGGCCTAACTGAAGCAACACCCAGCACCCATATGTCCCCAAATATCCCATCCAGAGTCCCTGCAGGCTTCAGACCAGTGTTTCTGCAGGTCCGGGTGCTGTCACAGTCATGCAGCGGTAGGCAGGATTTAATTGGGGACTCAGCTAAAGCTGTCATGTTGGCAGGCTCCAGCCCTCATCTATGTTGAGAGAAAATGGGTGTCAGAAAGTCATGACTCAGTATTATGAGACAGGGATAATCCTCACCTTAGAAATGCTTTTTCCTAGAAATATGACAAGCTGTTTCATGGGTTTTATATCCATTTTACATCTGTTTAAGGAAGGGGAATCATTGGTTACATATGTGTGATACAGGGCTGGTCTGGTCTGTAAATGTTTAATCAACTCAAGTTCAATAGCAACACAAGGGTTTCAAGTTACTTCAACATATCCACTACATACTGTAATGACATACAAATGTAATATATCTATGAATTGCAGAAATGTACAGCTAGGTTGATGTAGTCCACTCCAATGTGATACTCACTGCATCCTCTGTTCTGCAGGGTAACACTGGGCGGCCTGGCCCTCCAGGGCCAATAGGGCCACAAGGACAAGGAGTTCAAGGGCCAAAGGTGGGCCATGATTTGTTGTACTTCTTATAGAAAATAATGTATTTGTAAACTCCTACACATGCAAAGTATTTAATTCATGTTTTTGATTCAGGGTGAACAGGGGGCCCAGGGCGTGACAGGGCCAAGGGGGGTACCTGGAGAAGGCTTTCCTGGAGCTAAAGTGAGTCACCATGTTGTCCAGGACTTCTGAATGTGGGTTTGTGTGCACGCAGTATGTTCTGATTGCTGATATTTTATCATGCAATGTGCGACAGGGTGACCGTGGCTCGTCAGGGGAGAGGGGGCTGAAGGGAATCAAAGGAGAACTGGGAGACCCTGGAACCCCAGGACTACCTGTGAGTTACACTAATGATGGTTTTATATGTCTTTACATTGTGTACTGCTTTGTGAGAATTACACTCTTATCCTTATTTTTAGTCAACTCAGCAAATATTTGTCTGGTAAATGGAATTTAAAATGTTTAAAACACATATTTAGAATATCATAAGTACTTTAACTACATTATACTTTTTGTTTTCTCACCTCAGGGCCGCGCTGGTGTCAAAGGTGAAGCAGGCCTCACTGTGAGTCTTCTCATATTTTTATATACTTTTCCAGTGGTGGAATGTAACTGTACACTTACTGTGCTTAATACTGAAGTTACCCTTTAAGTACAAATTAGATGTACTTGTACTTTACTTGTGTATTTCCAGCTTTAGTTACTTTTCACATTTCATTTTTTCCTGCCCCTCCTGTCCAGTCAAAACCACGTATCTCCAAAATTAGTGATTTTGAATTTGAATGTTTGTGATTAACTGAAGGATGAAATGTTTCTTTAAAAATATTGCTTTTTCACATAAGTAAAGGATGTGAATACGTCTTCCACCACTGACTATTTCATCAGTTACTGCTCATGTTTATTTATACACTCACACTGTGTTGGTGTATTCATTTCAGAGAGAGGACATCATTCGGATGATCAAAGAGATCTGTGGTAAAGTATCTTGTGATCTTTGCAATATTTATTTCACTTCTCAGTATTGACTTAATGCTATAAGAGAAGATTCAGTTTCTGAATTTAAGCCACTGTCTCATCCTATCTGCAAATCAGTAGATCAGATTCCGCACAGTGAACCTCATCAAAGTGACATTTCAGCCATGATCTCATATGCTGATGTGATGTGATTCCAGGATGTGGGATCAAGTGTAAGGAGAGGCCCATGGAGCTGGTGTTTGTCATTGACAGCTCAGAGAGCGTGGGCCCAGAGAACTTTGAGATCATCAAGGACTTTGTGAACGCCCTGGTGGACCGAGTCACAGTGGGCCGCAACGCCACCAGGATCGGCCTGGTGCTGTACAGCCTGGAGGTGAAGTTGGTGTTCAACTTGGCCCGCTACGTCACCAAACAGGACATAAAGCAGGCCATCAGGAACATCCCATACATGGGAGAGGGCACCTACACCGGCACAGCCATCCGTAAAGCCACCCAGGAGGCCTTCTACTCTTCACGTCTGGGAGTCAGCAAAGTGGCCATCGTGATCACTGATGGACAGACGGACAAGCGAGAGCCAGTGAAGCTGGATATAGCTGTACGAGAAGCACATGCTGCCAATATTGAGATGTTTGCACTGGGGATTGTGAACACCTCGGACCCTACGCAGGCTGAGTTCATGAGAGAGCTCAATCTGATCGCTTCTGACCCAGACAGCGAGCACATGTTCCTCATTGATGACTTCAACACACTGCCAGGTTAGAGAAACTCTTTGTCTTGGTGTTACGCTGCATCAATACTAGCACAGAAATATTAGCTTACTGCATTAGCTTATTGGTACTTGCATATATCTTGGATTAGAAATGTCAGTACGCAAATGCTAAATAGAGTTTTAGAGGTGGGTTTCTTTTAAATTTGGACAGAGGCAGGCTAGCTGTTTCCCCTTCTTCCAGTCTTTGTGCTAAGCTAAGCTAATCCCCTGCTGACTCTGGTTCCATATCTAGAGTACAGATGAGAGGGGTATGGTTTTTCCAATTGAACTGTCAGCAAGAAAACAAATAAGGGTATTCCAGAAAATGTCAAACTGTACCTTTAATTTTTGTCTTTATTTCATGGTAATTAAGTTGTCAGCTGGACTACTTCAATTTAAATGCTGTGCTTTGAAAAGTGATAAACTAAAGAATTGGACAAATAATGAGTTTGACCAGATGATTAGATGAGACATTCATAAAATATTTCATGCCAATCCATCCAATAGGTTTGGAGACATTGCACTCAGAGCAACAAATGCAAACCTCATGGTGCTGCTTGAGGAAGATTTAGGGGAATACCGAACTCTATAGGATACATCCTCTGCGGACCATGAATGTCTGTACAAAACTTCATGGCAATCCATCTGTTAGTCGCCGAGATATTTCAGCCTGGACTTTAATAGTGGGCCGACTGTTTTCATCCCCAGAGCCATGCAGCTAGTCTGGCTAAAATAAATCTCCCACTGGGTCTCCAGTCTCCAGAGACAATATGTCCTGTGTTCCTGACACTGACTTCTCCCCTCTGTGTCTTTCTGTTTCTCAGCGCTGGAATCCAAGCTGGTCAGCCAGTTCTGTGAGGATGAGAATGGAGCCCTGATTTATAACAGAGTAACTAACGGCTACAACGGCTATGGAAACAATGGCTACAGCGGCAACAACGGCAACAGGAACGGCAACAATGGGAACTATGTTGTCGGTGGCTATGGGTACCGACCTGTGACTGACCAGCAAGTTCTGAACGGCCGTCAGAGTGGCACCAGCACTGGCACCAGCACTCACAGCCACGGAGGCCGCGTAGAGACCACCCAGCATGGCAGCAAAGGCTCCAGCACAGTCACAGACAGACATGTATGCAACATATGAGTGTGTGTATGTTATAAAAAGATCATTATAACACTGTTTAACACCATTTACTGGTTTTATCACCATCAGGGTGGAGGAGGGCAGCATGTGTTCACTGAGACACACTTTGGAAGAGAGCGCGGGGATACATTTAACCGCAACACCTCAGACTTCACACCTCCGTCCAAAGAGGACTCCTCCAGCACCCGAGGCTCCTCCTCATCTTCATCTTCATCTTCATCATCTTCTTCTTCTACAAGAATATCCACATCCTCCTCAGGTGTAACCATTCAGCATGAGCGTGTACCAAGGCCAGCTCTTCCCAAAGGTACACAGTCTGATTTGCTCTATATATAATTCCCTTTAATAGGCGGTGCATGCAGAGACATGACATAGTTACATACCTATTGACAAAACATGGTACACAACACTTTCGTAGTAATTACAGAGAAACACTATCAACAGGAGAAAACAAGTGAAGCTGCTTCCTGTAAATGATGCAGGAACTCCTCAGGCAGCACAAATAAAATGAATCATACTTTCTAGTTCCATGTAAGATAAACTAGCAGCAGTGTATTTTATTATAGTGTCCATGAGTGGTTTTTAAATGCATCGTTCCTCCTAGTGTTGTCAAAATAATATTTCCTGAGACGCACATTTGAAATTAAAAATAACTACATTTAATGTAAACTGCATCTGTGGTTATGTTTTAACAGGTTGCTGTGTTCTGTAGAAATCACTTTAACACTATCTTAGGTCATTATATCTGAGGTTTAAAGGGACAGTCCACGCCAAAATCAAAAATGCAGATTTTTCCTCTTACCTGTAGTGCTATTAATAAATCAAGATTTTTTTGGTGTGAGTCGCGATGTCTCTTTTTAGAAATCATGACCCAGCTACTTAAGATAATCCACAGACCTTGTTGTGAGCAGTTTCATGTAGGAACTATTTCCTTTTTACCGAACTAAACCCACCAACAGCATCACTTAGCAGAAAGACTTGTACTCTACTTACGGACAAGGGGCCTTGTGCTCATGACAGAATGAGATCTAAACATTAATAGTGTCCTACTTTGCTGAGTTGTATCATTAGCTAGCTCAGTGGTGCTAGGTGAGCTAGCAGTAGATTCACGCTTCCTTTTGCACACTTTTCTATAGATGTCAGTGTTTGAGCCACAATGAAAGCCAAAATGTGACCTGTGGTAAGGCCGGTTGTTTTTAGCCAGGCTGATTTCCATAAAAGATTTGCAGCCCCTAATTGATGGTTCAGGGGAGTGAGGAGACAGCAGTCAATGATGGCATAAAACAGTCAATAAAACAGGTTTTTAAACACTGCAACCACAAGAGATCCAGACAGACACACACTCACACTCACACACACACACACACACACACACACAAGCAAACGTATGATTCCCTTCAGGCTTACGTATGGCAGAAATAAAAAAGAAACATTTGAGAGCAGTTGTCCAGTGATCAGATATTTAATCCCATTACATGTGTGTTTAGAGTAGAACTAGCCTTTCAGAGACAAGGATTTATTTATTTATATTCCACATTGTCTCACTCATTTTACTCACAGAGTTCAGTTTAAGGGCAGATGTGTCGATTTTACTGATCTCTAAAAGCTTAGATCATATGTGTCAAACTGATGTCACTGTGTAAGATGTATTGTCAGAGCTATTCCCACTCCAATTTTAATGTAAAACTGTAAATGTAGTGTAGTTATTATTGCAAAATGTTCTTGATTGACAAAGCAGACACTGCATATGATTCTGATAGTATCACATAAGGTCACTCAGCTGGAAAATCAGAAAGCTGGAACCAATGTCTGAGTGAAGAGAGCTATTGTGTGGCATTCCTTTAAATCACTTGTGCAGATAACTTCATCATTTTATCTGCTGTTTAATAGAGTCTGCTCCTCACACAGCAAACAGGAGATGGTTACACAAAGATAGACTGTGGCTGAGATCAAACTAACAGACTTCAGACAGATGTCTAAATTCATCTGTAGTACAAAGCTGTCAAGTTCCTGACTGTCTGAAGCAGAACTAATATGCCATGAATTCTGTGTAAATAAGACTCTTTTAATATTATTATTATTGTTATTATTATTATAAAACCAGGTTGACAGAGCAGCTGCGTCAAACTCCTCAGCTCTGTTCACTCCAGCAGAAAATGTTTGTCTTCTTGAAAACCAACAGTGAATTCAACAGAGATTCAGCGAAGAGCCTAACAGCGTAGTGTCAGGGCTCAGTGCACGTGCTAACTGGTCAGTGTCCTCACTGCTGTGTATTTCCAACATGTCAATCATTAGCTTCACAACATTGTCAACTAACATCAGATTATTAGTCATGGTTTCCTCTTTTCATGCCTTTGCGCCAGTGAGAGCCACGGCTGGAGGCATTGTTTTTGTTGTCCGTCCATCCGTTCATCCCATTCTCGTGGACATGATACCTCAGGAACTCCTTCATGGAATTTCATTACATGTGGCACAAATGTTCACTTTGAGTCAAGGTGAACTGATGAGATCCTGGTGGTCAACGGTTAAGGTCAGTGTGACCTTGCATCCGTCTCATTCTCGTGAAAGCAATATCTCAAAAACAACTTGAGGTAATTTCTTTAAATTTGGCACAAACGTCCACTTTGAGTCAAGGATGATCTAACACTTGGAGGTCAAAGGTGAAGGTCACATTGACCCTGTCACATTCTCGTGAACAAGATATCTCAGAACACCGTAAGGAAATTTCTTCAAATTTGGCACAAACGTCCACTTGGACTCAACAATGAACTGATTAGATTTTGGTGGCCAAAGGTCAAAGTCAATGTGACCTTGCATCCGTTTCATTCTCATTAAAGCGATATCTCAAAAACAACTGGGGGTAATGTCTTTAAATTTGTCACAAATGTCCATTTTGAGTTAAGGATGAACTGATTTAAATCTGGAGGTCAAAGGTGAAGGTCACTGTTACCCCATCTGTCACATTCTTGTGAACACGATCACTCAGAATACCTGGAGGAAATTTCTTGAAATTTGGCACCAACATCCACTTGGGCTCAACGATGAACTGATTAGATTCAAAGGTCAAAGTCAGTGTGACCCTGCATCCGTCTCATTCTCGTGAAAGCAATATCTCAAGAACAACTTGGGGTAATGTCTTTAAATTTGGCACAAAGGTCCATTTTGAGTCAAGAATGAACTGATTTAAATTTGCAGGTCAAAGGTGAAGGTCATTGTTGTTACCCCGTCCATCCAATCTTGTGAACACGATCACTCAGAGCACCCCGAGGATATTTCTTGAAATTTGGCACAAATGTCCACTTGTACTTAACGATGAACTGATTAGGTTTTGGTGGTCAAAGTCAGTGTGACTTTGCATCTGTGTCATTCTCATGAAAGCAATGTCTCAAGAGCACCTTGAGGTAATTTCTTTAAATTTTGCACAAACATCCATTTTGAGTCATGGACAAAAGTGAAGGTCGCTCTGACCTTGTCCATCACATTCTTGTGAACACGCCATCTCAGAACGCTTAGAGGCAATTTCTTCAAATTTGGCACAGATCTCCACTTGGACTTAACAATGAACTGATTAAATTTTGGTGGTCAAAGGTCAAAGTCAGTGTGCCCTCACAAAACATGACTTAGGCCATAACTCAACACAGATTATAACAAAATTTCACACAAATGTCTGATAGGATAAAATGATAAAGTGACAACATTTAATATCTAAAAAGTCAAAGGTCAACTTCACTGTGACATCATAATGTTTTCTGGCCATTATTCAATGTCATATCTCAGGAACAGAAAGGGAATCATTTGGTCAGATACTGAATTGGTGACACTAATCTTGGGTGCCCACTCTGAAACTTGAAGCATTGTCTACTGTCATGGTTACATGTAAGTCTGAACAGACTTGGATGCAAACCATGACTTGATACATACAACCATAAGGCGGTAATTCTAGCTTTGCCATTTGATGCCACTGGTCATTGTTACTATGGAAACACTGCCCTTTTTTAGCATGGGGTTAGATTAAAAACTGGATTAGACTCATATAAGAGTAAGTGAAGACTAGCCTGTAAGTCAAACACAGGATGCAGCTGCGTTATGTTCCCTAAACTACAGCCAAGCTAGTCAGATAAAAATCAATTTAACACAATCCTAAATACATTATCTGTCGATATGTGAACATTGATATCTGATCAGATCTGCTGTGATGTCACTTGATAGAGTGTATAGAGTACACGTGGTGGAGAGACCTCTGGGGTTATGATAAGTGCTTTATGATTGACAGGCTCAGTAATGAGGTCATGTAGGTGAGGAGCAGGGAGGCCAATTATTTTTGATGTGGTGTGGATGATTTTATAGAATCTGCTGTTTTTCCTGCAGAGACCGTTCCCTTGGACCCTCGCTGTGGCCTGGTTCTGGACCAGGGCACATGTCGGGACTATAATATCCGCTGGTACTACGACAAGCAGGCCAACGCCTGCGCCCAGTTCTGGTACGGAGGCTGTAACGGCAACAAGAACCGCTTCGACACAGAGGAGGAGTGCAAGAGGACGTGTGTGATCGGCAGATCCACTGGTACACTCTCCACTGGTGATTCATCCCTGCCATATTAACGCCATTTATGTCATTCACACCTTGCCTGTCGAACAGCAAATCTGTCGCTTTCTTCCTTTCATTTTTTTTGCAATTTCCTCAGCCGAAATGAGGCCATAACAATTTTATTGTTTCCAAATGTTTGAGAGTATTGACTCTCTTATGTGTTTTCTTTTTCCAGGAGGCTGAGTGAAGGCATCTGCCGTACATCTGCTGTAGATACTTCAAGGAGGGGCAGCTAATACCAGCCGTTTTCACAGGGTTATGTAAAGTTTCTGCATAATTCTCAGGCATCTACATGTACACTGATCTCACTGATACATTCTAGTTCCTGTCTTTGTGCCCCCTCCTGAACCACTTATTGTAAAATTATCCTCCTCTAGTTACAGTGAAAGAGAGGCCAGCTTTGATAGATACCTCTGTTGTTTTGTTTGTTTTATATCAGCATCTATCGCAGGAGATACTCCATGACTCCTACTCAGGAATACAGATGAGCACTCTCACTGTGTGTGTCCACTTTCCCGGGGATTCCCACACCTCTCGGACATGATCATGGTTTTCATACACAGTCTGTGAGTGCAGCAAAGATTGTGAAAAAATGGACTGACCAGTAAATAACTCTGCTGCCTTGTCACTGTCAGAATCATACATGGCATCAGTCAATCAATATGTCATTAAAGACATAGTGTAGCTATTCTTTACTCAAACAATCACTGTAGAGCATATTAGCACATAATCACAGGAGCTAGTAACAACACGAATGAAGCCTCTCATCACTTATATCAATAAAATATAGTTCTTTTTTATATATATAAAAATGACTGATGCTCTGTAACTTCATGGAATTATTTTGTGCATTTGAATGTGTTTTTTTTTTGTTTCTGAATTAAAATGTGATGTTTTGTGTTTACATGATTTCACCTCTTTGTTACCACTAACTGTCTACATTTGTTCAGGCAGGAAACTGATGGACGGACACACGTATACACACACTGCCCTCTACTGGGTAACACATGCTGATGTCACTCAAGTCAGTGCTACAGCACAGGACACTTGTGCTTCCATTGTTGAGCAACTGGTTTGTTACTATATTACCGAGCTGTACTGACAGTGTAAATCCATACTGTACGACATTTGTTTTTTAATAAATCTGATCTAAACTAATACAACATGTGCAAAGACAGTACATTCATGTTAAGGGACTGTATGATTTTTTTGTCTTTTCCTGTATTTATATTTAAATTCAGCCTTCCCTTTTGTAAAGAGACCAAATCAGTTAGAATCAAAGCTTTTCCATGATAAATAAGTAGCAATTAAAACCAATATGTCTGTTTCGAGAAACAGATTAAACAGAGTAATATATAGTTCATGAGTTCAGCATCATGTGTAACCAGTTGTTCAACTTATGAGTGGAGATGAAACGTGTTGACAGTGGATGTTTATGGTTCGTAACTATTATAATATGATCACCATGTGTTTGCAGTTCATGGGCGAGCTGACAGTTAGCCAAACTGTTCAAGACACGTCATTTATAGATATATATTCTGTATATAAAGCCAAATTCCATTATGCGTAAACTGGAGCTCACCGTTAGCAAAGCATGTAGTAGTTCTTGGTTTTAGCGTGGACAGGGAGGTGTCATTTGTTTGCTATACATTTGGCATGGCTAATTTGCTAATGTGTGTTTTGTTGGCAAGATTTTGTGTCATGAAAAAATTTTGAGTGTATGTTATGTGTATGAACACGGTTCTCAACATGGAGAAAGCTAAGTTGGCAGCTAGCAGCTAATGGAGCTAACTCTAACAGCAACAGTGCTGACAGAGCTAACGATGTTAACGCTACACTTCCACAATGACCCTGTCGTAGTATCAATCGTAACCTCAGTGTGAGCCCAGTGCAAAGCGGCAGCGATGAGCAAGCCAATGGGATACACACATGCACTAACATTCATGCGCGGCCAGACTAGTTTACCAAAATAAACCACAGAGAAGCTCAGATTACAACACACGCAGAGGTAGCGTGACTTCATTCTCTGCTCAGGACGCCATTACTCCACCATATCTTTATATAGTTAACAGTGGTTTGCTGCTTTATTAATGCTCTGACTGTTGCATGCAGAACCTTTAAGATCTTTGGGTACATCACTTCACTCTTCGTTTTGCGCCTTGAATCCAAAGAAAATAATGCTGGGGAGGGTCCTGCTTGCACTTTTCAGCCCCCCTTCCCTGCTCAATTATTTTCATACAGTCCCTAAAGACTCAAAACATATTTCCAAGACATGTTTTAGAACTTGGCTTTATTAATCTGCTGTGGCTTTAGGGAAGTGTCAGAGCTTTCTTACGCAGAATCTGCTCTCCCCTTCTGCTTAAATTACATGTTAGACACTCCTCGACAAGTGGCGTAGTCTGATCTATCTTTAGTGCTGCCCACGGGAGAAATGTTACCTAACTCTACACACTCCTCACTCTTTATCAGACCACTGAAATAAGACGTAACAATATAAGATCCCATTGATCCAGACACATCAGTAATGGCCTTTTTTAACATTTTGTACTAAAACATGTGGCTGTGCGGAAATTGACACCATTTATCTGCAAGAAGAAAGATAACAGTGAGTAAATATTTGCAGTGGTGAAATAATCTCAGTGATTGAGGTGAGTTTTAAAAGGTTTAACAGCAGAGCGACACACAGTCACAAAGACACACACACACACACACACAGAACTAAGCAGCTGGACAATTATACACCCCGCAGGGAAAAGGGAGAGCATGCTGATTGGTGGACAGAGCAGCTCATATGTGTGACTATCACCTGTTTCTGCACACAGCTGCTGCAACCAAACGTTTCTGGTCCATTTTTAGCACAATGTTTTTGTGCTCTTCAATCTCACCTAAATAACGCCACGCTGTGATTAAATGGCATATATTTTGACATTGGTGGTTCCTTTGAGGAATTGTAGCAAAAGCTAGGGAAAAAATAATAAAGTGTTAAAAGACGATATAAAAATAACAAATCATTCGACAAAACAAAACGTTAACTGCAATTTTTGTGGATTTTGTCAATAACTGACCAAAATTCAATGTCTTGACAGCCAACTTCAATTTGATGTACGATACTGACAACCAACGCTGATATTTTAGTCTTGAGGTATGGACACCAAAATCATCTGTTTGCAAATCGTCACAATGTCCACAAAATGTTAATGTTATTTAAAATATCCTCAACCTGATTTTCATCCTTACCAAAATCCAATTCATGTCTTGAGTCCATGTCTTTCTTACGTCTTGTGGTCTGGTACCAGCTGGGAAGTTAATCATCAACCATTAGCTATTTGATTCAAACATTTTTCAAGATATAAATATCCAGTTTGTTGGTTCATATGGAGAATTCGCTGCTTTTCTTTGGTTGAACATGTAATTTAAAGACAGTACATTGGCTCTGAGAGAATAATCAGCAAGTTATGAGTAACTGATAATAAATGTGATGTTAGCTGCAGCCCCAGTGGTAATAGTGACTATAAATATATTGTCTGTGATTAGAATTATCAATAAATGTTCTTGTTACTTAGTTACTGTATGTGAATGACAAATTAGAAAGCAATTGATTTATAGGTGAACATAAGCCTGAGTCAGTGCAATTGATTTGGCTGTAATAGAGTGAATGAATGAAAATGACAGAATGATCTACGTATATACACATATTTTTAAACGTGACTGCTGCTCCTCTAAATATCCTCCCAGTCATACGTGCAGCTTGCGGCGAGCTATTCGAGGGCCTTGACAGCATTGTGTCCACTGTTAGTCGGCCACATGACACTTGGGGAGCTGAATCATGGTGGCAGATCCCCAGCCTGAGCAGCCAGTTGCTTCTTTCCGTCTGTGACAGCAGCTGCTCGAGCCGAGGCCTTTGCTGTGCTGTGATTTGGCCCAGTCAGATTCCACTAGAGCTGAAGCAGGCAGGGGGGGCAGAGGGAGCTATATTTAGGGTGGGACGGGATTAAATTGCAGGGTCTTCACACTGGGAACCTTTTCTCTGCTCTGCCTTTTCCAGCCAGGACCGCCTGCCAAAAGGACCTGTGGCCACCTTCTCCTTCCTCTCTCCACGGACCCCCTTGTTCCCCCTGACACGCCATGGACCCCAACGCCATCAAGGAGGAGCTGCGCCTCTTTCAGAGCACCCTGCTTCAGGACGGGCTGAAGGAGCTGCTGAATGAAAACAAATTTGTGGACTGCACCCTGAAGGTGGGTGACCGCAGCTTTCCCTGTCATCGGCTCATCATGGCCGCCTGCAGCCCTTACTTCAGGGAGATTTTCTTCACAGAGGATGGGAAGGAGGTGGAGAACACCAAGGAGGTGGTCCTGGAGGACGTCAACCCCGCCATCCTGGACATGATCGTCCAGTACCTCTACTCGGCTGAGATTGAGCTAACCGATGACAATGTGCAGGATATAATCGCTGTGGCCAACAGATTCCAGATCCCCTCTGTCTTTACGGTCTGCGTCAACTACCTCCAGAAGAAACTGTCTCTGGGGAACTGCATGGCCATTTTCAGGATGGGTCTGGTGCTCAGCTGTCCCAGGCTTGCTGTAGCTGGACGCAACTTCATCGCCGACCGTTTTGAGCTCCTTTACAAGGAAGAAGAGTTCCTCAAGCTCGCAGCACACGAATTGTTCGCCATCATCGGTGGAGACTCGCTGAACGTGGAGAAGGAGGAGCTGGTATTCGAGGCGGTCATGGCGTGGGTCCGCCATGACAAGGAGCGCGTCAAGTTCCTAAAGGATGCTTTCAACTGCATCCGCTTCCGCCTGCTGCCGGAGAGGTACTTCAAAGAAAGAGTGGAGACGGATGACATCATCAAGGCCGACCCAGAGCTCCAGAAGACGATCCAGGTCATCAGGGATGCCTTCAAGGGGAAACTTCCAGAACAGCCCAAGAAGAAGGAGGGGGAGGAGGGTGCTGATGGGGAGGAGGAAAGCATGTTTCCCGGCTTCCTGAATGACAGCCGCAGGCATGGCATGTACGCACGGGAATTCATCGTCATGATCAATGATACGGCAGCGGTGGCGTATGACGTCAGCGAGAATGAGTGCTTCCTGGCGGCCATGTCGGAGCAGGTGCCACGTAACCACGTCAGCCTGGTGTCACAGAGGAACCAGCTCTACATCATTGGAGGACTGTTTGTGGATGAGGAAAACAAAGAACTACCTCTGCAATGCTACTTCTACCAGGTGCCCAAGTTTTATTTCATCTGATACATTTATCACTCCCTTAATTAAAAAAAATTAATGATTGATTGATTGACATTTTGGGAAATATTCTTGTTCACCTTCATTGCGGAGTTAGACAAGAAGATAGACACTACTGTCACATCTTTACGTTAAATATGAAGCTAGCAAACCACAAAGACTCTTTTTTGGCGTATCAAACCACTGTATTTGCATTTTTTTCGGTGCTGTGTCTGTTGGAAGTCTGCTGCTTACAGTCTGGCACCTGGTCGCTAGCTGTTTAGAAAGGCACAACCTCACCTGAGCACAGTGGGGGTATAGGCCCCATAAACATCCTGAAAGCAGAGAATAGAGTGCTCCGGGGATGACGTTTTTCTGTAGGCCGACGTGGAAGTTTGCACCGCCCTAGTTCCATCGTCAAAAAGCCTATGGGGTTTTTCCATTGGAGTTTGGAATATTGCAGAAAATAACCTATGTGGCAAACGTTTATGATACTTACACGTTTTGTTCAGCAAAATAATCTTCACAGATGAGTACCATTTTTAGGACTTTTGAAATCTAACTGCAATCGCCAGAAGCAAAATGCTAACGTTAGGGTATAAACCACTACTACATCCCGGTGGCATGACTTGATATCACCACCATGACGAGGCAGTAAAGCCATGTTTGGCGTGATGATGTTCTGTAGTCTCATTTAGCCACACATAAAAGTTTCAAAATTCAGGAGCGGGGTTTTTACTGACGAATTTTTTGTCAGAGAACAAAACAAAGTCTCTTAAGCTTGCGTTGACTACAGAACTTATTTCAGGCACCTAACCAAAAACCCACCAATAACGCATTGACTTGAAGACAAGGGAACTGGAAGTCCTAAAATGCTAACTCATTTCTGGGTTTTTGGACTCAAAAGAGAGAAATAATGTGACGAATAAGACGAATATTTTTTTGATCCCATTTGAAATGTGCCATGAATTACAAATCTTTATCAAATCAAGAAAGCTGCAATTTACCGTAGGTTTGTCAGAGTACCATTTAGTTTTGTGTGAAACTTCTCAGTGAGCTACATCTCTCATCTAGCATAACATACGTCACCAACACTAGCTACGTAGCTAGCTACGGAAGTTAGCTTTCACACACAAATTACCGTCATCTTACCCGATGTGGTTTATCGAGCGACTCCTGGTCTTTTTATCAGCCAGGAACCAAAAGAACGACCCATAGCATGTGTAAGTACATCTCAGTGCGAAATTTTCACAGTCTTGAACTTGAAATTTTGAATAAATTTGACAACAAATTGCAACTGTATTGACTTGCAATATTATCTTTTAAAATTGACAAACATCATGTGTTAAATGGTAAAAAAAAAAAAAAAAAGGTCTCTTACCGTTTCCCAACTACTATACATAATTTTTCTAAAGTAAGTTCCCATGGTTGTCCACTGGAGGGGGAGAGATCTCACCTCTCTATTGGACAGACATGTTGATGGTGTCAATCTTCTCATCTAACTCCCAACATGTCCAACTCTTTCTAATTAGATCGTGTTTGTAGTACCTTAAACGTGAACATAATGCAATTAACATCAACTCACAAACTCTTTCTCAGGAACTATTTTAGTTCATCTAAACCCTCTTTTGTATTTCAATGTCTGAATTAAACCCAAACCAGAAATCAAGTAGAGAAACAAAAATTTCAATGTGTAACCACAAGAATGAGGGGAATACAGTTTTTCCTAAATAATTCTGCGATCAGCTGATGGATTATGTTTCACATGTTGTCTATGAGTTCTTAGCGACCCAGACGCTGAAGGAAGTGATGCAGGCCTTTAATACCTATATTTTACAGCATAATCAATATGTGGATACTGTGCAGTACAGTAATTCACTCTCCCAGTCATGAGGAGATGTAGACACGAGCTAATGGGGACTAAGAGGGTGTTTTAATGTAATTTCCCTCACAGTTGGATCCACTCACATCAGACTGGGCCGCCATGCCGCCCATGCCCTCTCCAAGATGCCTCTTCAACATCGGAGAGAGCAACAACCAGCTGTTTGCCGTGGCCGGAAAAGACCTCCAGACCAACGAGTCGCTGGATTCTGTGATGTGCTACGATGTTGAGTCAGTGCCATTATTTCCCTTCCTCTTATTTTATTTATTTCTCTGTGTGTCTCACCCTGTGTCTCACCTTCTGTACAGTTTCAAGTGATAATTTATCAACAAAACTGATCTCACACTTTTAATTGGCTCTGGTTGTTTCTTCAATAATTATGGAACTGTTTTTTCTTGTTTTTATAGTTTAGATATCTAATTTGATTTATTTAACCTACTCAACAAATCCAGAGGAACAAAATACATTTAAGGACATTGTTTAAAACTATTAATTAAACATGAATTCCTCAGGAAGATGAAGTGGAGTGAGACCAAAAAGCTTCCTTTGAAGATCCACGGCCACTCTGTCGTCTCCCACAAAGGGCTGGTCTACTGCATTGGAGGAAAGACAGATGACAAGTGAGTAAATGGGTGTGTGTGTGTGTGTGTGTGTGTGTGTGTGTGTGTGTGTGTGTGTGTGTGTGTNTGTGTGTGTGTGTGAGAGAGAGACCTTATGCTACGAACTGCAGCTGTTTGTGCTCTGGTCTATCATTCTGCCAGACTGCAGGGCTGCACACCACTTCATAGACACAATTACACTGCTACAGTCCAGGGCTGCCTGATATGTTACAATAATAGAAGATACTGACTCTGTGCATCTCTTTGAATGATACAGTGATAGTCAAGGGTCTGTTATCTGTCTCTGCAGCAGTGATACCTGTACATAACAGCAAACATGTCCTCAAACCCCAGGACTTAACGCCATGAGATAATCAATCATTTGAGTGTTTTCAGCTGCTAATACTCAAGAGGAAACAGGTGTGCTGCTCCTGCGCTGATTTCAGCTGGAGCTCTGTGTAAAAAAAGGTGTGAAAGCCTTCATCAGAGTGTGCAAGGACCACGCAGTTAACAATTAGTGGAAAAATAATTGAACCTGTGTGACAAAGAGACGATCCACAAGGGTGAAAATCTTGAATATGAACCCTCATACAAAGGTGAGGGGAAAAAAAAGGAATATAACATTAATGACAGAAAAGAGATAGATAGATAGATAGATAGATAGATAGATAGAAAAAAAACACATCATCAGAACCTAAGTTGAAGGCTTACATTTTGATTTACATCTCAGTCCATTTAAATCTTCACTTTCTCCCAAAATGTACATAATTTGGAGCCGTTCCAAAACACAAACACCACCACACCTTCTCCAACAAAGTGCACTATTAGTTCTTATTATAAATTCATATTATGGAGCTCTAAACTAGCTAGCTGCTAACCAAATCATCTCCAGTGCATAGATGTGTGAACCAACCACAGTATCTTACTTTATCTTACTATATCTTACTATATAATGACGAAAACTCTGTCGGTGAGTGTGTGGTTGTGTCTGTGGGTGTCTCTGTTCAACGTTTTTCTCCTCACTGACTTGGTCAATCCATGTGAAATTTGGCACAGTGGTAGAGGGTCATGGGAGGATGCGAATCAAGCAATATTACATCAGTTGGCCAAAGGGTGGCGCTATAGCATCCGATTGAAATTGCAAACTTCGAATGGGCATATCTCATGCCCCGTATGTCGTAGAGACATGAAACTTTGCACAGAGATGCCTCTCCTCATGAGGAACAAATTTGCCTCATTTCCGGTTATATAGATTTT
>NC_065520.1:8707888-8749648 GCF_006386435.1 Epinephelus moara
ATTTCTTATCTAGGCCTAACCGCCATATGGATTTTTACTAAACTTGGTAGATATGTAGAACAGGATGTCTCAAGGTGACTGGAGAAATTTAACTCTAATTGGCAACTGGGTGGCGCTATGACAACAGAAAAAAGCTTAAAAATGGCTAAAATGCGACTGATCGCTGTGGCTCCCCCTGTGGCCAAATGTTGTTTGGGTTTTTTCTAATTTTTGGTGTGACTAAGTCATGGTATGGTATGCTGTACATAATCACAGAAACTGTCAATGTGTCATTCTGTCAGTCAGTCATTCTGTCTGTCCCACGCTTTTCTACTCACTGACGTGGTCAATCTATGTTTCCCATGTGAACTACAGTTTTAGCCCACTAACTATCCCACTATTGGCAATGGTACTACTACTTCTTTCAATAAAGCAATCGTACTATCAAATTCACAAAACCTCTGTCTGAATACATTGCTCTTCTTAATGGGTTCAGTTGACTATTTCATCTGCAGTTTCCTATGACCTGTATCCCAAACACACACCATGTCAAACTGTACGTGGGCAACTGTGCACTCAGTGGGTATGGACTAGTTTACCTCTAATTCCTATTATGTGTCAATATCAAAAGTACCAGATGAATTCTATTGTACATATTTTTAACAAACTATATCCAGTGATGTCCTGTGCCATAACATACTGAGTATGTTCGAACATAAAACTAAACTGTGTGAAAATAGGAGAAAAACTTTAAACTGCTGATTAATAGTGACAACAACATTCACTCTCATTTCTGTCTTTCTTATTTCCAATTTCATTTATTTTCCTGTTGTGCTTCCTGTTTCATTTATTCTGTATTATATATTGAAGTGAGTTTCCGTCACTTTTTTCTGAGCTGTTTATTCAGCTGTTTGGCCGTGTGTATCCTCTCTCTTTCTCAGGTGTAGCTGTGTTCCTGTTGATTGTTGATTGGCTGCGGTGTCCTTTAAAAAGAGAGCTCACTGATGAAGGCTTCATGCTGAAGCACATTGTCAGTCCATTAGTTACATTAGCAAAACTGATTAAGACAGGAGGTGACATTTTCATCATCATTTACTGGAATGTCGCCTTTCAGCCTAAATGTCTTTTGGGGGAAACAAACACTTTGCTAATCACATTTCCGAAGCAATTTATTCCAAATGATCCGTATTTCCTTTATCTTTTGCTTTGTTTGTTGTATCTTTTAATGTTTCATGTTGTAAAGAAGGTGGTTTTGAAACAATTACACTGAACACACTGAAGGAGCACAAAATTCTGCCATGCATTCATTAGTGTGAGCACCATCTGGCCGTCATGTGACATCTTTTGACTCTAAAATCCCACGATTGTGTTTCTGCCTCCGTCTCCACAGCAAAGCCCTCAACAAGATGTTTGTATACAACCACAAGCAGTCAGAGTGGAGGGAGCTGGCAGCCATGAAGACACCCAGAGCCATGTTTGGATCCGTCGTCCACAACGGCAAGATTGTGGTGGCTGGTGGAGTCAACGAGGAGGGCCTCATTAATACGTGTGAAGCCTTTGACTTCACAACAAACAAGTATGATTCTGTTTGAACCTTTTAGTTGAGGAATTGTGATAAATCATCCAAATGTTACACAAACAACCACATTTAGACATCATTATTTTTAGAACTACCTCATTATGTTGAGCCCCAAAGTGTTCAGTAGAACATAATAAAAACCACAATATGAAATAAACATGAATTAATGGCATACAATTAATAAAAACCCTAAATTAAACTAATAAATTGTGGGACTGACCTGCTGCAAAGCTTCAGTCATTTAATCGACATCTAAATCAGTATGCCAATGCGCAGTCTTTTAAAAAAAATAACACTCCAACATTATTTATTATGCATCAACATTATTGTTAGTTATTTTCAGACAAGGACATTCAAACTGAGCGATAGTTTTGTGACTCTGACATGCTTTCATCTAATGCCTCCAGCAGTCCAGCGCCACTGTAACCTGTTAAAAGATGTTGAAAAAGTTAAGCGTCTGAAATAGTTTCAAAATTTGTGATTTGTGACCCCCAAGATGTTGAGTACCTGATATGCCTAAAGAAACTGGCATATCACAAATTACAACTTCATCTTTCATTCCCAGACCCAAAGTTTGATTAATTACGGCTGCTCCCACTGAAGCTTCGAAGCCCAAAACCTGGTATTTAAGAATTGATTAACACACATCTCATCCTGATCAGGATTTTGATTTCCCATTGGCATTTTTCCTGTCGATACTTATTGAATATAACATTTCATAAGCCCACCAGGCCATTTAGCAGCCTGTTAGCCAACAGCTAGCTTGTTCCTGCTGATTAAAGAACAGAGACGACTGTCTTGACTCTTGACAGAGTTTCAAAGAGTTTCTCTGAAAAACCAGTTTAGGATAAAAATGCTGCTGCGGTAACTCTGACTTAACTAGCTATCTGCTGCTGTTAGCACTGGCTTGCTTGATGCTAGGCAATAATCTGCCAAGCTACCTAGCAGGCTAAGCAGGGAGCTTGTTTTTTTTTGGCCTTTATATGATAGGGAAGTGGTAGCGTGAAAGGGGGATGACATGCAGCAAAGGACTGCAGGTTGGAATCAAATCTGGGCCGCTGCAACAAAGACGTAGCCTTTGTACATGGGGCGCCTACTCTACCAAGGGAGCTACTTGGCACCTCGGTGTGAAGCTTTGTTAAGCTAAATAAATTAAAGGTTAGTCTTAGTGTACTGTTTATTCAGCCTTTTCTCATTCCCACAGTGTAAAGTGGCAGCTTTGTCACTGGCCGTCACATAGTTAACCTCATGTGACATATGTCATATGAAATTCGTCACATACATCACAGTTGTTAACTCACTTAAGTTATGTAACAAACTCCATAATCTAACCTAACCAAGTTGTTTTGTTGCCTAAAACTTAAGTAGTTTTGGAGATGAAACCTATGTTTCCTGTAAACATGGAAGTTTATTCTGAAAAGACACTAACTGATGTAACTAGCTGAAATTGACACGCAGTCTCTGAACATCAAAAACTGATGCTAAAGGGGTACCTAGTGTCATAGTTTGAAGTGTAGGACCACCAAGCTGCTGTATTTGCTGAGTTGGGAGTGAGAACGTGTTGGTTTATCTATTTATTTAATTTATTTGGTTTAATAAGTAGTTTCCAGATGACTTTGACACCGTTGTTAGCTAACAGGGGCTAACGGGCTAATTTCGGTAGCAGTTGTCAAGATTTCCAGAGTGAAATAAAAATGAAAATACATACATATATATTCATATACCTGTATAAATGATATGTTTCTTACTTCACAATGTCTTACTTAGATATTTCATGTTGCACTTTTTTGGTCTCTGTACACCACATCTCAGTTATCTCAGCCGCTTAAACATAATGAAACTGGACAAATGTACCAAGGTACAAAGGACATCTAAAATGAGAGCTCCATCTTACACTTGACCTTCTCCTAATGTTGTTTCTCCTCAGGTGGGAGCCATTTACAGACTTCCCTCAGGAGAGGAGCTCTGTCAACCTGTTGAGCAATGGCGGCTCCCTGTACGCTGTGGGCGGCTTTGCCATGATTCAGATGGAGAACAAGGAGGTGGCTCCCACAGAGGTCACCGACGTCTGGCAGTAAGTCTTCTTAAGTTATGTGACCAACATGTTATGGTTGGTTACCACTGTGTTTGCTCAGAAAGCTGACTCTCCTCTTGGTCTCGTTAGGTATGAGGATGATAAGAAGCAGTGGAGTGGGATGCTGAGGGAGATGCGGTACGCTGCCGGCTCCTCCTGTGTGTCCATGCGCCTCAATGCTGCCAGGATGCCCAAACTGTAGACAGAAACACTTTATTTCTTTCTTAACCCCCCCAACAGCACCTCCTGACACCCCCCTCCTCCCCCAGCAAGCTGCCTCCGAGGCGTCTCATCCTCTGCACTCAGATTTCTGTGTGTCGAGTTGATCTTTGACATTAATTTTTCTCTGAACTCAGATGATTTTTATCTGTACTATAAACACTCGGCTCTGCTGCCTCTTCAAAGACTGCACCATCCCCACAGTATTAAAAAAAAGAAGCCACAATTTAGATTGATCTTTAAAGCTCTGTTTACACCATTTCTAGCGTTTCTTTTGTAAAATAAACATTTGTAAACTTCTGCTTCTTTTACTGTTTCTGACTTTGTGTGATCTACAGAAAAGTGACATTACAGAGACTGTATCAACACGTCGAGGGCAGCCAAGGGAGAGAAGATGTATATTTGTAGCTTCTTTGTACTTTCAGGTAAACAAGGAAGTGGAAGTGGGTTAATAGCAGGTGAAGTATTGACATTTAAACTCAGCATAACAATCTTCAAACACGTGTCACACATTTATGAGTGTCAGCGTGACCGTGGGTTACTGCACTGTGAGTTAGAGAAGTGGAAACAACAAATGTGACTAGAAAAGTTAAGGAATGTCCATGTTGTTTACTCTCACGTTGTATCGAATACGTACACACTGAATCATGGCAGTGTTTAACATGTTTTTACCTTTATGCCATCAGGATAATGACACAGGACACGGAGGATTTTACACTGCATGTAAATCAATCATTTTTCAGAATGGTGCAGCTGTAAAGGAGACGTGTAAAAGCTGGCATCACACTTACTGACGCTTAGGGTTAACATGTAATAATGTAAGTAATGACATATAGTTAGAATTTATACTGCTGCTTTATGTGTCTGTGAAAACCTTTGCTGGTCTGTGCTGCTACTCGGCACGTTATTCTGGAGAGATACGCTGAAACTTTATGTTTCTCGATGTTTCAACAACACTGTAGTCAATGTGTGGTTACATTTAGGCTCAAAACCTTGGCTATGGTTAGGGGAGGATTATGTATTGGCTTGAGGGGCACAATTCTGACGGGACAAGTAGCTATGTAGAGTGAAACCAAAGCTGAATATCTGCTATGGTCTGTTAATCTGATTAATTTGGGAACAATAAGGTGCTCTGATGTGAGCAAGTCAAGTTTGCAAGGTAAAGAAGCACCTTACCCTCAAGTTAACTGTCAGTATTCGGCAATGTGAAAGGTGTCTTTTGTGGTAATGAACCCACAGAGAATTCTCACCCATCTGCAGTGAGCCTGGTCTCACTCAAAAGTCGTCGAAATCCAACACTTGGGCAGTGACTTGCGGCATTGGAAACCAATTAAAAAAGGATCTTTAACGTTGGCATGATACGCGACCGGTTGCCCTTATAGTTTAACAGCGCCTGGCGACGTCAGGGGGAAACGCGATGGGACAAGGACGAAAGTTAAAGCTAAAGCCAAACTCTGTTCTTTTTTCCAAAACCTAACCAGGTGATTTTGTTGTTGAAGGAAAAAAAAAACGTCAATTGGCAGTGCTGTACTGCCACTTGTGCTGTATTGCGTTTATTTTGAAAGAGACTGTACGTAAAAGTTAAATTTCCTGTGGAAACAGAAGTGTATTTTGAAAAAAGACAATGTCTATAAGAGGCAGAACTTGACACAGTGTCCCAGAACGTCAACAACCAATGCACCCCAGGGTACTTTTCACGTCGTATGAGGACGTGGAAAGTCCATGACCAAGACGTCAATCAAAACGTCAACATGTGACAAAGTCGGAGTGAGAGTGTTTTAGCCCTTTTAGCTCATTGTTTTGGCAGAATTTATGGTAGCATTGTGCATTTCTGCAAAGCCCGAATTAGTTAGATTTATACATCATAATGTAGCAGAGTCTTTGAAACTTTAAATTTCTTTATGTTTTGTCAATGGTGCAGTTAACATGCTTAGGTTAAGGCACAAAATACACTTGGTTATGGTTTGGAAAAGATCAAGTTTTGGCTTAAATTGCCCACTTTTGGTGGCAAAATACCAGCTTGAAACAATTTCTCGGTAAAAAGGAGCAATCGCTTTTTGTGGCACTATCCTGGCAGAAAACACAGCAATGGTTGCTAAAGACACCCATATTTGTTGGCTAAAACCCGCTGGAAACACAGCTAAAAAAAACAATTGGTGTGGTTTGTTGGTCTTTAACAGTCATCTGCAGCTTAGCAAGCATCTCCCCTGGGTGTCACACCATTGAAACCCTCTGATAAACCCACTGTACTCCACCTGCACAGCACCAAAGAGGAATATTACAAGAGAGTGAATATTTGACATTAGCTGGTGGACAGAAACATGATTCCAAATGAATGCTTTCATTTTACATTTGTACAACACAAGTGCTGCTACTGGTTGATAAAAATACAATTAATTTCCACCACTGTGTTAAAGCTTGCAGATTTTTACAGATGTTTGGCAGTTGACAGTATTCATTTAAGGTTGCTCATAGAGCTAGTGGAAATCTGTGATAGCTGTTGAAAAGTCTGAGTTTGGGTGACATTTATTTAAGCATTGATTCCCTACATTCTGCAAACTTCCGCATTACTTTAATCAGAAACCAAGGTCTGTGTCTGCACCAAACTTAGCTCTGCAGTCACACTGAGGTCATCGCATGCATGTTTGTAGACATAACAAAGACCTCTGTAGAAACTCCCCAGTTTATTTTTCTGAACAAAAGGTGCACTGGAGAGTTTAATTCCTCACAAACCAATGTGTTGCCAGACCTGATTGTGTAAACAGAGCGACACTTGAGCTTTATCAGCTCAAGCATGACACCAGGAAGTTAGTGCACATGGCTGAAGGTGAAGCACACAACGGTGAGCTTTCAAACAAAACTATGCTGGAGTTTCCCCCTGGGTGTTGATGACTGGAAGGGAAGAGGAGAGAGTAGGAGGAGGAGTGACGGAGGAATGGATGTTAAAAAAACAGATGAGACACTGAAGGCTTGGAGTGAGCACTGGTGAGGACACTGTGACTAAAAGTGAGTAGAAAAATTCATTTTTCAAACTATACCTTTATGATTCAGCCTCTGTATTTTAACACTCGGCTGGATTAAATTAGAATTTGATTAGAGTTTGTGTGTTTTTCCCACAAAATATAATCATTTTAATGAGTACAAGTTCCTGCCTTATGAAATATGAGTGTACATGTGATGTGTAAATGACACCTCGCACATCTCCTCACATCTATAATGAGAGCAGATTGCACTGCACAGCATTACAGGAAGCTGCCATCAAGCCAGGATGCCATAGGCGCTGTCATATCCTGAGAGGCTTTCAGAAACCAGACTGTTTGACGAGGAAAGAAGAAGGTTTTGTTTGCTGCTTTCCCACTGCGTTTGCCTTGATTGTTTGTTTCTTTCTTAGTCTGCTCGCCTCTAGGTTTCTGTCCCTGCTCTCTACTTCCTTCCTCAAGCAGTAATTGCCAATGACAATTATATGACAGCTGAGGGAAAAGAAATGATGATTAGCTCGTAGCCTATTTTTCCACACAACAACATATGATGTATATGTATTCACCTGAATTTGTAATATGAAAATCTACAGGAGTGGACTAATATAATTCAGCATTTAGTCAGTACCTGAAAACATTTACTCTGTACTAATCAATATTTTACAGTAACAGTTAATCAAATAACTATATGTTATGTAGAAGGTGTCCAGGGTGTTATGGTATAGTGAGGCAAAGTCCCTCCTTTTCCAGTATCCCCCACTGGACCTAGCCCTGAGGAAAATATGTACATTTGGCAACAGCAGGAGACAAATAATTATTATTCATCCCATTTAAAGTGCCCCATGAATTACACATATGAATTTTGTCAATTAAAGTGATTATTTTTAGTCAAGAGAGTCGCAGTTTATCGTAGGTTTGTCGTAGTACTGTTAAGTTTTCAGTAAAATTGCTCAGTGAACTACATCTCTCATCTCACACAATATACTGGTGTGTGTGCATCCCGATATGCACACCGACAGGGACTTCACCTCTATATTCCCACTGCTCTCATTGCGGTCGCAGGCTCACAGCAGTTAACTATCTCTGGTGAAGACACTCCAGAAATCTACTTTGAAATTTGTGACAAGCTGGTGAAATTAGCAGGTATTTTCAGGAGTTGGTGGAGACCAAAATAGAGCTAAAAGGAGAGTTAATATTGGACTTATGTTGACAAGAAACAGGACTTTACCTGGTTGCTAACAAGTTTGCTATATCAACTTAACAAGGTAATGTTAGTGTTGTTTTTTTGGTTCTGATGACAATATTAAGATGGCAGGCGTCCTCCCACTGTACAAGAAAGAAGCTAAAATATTGCGGATACAGCGGCTGCCATTATGAGCTGGTGACGTCTTTTTGAGCCAGAGTCTGCACAGTAGAGATCCCTGTGGAATCAAGTTCCTGCTGTCTCGCGAGCAGCACCATTGATCATGGGTACACCGATTGGCACACACAGCTGTCAATCATGACACTGCGTCCCCATTATATAGTATCAATTAACTGATTATAGCCAAACTTATCAGAAAAATTAACACTTAAACGTACAACGGGGGGACAACCTAAAATGACGGAAACCATCTTAAAGAAAAATGTATTTGATGTGTACTTTTAGTTTTTAGTTTGGCCCACGTCCCTTTCGCTAACATCGAGGGGGCGAGGTTTATGACCTATACTGCAGCCAGCCACCAGGCGGCGATCAAGAGGTTTTGCCTTCACTTTGGGGAGCTGTCAAGTTGTCCATCTTTATTATATGGTCTGGTTTACATCTTGTTACACTGCCACCATGTGGCTAAAAAACATTGACTTCAGGTTCAGTTTTAAAAATAGTGCAAAAACATACATATTTTCTAATTTATATTTTGTAAATGTGGTTTGTAAAAGTGCTTTTCATACTCAGGCTCAGCCATGGCCAGTATCCTCTACTACGGCGAACTTCACAACTGCACCGACGTGGACCAACTGATGAAACGCTATTACCTGCCTGTCTCCTATGGCGTCATCTTCATCGTGGGCCTAGTGGGCAACGTGACTTCACTTGGTATTTACCTGACGAAGCTGCGTCCCTGGACGAGCAGCAGCATCATCATGGTCAACTTGGCACTGACTGACCTCCTCTACGTCCTCAGTATGCCCTTCCTGATCTACTACTACAGCAATGGGGATTCGTGGACACTTGGCGACTTCATGTGCCGCTTTGTGCGTTTTGGGTTTCACTTTAACTTGTATGGGAGCATCCTTTTCCTGATGTGTCACGCAGTTTTCCGCTACATGGTGGTGATCAAGCCTCTGAGGTCTGCACAGGTGCAGCAGAAGTCTTGGGGTATAATTGCATGCTCAGCTGTCTGGGTCATCGCCGCAGCTGAAATCACACCCATGTTAACGATGATATCCTTGGAAAAGCGCAACAACAAGACCTACTGCTTAGACTTTGCTAGCACCATACCCGTCGATGACGTGCGGTGGTATGGCTGGCTGCTCACTGCAATCGGATTCCTACTCCCTCTAGTGGTGGTATTCATGTGTTACATTGGTGTAGTGAAACAGTTGGTGAAAGGGCCCTCCTCAACCAGCCCGTGTCGAATGCGAGCACGGCGTGTGACCGTGCTGATCCTGGTGGTGTTTGTGGTGTGTTTCCTGCCATATCACATCCTGCGTGTGTTGCGGATAGAAACTCGAAAGATACCAGAGACGCCGTGCATGGTGGAGCGCATCGTGCATGCAGCATATATTATCTCCAGGCCTCTGGCTGGACTCAACACATTTTTTAACCTGGCATTGTACACTCTGTCAGGTGATAAATTCAGGAGGGCCTTCCTCAGCACTTTTTACTGGGAAAACTTTACGTGGCTGACCAAGGCCAGGTCACTGCTCCACCTGGCCATCATCAGCAAGACAGGCCATGACATGCCTGCTGTATGACTGATAACTGTCCGACACTGTCTTTGATCTCACTCTGGACTTACTGTAAGTTTACTTACTCAGACACGATACCAGGAAAGCTGAATAACAGCTGTGGCGTCTGCACTGTGTGCCACCCAGAGACAATAAATAGTTTAGTGTGCCAACCCCAGAAATGTAAACATAAATGACTAAAGGTTAAAGCTGTAAGAAGTGCATGTTAAGTTAGACACACTTGAGAATTGTTTGAATGAATAACACTGAAATGGATTCTTTTGTTTGCAGCCATGAAAATAAAAGGTTTTAGTTTGTGGTCCTAAAACAAGGAAGTATGTTTGCATTCCTGAACTGTGGGTTTCCAGGTCCTTGTCCTTAATAAACACCTGCAGTTTTACAACGCGTTGTATATTTCACCTGTGAATATCTTAACCATGAACATAAAGCTGTTTTTATCATGAAACTACAATGGTTTTGGTTAGTGCATTACATCACACTATTTTTTACTACATGATTGACAAGCTAAAATTAAAGTTTAGTGGTGAACACCTGTAAAAGATTGTAGCTAGCGAGCTCATTTTAGCCTTGTATTAGACTGATAGTATTTTGTCTGTTTCAAGAATCATAAAATTATCATCTTGTTAGAAAACAAACATCTATATTTTGTACTGAGTTATATGTAATACAACCATGGATGATAAATAATTACAAGGGCTGTACCAAATATATATGTTTGTTTTTTTTTCTTACATCAAAGCTTCTATTAAAGTTTTTGAATAAAGCTTTGAATGTCTGTCGACATATTTTTTGACATCACCACCCTAATATGTAAATAAATAAAATCTTAAAACAGAATCCTCAGTTTGAATTAAATGAGTATGTTTTATTGAATCAACTTTATTTAATGAGTAAATGTAATTTATAGTAGTGCTGTTCATTAAAGAGGTGTGTGCCTCCCGCTGTGTGCAGCAAGTGGGAGTTGAAACAGTTTGTCCAAATGTTGTTATTGAAAGGCTAAATGCCAACAAACATGGATTAAAGCAGAATAATCCACGAGATAAAAACAATGTTGTGATTTTTGAAAAAAGTAATTTTGACTTTTGGACTTTACAATGCTCTGGAGTTATTGGAAATGTTTGAATGACGCATTGGAAACAACCCTATGCAGCCACCACATCGTTAAATAGTATAATAACAATAATAGTGTAGCCTACTTTTTATAACCTTAAACAAATAATAAATATAATGGAAGCAAATATATGACAATTGTTTTTAGTTAATTAGTATTAACAGTTACTGTATAGTGGTAGATAACACTGTTGATTTTACTGTTTAACAGTGTGTACTGTTCCTTTAAGAAGAGCAGTGGTAACAGCCAATCAGTGTAACTGTAGCGCCGCGTGCTGGTGACAGAGGAGGAGTGCGCGAGACAGACATCGCGAGCGGTGAAAGGTGAAGGAAATAAAACGAAAGACACATATTTGAGGAATAAAACTTTTTCTTTTCTATTTTTGGAGGATTTTGTGTTCAGCCTCTTTCTACGCTGCTGGTTTCTGGCTCTGTCTAAGTTTTTAACAAGGATTTGGTGAGTGACAAATTATTTTTCTGTGTCAGTTAGCGTGCTGTTTCCTTGTTTTTTAAGCTAAATGCACAGCCGAAATTGCCTTTAGCTAAACTAAGACGTGTAGATAACTTACTAATTGGCACTTTGTGTTTTGTTTTCTTTGTGTAAACCAAATTGAAAAGCTAAACGCAACAGGCATGGTCAAGTTCAGCCTTATTAGTAAAGTGAGGTGAACGGCGCCGCCATTTTAAGGATGCAGTCTCTGGCAAGAGCTACCACTCAGAATGATCCACCGACACAATGAGCGCATGCGCATGGAGGCGCATTCTGATAGCTGTTTCCGACAGAATGAGCTACTCTACATGGACAGAGGTAGTGGTCCATCCCAATAGATCTGCCCCTACTGGTAGGTCAATCTGAGCAAGTAGCTCTATTTGTCAGACAGGTTTAATCTAACATTAACCTGCATTTAGGTGCTAGTCCTCCTGAAGTACTTGCGTTAGCTATGAAATATGTGCAGTTGAGGACAAAATTATTAGCCCCCCTACAAAGAAGTCATTGTTTTCAAAGTATTTCCCAAGTGCTTTTAAACAGAGCAACACATTTTTAACACAGCTTTTTTAGACATCCTAGTTTTATTTTGGATGCTTACATTATTTTAGTTTGCACACAGAAATGAAAATATTCCAAAAAAACAAAAACTACCAGGGTCAAAATTATTAGCCCCCCGGATCCTAATAGTCAATTGTGTATCCTTTTTGCTGCATAACAGCCTGCAGTCGTTTGTTGTAGTTTTAAACAAGTCTCTGACACTTCTTTTGAGGAATCCCAGCCCATTCTTCTTTGGCAAATCTCTCAAGCTCCTCCAGATTTGATGGCCTTCTGGCATGGACGTTCTTCTGTAGGTCACCCCACATATTTTCAATGGGATTTAAGTCAGGGCTTTGTGCAGGCCACTCAATTACATTCACTTTGGTCTTCTGGAGATAGTTCTTCACCAAGAGAGACGTATGTTTTGGATCGTTGTCATGTTGGAAGATGAAGCGACGACCTAGACCCAGTTTTATTGCTGACTGCTTAAGGTTTTCTTTCAAAATCTCCACATATCTTTCTTTGTTCATGATTCCTTCCACCTTGACAAGATTTCCAATTCCAGATGCACTGAAGCATCCCCACAGCATAATACTCCCACCACCGTGTTTCACTGTGGGGACGGTGTTCTTTGGGTTATATGCCTCTCCCTTTTTTCTCCAAACATAAGCAGTGTCTCTATGGCCAAAGAGCTCTAGTTTAGTCTCATCAGACCATAGGACACGCTTCCAGTATGCATAATCTTTCTCCAGGTTGTCCTGAGCATACTTAAGTCTGGCTTGAAGGTGTCTCTTCTTCAAAAGTGGAGTTTTTCTTGGTCTGCAACCTCACAGTCCATTCCTGTGCAGAGCTCTAGTGATTGTCTTCTTCGAGACTACGATTCCTGATGTGTCCAAGTCATTCACCAGTGTCTTGGCAGTTGTTCTGGGGTCTTTAGACACATCTCTCACTAGTTTCCAGGGTCTTTGAAATCTTTGCTTCCTACCTCTGCCAGGCTTGTTCTGTACTGTGTGGCTGTCTTTGAATTTCTGGATTATACTTCTCACTCCAGTTCTTGACACTTGGAAACGCTTGAATAGCTTTGTCCTTCTCCTGCTTTGTGTGCATCAATAATTCTTTTTCTCAAGTCCAAACTGATTTCTTTAGTTTTCGGCATGGTGCTTTCTCAACTGACAGCTCAATGACCCATACTGAGGCTTTTATACCATGTTTTAACTTAATTGTAGAGTGAAATCACCTGATTCACCTGATCACCTTTAAGTACATCACCTGTGAAGTGAAAGCACATCTGCAATGACTTAATAAATGGTCATTTCTTAAAGGGGGCTAATAATAATGTCCCTGGTCATTTTAGTTTTTTCTTAAATAATTCTGTTTTGGTGTGCAAATATAAATAATTTGTGCCTTCTAAAGAAAACTAGTATGTTCAGAAATGCTATGTTGAAAATGCCTTGCTCTGTTAAAAAAGTACTTGGGAGAAACTTCAAATTTCATAGGGGGGCTAATAATTTTGTCCTCGACTGTAAGACTAAAACATTTGTGTGTATATTTCACTGTTATACAACAGGCCAGGTTTTGGTTGTGAGGATCGTTCTGAAGCTGGAGAATGAAGATGGCAGCCACCTGTAGGAGAAATAGTGTTGGACAGGCGTCTGCTTCCTCAGGACCAACCTACACTCCAAGGATTAAGACACTGATTCTTTCACCTGAGTCATGGTAGGACTAAACTTTTAATATTTATCGATCAGATACACCCATCAGACAAAACATTAAACTACTGTTAGGTGAAGTGAATAACACTGATCATCTTGTTATGATGCAATGTTCTGCTGGGAAACCTTGGGTCCTGGCATTGATGTGGATGCAACTTGCCACATACCACCCATCCAAACACTGTTACAGACCAAGTACTCCTGCATGGCAATGGCCTTCCTTGATGGCAGTGGTTACCCCAGCAGGACAATGCATCATGCCCCACAGCAAATACAGTTCAGAAATGGCCTGATGAACTTGACAAAGGGCTCAAGACAATTCCCCAGATCCCAATCTGATTGAGCACTCATGGGATGTGCCAGTATCCCAGAGGTATCCCTGATCCACAGTGGGGCCTCCTTGGACAGAACTTGGCTCTGGATACAGGACCTCTGGCGGTGTGTTTGGCACCAGGGCGGTGGTGGCAGATCCCTTGAGCCCTGTGGGTTTGTGAAGTGGGGTACTAGCACGTCCCAAAAATGCTTGATCAGATTGGGATGTTGGGATTTTGAAAGCCAGATCGAAACCTTGAGCTCTTCATCACGTTCCTCAGGCTATTCCTGAACCGTTTTTGCAGTGTGGCAGGGTGCATTGTCCTACTGGGGAGGCCATAGGGATGGAGGAGTGCCATTGTCATGAGGGGGTGTGCTTGTTTGGGTTGGTGGAGCGTGTCAAGTGGCATCCACATGGATGGCAGGACCCAAGGTTTACCAGCAGAACATTGCATCATAAAAAGATGGTTAATGTTATTTATCTCACCTGTCACTGGTGTCTGATTTTTTTTTCCTGATTAGTAATGCCAACAGGTTGTGTGACTGTAAATTCAAAACTTGTGAACTGGTAAAGTAAAAAATGAGAAGTGGGTGAAGTCAAAGAGAAATTAGAAAACAACTTAAAGGACCCTAAGTTAAAATTATCTAGATAGATTTAAATCAAACTAAAAGAAGATTAAATGGTGAAATACTTGGGTTTTGTTCTGGATGGTTTTAAGGGATAATAACCCACAATTCCTGTGTGTGTGTGTGTGTGTGTGTGTGTGTCTGTGTCTGTGTGTGTGTCTGTGTGAGATGTGTGATTTGCTACTAATTTATGTTTTTTTAATACAAAATTTTCTACATAAATAAGCCAGCAGTTCAAACATATCCCTTGCTCTGTGGTCTGTTATTTCGGAGAGCTACTTATAAACTGCCTCTCTGAACCTAGACTCTGAACGTATAAATGTGGTTTGCAGAAATGTAAAATGCCAAAATTTTCTTCTGGCAACTGGGCTACCAAAAGAGCCTTGGTTACTAGTTTACTAGTAATTTTTCAATGTGTTTCTTAAGAGGTTGCTTTTTTTGAATTTATCATTTAATTATTTTTGCATTTCCTTAGTCCCCAGTACTTAGAAAATGGATGGAAATTTTCAAATGATAGGAAAACCAGACTATATCAATCATCATGGTTTGCTGCGTTTGTCTCCCCAACAGTGTGATAAAATGATTTTACAGCCCACCAACACCTCCTGCAGCTACTGATCTGTGAAAGACTCTGAGGTTGTGTCTGAGCACTTAGCCGAGTTCTCTTTGCAGATGCATTCACCTTCCCCATGAGCTAACAAGGCAGGCAGCACATTCCTCATTTTGAAAGCCTACATCCTGCTTTCTATGTTGCTGTATAGACAGAGGGAGAGAGCTGGAGACAGAAGAACCAAAGGGTTCTGAAATGTTTCGCTACTCAGAGAAAATCTTTGAGAACAAAAAACATCCGTTTATCTTCATCTAACACAAACCTCCCGGAACAAATTCTCCCTGTCAACAGAGAGACATGATCCGTAGATAAAGGAAGCTGTTACACTATTTGTCCAAACTGCTTCATCCTGGATACCATATGTCACCCTGCTGCAATACCCGGTTTGTGGTTCAGAGCACAATTCAAAACAATTAGAGAGCTGTGTCAAATAACAGGGACTCTTATGATATAAGGAGGAATTAATGTAACATTTTAAGGTGTCACTTCTCTGTGTGCATGAGTGCGCTGAGAAGTAAAATCCAGCATCATTATCACAGGCTTACATAATTCTAATCTTTCTCTGTTGCATGCTGTGCAAGTAGAATAGAGACTGCAGCTGGGGATGGAGAGGCTATTTTGGTCTGTGGACATAGCCATTTCCTTTTCTGCCTCCTGACTGATCTCCTCCTCATCCTCATTTTCCTCCTCGTGAACAAAACGTCTGTGTGGAGTGGTCGGGGAAGTGCTTATTACAGCCACAATGTTCCAGAAGCAGAATATTAATATGAATCATCCCAGCACCTAACATCTCAAAGGCACGTCTGTAGAAATGTGTTGAAATAGATTGTTTTTCTAGCAGAGTGCAAATGGAGCGAAGTACTGTATGTTTGTCAGATTATGGAGGAGAAAGCATTCAGCAAGCCAATTGGTTTCCTCTATTTTCTGCTGCACTAGAGTCATGGTCAATTGAACTTTAAATGATCAATTTGGACGCGAAGAGCTTGTGATCAATGCACTAATGGTGGAAATACCAATGTTCCCTGTCTGTGATGTAAGAGCGCTGAAACTGGCTCTGACAGCCTGTCTTTCAGGCCCACAGCTCTCCTCTCTCCTTCTCGGGGAAAAAAAAAAAAAGCCTCATCAGTGTGCGTCAGTGTGTCTGTGCGTGCGAGGATATAGAAGAAGTTGGCACACCGCATGAAGATTTCAGATTTTTATGGTGAGAACATGCTGTGAAAAAGGATCAAGGTAGAACACGTTCATGTACACATGCGTACCAGAGAGAGTCCATCAAGGACAAATTTACATCACTGGATGCTGCATATTTTTTATTGAACACATTTCCTGCGAGAGATTGCCATTCTGTATATTGCAGCTTAATCAGTCAGAGAGGGAAAAAAACACACTGCAGACTATTGCCAAGTTTGTGCTTTGATATTCTTATGAAGCCAAACACCACAGAGTAACTACAAGATTTCACTGATCAACACGGCGCTAGATCACAAACATGACACAGAGGATCCTTCAAGTCATTCACCATTTTTAAAATAGACTAAAATTGGCCTTCCTCATGAAGCATTATTTTTTTTACTAATTATTAGCGAAATTTAGGAAACGTTTTCACCGCTTTGAGGACATTCAAAGCACTTGCTAATGAATAAATAAATACATTTCACAACTGCAGTGCCAAAAATAGCCATGAGAAAAAAACAAAATACAAAACGTTTATGTTGCCATGACAAATACATCCATCATAAATATTAAGACACCGTTCGGCAGTCCAACAGAGAGCTATGAGGCTATGAGGGAAGGAGGTTTTGGCAGATTCACAGCAGAGGAGCGACAGGGAGGAGAGTAAAGCACAATGAATCAAACAGCGATCAGTCAGTTCATTGGTTTTTAGTCCCCGTGTCCTGCTCACCACCTCACCACCTGGCTGCTGTAGTCCTCTGTCGTGGCTACCTCCTCTAGCCCCTTCATCTGCTCCTCTTCCTCCTCCAATCCTCCTCCTCCTCCTCCTAGTCTCCACAGCTCAGCCAGATAGGTCCTGTGCAGCCGCTGCCTCTGCTGCCTCTCCTGCCACCTCCTCAGACGCTCCTCCTGGTGCTGCCTCTGCCGGTTGTACTGGTAGCGCCGAAGGAAGAGCTCCTTGGCGTACTCGTACAGCTCCATATCGAGGGCATTCAGCCCTTCAATGCGCCACCGCACCTTCTCGCTGATTCCCACGCTGGCGGCGCGCGTGCTGTTGATCTGCGTGAAGGCCCGGATGAATCGCAGGCCGAACGTCCGCTCGAACAGGTACTGCGTCTTGCGCTGGAACTCTGTCAGGCCATAGAAAGCCATGTTGCGCAGGTTGGCTTTGGCGCTGGCAAGCAGGACGCGGCCTCGCTCCAGCTCGCTCTGGGACGACATGTTGTAGCAGCCCACCAGGCTGAGGTCCGCCAGCATGCGGACCTGCCGGTTGTTGGCAAGGTTAGAAGGGCAGCTCATGAAGTCCACCAGGGGCACGCCTGTCCAGTCTTCACCGCTGTAGCAGGCGGGGAGCTCGTCCTGAGTAGGCGGGCGGCCATCACACATGTGGAGGGCGGTTTTCCAAGTGGCCCCACGCTGCACATGCTTCCACTCACTGAGGTAGCGTGACACAGGGTCCCGTAGCATGGTGATGTAGTAGAAATTCCTGCAGAGACAGATAAAGAGATACATAAGACGATGTGTGTAGTAGGCACATGAGCTCAAGGATACGTCCAGAATGCCTTTCTTTGACTTAACGGAGTAATTCAACATTCTGGCACATACACTAATTACTTTTTATTTCCAAAAGTTATGAGACAATCAAAACCACTCTCATGTCTGAATGCTAAATATGAAGCTACAGCCTTTTACAGTATGTTTAGCTTAGCATAAAGACCTACTTTTTGACCTTTGCATGTAGGGGTGGGAAAAACAATTCACTTAAATATTGCGATTTTGTTTTTACGATTTTTCAAAAACAATTTTATAATGCTTTGGTTAATATAATTCAAATTTATTGTGGTCTTAAAGCAAGGTGACATCATATCCCTTTCAAGAAAAACAAAGTCAAAGCAAGAAAGCAGAAAATGGTGGATGGTCTGAGGACAGAACCGCAGGGTGGCTGGTTAGCTAATTGTTGTCTCTCATTTGTGGTCTGATAAACATAGAGAGAGAAAAAGCAGGGTATTTAACATTTTCCTATGATCTAGTGTTAAATAAGTAAAACAAAAATTACAATAAATCATAACACTGAATTACAGTGCTTAAAAATCGTAATAGATATCCAATCAGCACCCAAGTATCATGTTGAATCGGGAGATACACATATCTTCCCAGCCATATTTGCACAGATAACATGAATTTTATTTTAGTCAAACAGCCCCAGCATTTTGTTTTAAAACAACGTCTTAGACTGAATTACGCCAGCATTCAGTATTTAGTTTGGATGTGTGCAGTGAATGATCCAAAGGTTGAAGAAACTGTCTGACAAAACACCATGAGCCACATCTTCAACACAGTGAGGGAGGATGAAACTATACATCAAATTTCTCATATCCTGCCGCAGTTAAAAAAGAAATATGAGCAGGAAGAAATACCACAGCACTGGAAGTCTATAGAGCGAACAGAGAGTGTGATTAGGGTTTAAATGAAAAACATCATCGAGTGCGTCTGAGGGTGTTAGAGAATAATGACACAGAAATCAGTGCAAACCTAGCAGGTAAAGCATTTAATATCCTGCAGATGTGAAATTATTTTTGTTTTTGTCACACCAATTTGCTCCTGCCTACCTCTGGTAATGAGTTTTTTTCGTCTCCAGCACCTTTCGTGTATCTGGATCACTCTGATCTGCCACGAACGACGCTTCAAAAAATTGCTGTAACCCAGCTGCGCGCAAACCTTTCAACCGACAAACACAGCTTTTCGCTCTTATCTATTGAGTTCAGAGATGACCGGCATAACAGCGAGGTGACTGAAGGAGTCAGTGCCGGGAGAATTTCAGCCATTTTCAAAAAGTTTTTCAAAAGGAACACAACATAGATAAAAGGGAAATTGAAAACGTTCATCTTGTGCGCAAAGATCACTGTGACCTTACGATGTCAGAGACAGCAACCAAATATAAAGCCCAAATAAAAAGCTGAACATTTTATTTCTTTCATTCCTCAGGGCTGCAGTTTATTTTCCGGGAGCTTTCATTCAACAGCTAAATAAAGAAATCAGATTCAAGGACATTCTGCAGCAATATTGCTCTGGAAAATTCTCTTTCAAACCCTACAACAAGAGTGACCACTTTCCCTTTTTCCCTATATGTACTCTTACAACTTGTTGATGCCTCTTTCTTGGACTACCTGTTACCCTGCTGGTGTACAGCAGTGTTTTCCATTCGATTTTCTCTCCTTGTGAGTAAGTCTCTGTGGACTGAATTTGGCTGAGAAGAGCACAGACTGCTGTGATGAGCTGGATGAGCTCCCAAAAATCAGATCCCTTACGGTTTGTGGGTTTCTCAGTACCTGAGTGAGTGTGTGTGATTAGGTGAAGGCAAGTTTGGACTATTTGTTTTGACAAAAGCAGTGCCAAGAAACACACTGGCGTATCTCACCTGGTGAAATACCAAATTTGAGTGAGTGACTAATTTCTCTTTTTATTAATAAACCAAGAAGCCCTCCACAGTTTTATTAAGGCCCTTTTTGCTACAACACAGTAGGAAAAACTGGTAATAACCACAAATAATTATACATCTTTCTTGCTCTGTGTGACTCTTGTCAGTTACTCAGGGCCTGTATGAAAGTTATTTTTGTGGGGAGACGGATGAACCTTTCAGTTTTCCCCCCTTTTCTTGTATCTGTGACTTCTCTCTTAAATTCCTCAAACACAAAAAATGTTATTTAGCAGTCCAGTAAGTATAAATGATACCTTTAACTTTGTAACTGTAACACCCTCCACCCTGTGTCTTGATATAATACATCGGTATAGAGAAATCAAGATGACGTGCCCTGATTTAAACATTTACGTAGATTAATTTAATCTAAGATTAGTTCTAATCAGAGTTTTGGAAAACAAGGTTTAAAATGCCTCAATCCAGATTTAAAATTTAAGCAGGGTTTTGTTGCACAATTAAAGCTAATCTCCATTTAGAAAAAGCACATTTAGTGATGCAAACTAAAATTAAATAGAGTTCAATCAATATGGATATGCTTGCTTACCCAAAATAAAATAAATAATTTAACTTTCAGCTGCTCTTTATTCCTTAACAAAATGCCACAGTGTTTATTAGCTAGCTAAAAAGTCGGTTAGCCTAACAGTAATGTTACCCATGATGACTTGGCAGGAAGCTCCAATTTCTCCTCTTTTGAGAAATAACTTGCTGGAAGAATTAATGGAGCAAAACTGCCAAATAATAGAAGTTTAAAACAAACAAAAAAGGACAACAGCACAGTATGGAAAAGGGAGACTGCCTGGCAGCAACTGGCAGAGAGTTGTAACTTCTCTTTCTTTCACTGCCATGTTTAACAGTTGCGCCAATCTCCCTGTGAAGCTTCACAACAGTTTTCTTGCTGAACCAGTATCTTGAAAGAAGTTCAGCACAATCATAAAACTCAATTGGGTTAACTCTGTCCCTTAACTCTCTTCGAAGCAATACTATTTTGCTCAATCCATCTGGAAAAGGCAGCCATTTTAAAAGTTAAACCTCCTCAAGAGCAAGTTTAATGTTTAAAGAGATGTTAAAATTGAATCTTTTTTGATTTTATGCTAGTTTTAAAATATGATGCAACTTGATAGTATCATTTAATCAGGTTTAAGTTAATCTTTGTTGTTGCAACCCAGCCTTAGTCTCTTGATAGAACATAAATTTTCACAATAAGTGCCACCAATGTGTTTGGCAAACAAAATGCCATGCTAACAAAGTGTTGTTGTTATAGAAAAGATGATTTAAGTGGTTCTACGTTTCATCGTGGACTGACAACTACAGACAACCACAGTCAACATGTTTTATCTCACGACACTGATTAGTAAAGCAATTGGCAATATGCGATGCTGAACGTGCATCATATTATATTTATGTGACACTTTTATTCCAGTCCTGCGCTCTGTTATAAAGCAGAATTGCAGAGCAAGTGTACAGGAAATTGAAAAATAAAGCACTCTTTGTTGGAGTTAATGTTCAATCACATGTGTGCTATTTTTCAAAGCAAAAATATTGGTCCTATCAGCTCCTTATGTGATTATTCGGAGAAAATAAAGCCATGAAGCCATAGAAATCACTCCCCCTTTTCTGACGACCTCTCCCCCCTAGTAACTTTCATACAGTCCCTCATGCCTGCTGTCATTTCAGAACATGCAGTTCCCTCCCTGTCCAGCAGTTGTCCTCAGTGTGTTGCCACCTTTCAACATCAACTGTCCCCCCACACCCACCTGCACACCTGCTCCACATTCCCTCATCAGCCCCCCAGCATACCTGGCCTTCAGTTATTGTTTGCTGCCATCTGTGCTGCCAAAGTGTTCCAGCCTTTTTGTCCTCCTGTTCCAGCCCGCTTTGATAATGACCCCTTACCTGCTTTGTTGCCCACCTGCTTTGCCACACTGGACCACCTGTTCTGACTGCCTGTTAACCAAACTCTGTTTTCAGTAAGTTTTGCTTTTACCTCAGCTGTTTCGTCTGCAAGATGTGCATTTGAATGCTGTGGAGTGAGCCTTTGCAAATATTTAAATAGCACAACTAAAAACTTTCTGATTAAATTTTTGTAAAGGATAGATTCAAAAAATGAAGCCAAAAAGCCTGATATTATAGTTATGCACCTATCACAGATAGATCATTATCGGGGTATACATTTTCTGATATGCGTGGACATGAAAACATTTTTTCCAGAACATATATTGCTGAAAACAATGCTTGGGGTGATTTATCCAGCAAAGTGCGCTCCGACTCCATTGTATACAATGCTCTTAGCACTGTATGGCCCATTCTCTTGTAATGTTAGCAGAGAGTGTCACACTCACAGCTGATCAGACGCCAGCGGAGCGGAGTGGAGCAGTCTCTTCATGATAAGTTGTCAGCTAGTTTGTGAAATATATATTGGAAAGTTAATAAACAATGACACCACCATTTTCCCTTTAATGTTAACATTTTCCTTGAAAAGCGTCCACATCACTCATGCTTATCACATCTATCTGTTTGCTATGTTAGCAAGGTAGCTAGTGTTAGCCACCTATAGTTTGTCAGTACAGTCATGACGTAGATTGAAATTTAAGCATCGGAGCTACATTGTTATCTAGTTGGTTAGCTGTGATGCTTGAAAGTTAACAAACAATGTCCCCATTTTTTATCAACTTCACAACAAGCTTATTGTAACGTTACTCATTTGCTACATTAGCTAACTAGTAGGGTTGGGTACTGAAACTCTGTACTTTTTGTACTTGGTACCGATTCACGTCGGTACTACCGAGTACCGATTCACTTAAAATGAATCGGTGCCAAATTTTGGTACCTGAGGTGGAGGCGGAGCGTGAGCGCATGACTTGCACCTCAGACTCAGCACCAATGGCGACAAAAAAAATGTGCAGACAAAAGTTCACGTGCAGCACTGTTCCTAAATGTTCTCAACAAAATGTTGAAATTGAGAAGTTTAGACTATGGGCCCGAACAACGCATAGTGCGTCCAAATTCACACCCTTTCTTCTCTGTGGATTTTCTCCGGAGCCGTGAGTCATAGCGAGAAGCCACGCATATCAGCGGAAACAGCAGAACTGTAGCTTTCTGACAAGGCCTAGCACTTGTCGGTAATCCAATGTTTTCACAGCGAAAAAAAAAATTGATAAAAGTTACAATAAAATGATGTACAACAGAGCTTTCATACAGCTTTGCACACACATTACTGTTGGATGGATTACTCACGAATGCAGGCTCGCACAGAAATGCCACGCATATCACATGAAAGCGCAGGACCACACACATCATTGTGCTGTCATCCCATCACGCTATAAATCCAGATCTATTGTCTACAAAATAAAAACCTGATGAATTTCTTTACAATCCATTATACAGATCTTGTTATCAGTCACTTCATATAGTGAGGAATATCGTATCTTACCATGTCTTACAGTGAGTTCACACCGGACGCGAGGCGAATTTTTCACGCAATAAGATTACATACAAAGTCAATGTAAAGACGCGAATAGACGCGTCCTTCGCGTCATTCGCCTCTTCGCGCAAGTTCAAAATATTGAACTCGAGCAAAATATTCGCTTGATGCTGTGTCGGGGCAGCCTATCAGCGTTGAGATTTTCCTGTCGTCACCGACGTCACTGACGTGCTGCTGCAGTTGTCGTAAACAACATTCATTCAGGCGACATGTGACTCGCCAGATACAGTGAATATTTATTGATTTTCACACGCCAAAAACTGCCACTGTCTCACTGCAGTAAACAACATTCATTCAGGCGACATGTGACTTGCCAGATACAGTGAATATTTATTGATTTTCACACGCAAAAAACTCACCGGAGACAGATGGATATTTATTTTGGTGCTAATATTCAATGCAGGCTCCACTTCACCGACGGTGACTGGGATGCTCGCCCTCACTGCAGGTGTCTGGGTTATGGAGAACGCAGGTAGCCTTCACACACTTCTCTGCCATATCTGGATGGACCTCAATGGTCAACAACTGCCCCGCGTTGTTCCGAAAATGGAGGACAAGCTAATAATAGATGTTTGTGGCCACCCTGAGCTTTATGACGTTACGTCCCCAAATTATAAGCTTCGGACCAAGAAAGACCTGGCGTGGAGGAAAGTGAGTGAGGAGGTCGGTCTGCCTGGTAAGTTTTGAAAATTGATTCCAACTATCGGCTGTACGTTTCTATCAACAAAGTTAGCACTAGCATTAGCCCCAGTTAGCACAACCAATGTAGCTTGCTTTCCAGCCGGCATACTTGTCTGATTTACTAGCGGTGTGAACACACTGTTATTCACACCAGACTGTTTTGTTCCGGCCTCAAAGTTTGGTACAAACCCCAACCCAACAACTACAGTTGTCGCATTTACAAAAATTTAAATGTGTTCAGTGAAATAATGGTTTAGAATAGGAACAAGTGTGTAGCATCAATCATGTAGCTGGCTGGTTTAGTAGAGAGCAGTGGTGGAAAGTAACTAAGTCGGTCACATTTACTCAAGTACTGTACTTTGGTTAAATTTAGAGGTACTTGTACTTTATCTCAGTATTTCCATTTTTGGCTACATTATACTTCTACTCCACTATAGCAGTACATTTTATTAAACTACATTTATTTCACAACTATAGTTGCTAGTTACTTTTCGGATCAATATTATATGTAAAATATATGATGAGTTAAAAGGAACAGCTCAAATAAAATGGGTTTTTTTACTCTTATCGCCCACAGATGACTGAAACAGTGTGGGACTACGTCTCCTAAGATGTTGTACTTGTCTGCAAATACCTGCAAAGCAAAGACAAGCCAGGCATCTAGCAAAACCAGCCATTTGTTCATTTCTAGAATTTGTTGACAGTGTGCTATAATGTCAAGTTTTCTTCAATAAAGTCATTTTCTAAAGAAAGCAGCCTTCTGAGTATCTTTGCATGGTCATATTGGTGCCAAATCAGAAGACAAACCACATAGAAAAGTCTATTTTTATTCTGGCTCAAAAATTCAATATACTAATTTTTCTCTCTAATATCGGTATCAATTTCAGTTTCAAAAATCCCAAATTGGTTGGGCACTCATTATACTTTATAAAAAGGTAGCAATTAGGTGCCAGACTATAAGCAGCAGGCATCCAAGAGACAGAGCTGAAAACGTGCAAATTTTGCAAGGTGAAACACAAAATGAGATTCAATCCATGGTTGGCTTCTACTTTCACTGTCTGGAAGGCATGTTTACAAAGAGTCACGGACAACTCTGCATAATACAGTGTGCTTTTAAAATGCATTGATCGCCATCAGTTAAGTTGTTTTGCTCTAAATTTGCAGTGTAGCCTAGTTGATGTACTGGAGCTTTGACAACAAGAGCATCTGTACAGCTGTGATTGTTTTGAATTCACTGCTAAAGTGAGAAATTAGATTAATTGTGAGAGAAGTTGTGTTGCTGAGCAAAGAGTGCACAGCCAAACAGCCTTAAAAGGTCCACAATTTAGCAATTATTGCCAGACGGCAGATATCAGTCAGCTGTGATATATACTTAAGTGAGTGCCATGATGATATCATGGCAGAACACATACGCAGACAGGCACACCACCCAGAGATAATGGCCATCCACAGTGGAAGCTAAGTGAATTACCCTGCCATCTTCACCGGGTTGAATGGACAGCACTAGATGGATGGACACACACGAGCGCCTCACAAAGCGTTCCTTTGTTGTACTTCCTGGAAAACAGCTCAGTCTTTTCCTCCTCCTGTGCCTATCATCTATCTGTACAGCTAACCGCGAGACAGCCAGATCAATAAATGTCCATGCAACCCCGCCTTTCTGCGTCTGTGCTTTCATCGTGACCTATTGACAAAGACCAGCAAATGTCAAAGCTCTCTTCTTACTTGTGTCAGGGACAGAGGCAGGGTCAGATTATGAAGGTCAAGAATAATTAGTGGTTGGATGAATGGCTGAGGGTTTCTCATGCAGGGAACAGATAGTGTCACTTTGATTGAGCATTTTTTTTTTTAGCATTTATTAAAGAAGAAAACAATCATGACATCACCAGTAGGAGGTGCTCTGCATTCTTATCCAGGCATTTCTATTAGTGCTTTCAGTCAAAAATATTTATTTTGTTGCTGTGTTTCTGGCTATTTGAAAAAAGCAGCAATATCCGTTGTCTTTTAGCACTGCTTTGGTCGCGACCAACTCAAGCTCTTTAGCTGGTAAATGCTCCACTATATTCAGTCGCTAGTTTCTAACATTGTCTGTCTGCTGTTTGATGTTTGGAAAGTAGTGTATAGTCTGTTTTTAGAGCCTCCTGCTGTGGCTTGAACAACGCTGATGAGAGAGGCAAGAATAGGTTTGGGTATCAGGACCCAATACCTTTCAGGTGTTGACTGCTATAATCCAGTTCCAAGTAGTATTGAAACTTCTCCACTTAAACGATACCCACATTCAATCTTTTTTGCGCCGCGGGTCTGATCCCGGACAGGTGGACTCTGTCGTTAAACCTGTTAATATCCGCTAGGTAACGTTAGCTGCATTATGCTAAAAGGTAGCCCTCTCATTGTTTGTGGGCTGGTGGACTCTCACAACTGTCCCTGGTGCAGTGCTTACATTTCCGCAGTAGCAGCAGCTACAATCCATACAGCCTGTGGTGTTGTAATCCGAGTGTATTAGACAGTTGGTAGTTTAGTATGCTGAGATGCCACCAAAATGGTGAGAATGACCCCAAGCCATCAGCTTAAAGATGCTAAAACATAGAATAGAATAGAATAGAATAGAATAGAATAGAATAGATCTTTATTGTCATTGTACATTGTACGACGAAATTGCAGAGCAAACCCGTTAGTGCAAATTTATAGATAAAACATAAAAACATAAGAACATTGGTACTAAGATAAAAATAAATAAAAAACACATGAATACCAAGCACACAGCTCACACGCACAGACACAGCTCACAGACACATAGTCATGTGATTATTGCACAGTCACTCTTTTTATGCCTTGATTGTGTTCAGCGACACTATTGCTCTCGGGTAAAAACTGTTCTTGAACCTGTTTGTCCGGCATTTTATCGTCCTGTATCTCTTGCCCGAGGGTAGCAGTTCAAAGAGTTCATGTCCGGGGTGTGATGGGTCCCTTATGATGTTTTGAGCCTTTTTGAGGCACCTCGCACTGTACAGTTCATCTAGGGAGGGGAGAGAGCAACCAGTGATCTTCATGGCAGTGTTTATGACCCTCTGAAGTGCTTTTCTCTCTGCCGCTGTGCAGCTGGCATACCACACACACATGCAGTATGTCAACACACTCTCTATTGAGCAGCGATAGAAAGACACAAGCAGTTTTTGTGACAGGTGGTTCTTTCTGAGGAGTCTCAGAAAGTAAAGTCTCTGCTGTGCCTTTTTGATGGTCACTGAGGTGTTCGCACTCCACGACAGGTCCTCCTTGATCTGGATGCCCAGGAACCTGAAGTCAGAGACCCTCTCCACATAGTCCCCGCTGATGTACAGTGGTTGGATACTTTCCGTTTTCTTCCTCCGGAAGTCCACGATCAGCTCCTTCGTCTTGGTGGTGTTAAGGACCAGGTTATTTTCCCTGCACCACCCAGTCAGCTGCTCCACTTCATTTCTGTAGGCAGACTCATCCCCCTCAGAAATGAGTCCCACTACTGTGGTGTCGTCTGCAAATTTAATAGTGGTGTTGCTGGTATGGGCAGGGGTGTAGTCATGAGTGTAGAGGGTGTAGAGTAGGGGGCTCAGCACGCAGCCCTGGGGGGAGCCGGTGCTGATGCTGATGGATGCTGAGAGGTGGGAGCCTACTCTCACCCTCTGAGAGCGATTTGTCAGGAAGTCCAGGATCCAGTGGCAGATGGAGGAAGACAGTCCCAACCCCGTCAGTTTGGGCACCAGTCTGTGGGGGAGGATGGTATTGAACGCAGAGCTAAAATCAACAAAGAGTAGCCTTGCATAGCTCCCCTGCTGCTCTAGGTGGCTCAGAGCAGTGTGGAGGGCTGTTGCGATAGCATCCTCTGTAGATCTGTTAGCCCTGTACGCAAACTGGTGAGAGTCCAATGCAGGTGGCAGACTTGAGGTGATGTGCCCCCGAACCAGAGTTTCAAAGCACTTCATAATGATTGGTGTAAGTGCCACTGGACGGTAGTCATTCAAGCTGCTTACTGCAGTTTTTTTTTGGCAGTGGAACAATAACAGAGGACTTTAGACAGGGTGGGACGATGTACTGGGACAGGGACTGGTTGAAGATCCTGGTAAAGACAACAGCCAGCTGGTCTGCACAGGTCTTTAGTACACGTCCAGGTACGCCATCTGGTCCAGCAGCTTTCCTCGGGTTCACCCCCCTTAGTGTGCGCCGCACCTCATGTTCCTCCAACCTGAGGACGTTGTCACGGGTTGAGGGGTGTGATGTGACTGCATGTGGTTGCTCCGCCTCAAAGCGAGCGAAGAAGATGTTCAGTTCCTCCGCCAGCGAGGCGTCTCCATCAGCCACAGCGAGGTTGTTGGATTTGTAGCCGGTGATGTGCTGCACCCCCTGCCACACCTGCCTTGTGTTGTTGCTGCTGAGGTGTCCCTCTATTCTCCTCTGGTATGCTGTCTTGGCCTCTCTGATGCCTCTCCTCAGGCTGGCTCTGGCAGCACTGTACTGTGCCCCATCACCACACCTAAAGGCCTTGTTTCTCTCCTTCAGCAGGGTCCTGACCTCTCCAGTCATCCAGGGCTTTTGGTTTGGATAGACCCGGATGCGCTTCTCGGTGATAACCATATCCGTGCAGAACTTGATATAGCTCAGTACAGATAAAGTGTAGTCCTCCAGGTCCTGCTGTTCAAAGATGCCCCAGTTTGTTCTCTCAAAGCAATCCTGGAGCTGTTGAGAGGTGCCCTCAGGCCAGATTTTAACAGTCTTAGTTGTCGGGGGAGCACTTTTCCTGAGGGGGGTGTATGCTGGGATTAACAGCACGGACAGGTGGTCGGACTGGCCCAGGTGTGGTAGTGGCTTAGCCCTGTAGCTACTCTTGATATTAGAGTATGCCTTGTCCAGAGTGTTTTCTCCCCTAGTTGCACACTTAATGTACTGGTGGAATTTAGGGAGCACAGTTTTCAGTTCTGCATGGTTAAAGTCCCCAGCAATGATGTGCACCGCCTCCGGATACGCGCTTTGTTGACTGCTAATGGAGTGAGGTAACAGCCCGAGGGCCGTACTAGCATTAGCCGCCGGTGGTATGTAGACAGCAGTTAGCATGACAACATTAAACTCCCGTGGAAGGTAGATGGGCTATAGTTCCCTGTGGCTGAGGCTAACTGCAGTGCCAGATGGTAATTCTTCTTGCGTTTGTAGTTAAAAGTGACCCCCCTCATATTACATTAAGTAATTTGATCTATTATTGATATAAAATTATTCATTATAGCAGCTTTAATAGTTCTGGTGTATCTAAAATCTCCATTGTTCTTGAGAAATCCCAAAGAAGAAACAGTGCCTATAACTGTGTGTTGGTTGATGAGGCTGTCGTGAGCTAAAATAACCTTTCTTCACCATCCATCTCTATCAAACATCATCTGTCATTTGCTCTGGTTTATTCCAAGCCAGTGCCTAACCTCTTTGCTAATGTGCTAAATGGCTTTCAAGTCTTTCAGGCCTGAACAGGACAAAGTGGGAACATTTTCGATGTTCTCAGATATCTGATTGATCCAGCCAGTTCTCAGAGATATTTAAGTGAATGTACAAGATGCTGATTCTGTCACATAATAGCAAAATCACTGACAACCTTGCGTGTGTAATCATGCACGTCAAGGTAAACTTAAATCAGCTTGTCGCATTTTGCTGCCGATCAATCCGACGCCTCGTTCATGCCCTTCTCGCTGCCTGTCACCTTTCTCCATACAGCAAACCTGCAAACACTATTGATCGCCCTCTCTCCGTCTCTCTCCCCAATTGTCTCTCTCTCACTCTCTAAATCACCATCAAAAAGCTACAGAGGAAACTCGCAGCAAAAGATCGATATCTGCCTTGTTAATTCACTCACTACCATCAAGGACACAGTCAGTCTCATGATAAAAGCCTTGATGGAAACTATTTATGCTGCTGAAGAAGCAGCCCATACAAAACCTATCTGGATCGACAATAATCTCATTTATTTCATCTTTTTAAAATTGAAAATACATCATGCTGCTTTTAGTTGAGGCATTTCTGAAGAATGATTACTGCTCCAGCTCCGCCTCACACTGTTCCAACAAGTGCTGTCAATGAAGTATCACTTTGGAAGCCATTTCTATCAGCCAAGTTTGGAGAAGAAGCCAGTTTGAAAACAAGCACAGGACTGCACATCGATTTCACACTGAAGTTAGGGTGTTGATAACTCGCACAGTTGGCACAGATCCATTTTAAAGGTGTTTCTATACCCTCAAGGGATTCCTTAACCATTGCCTGTAAGTGGAAATTACAGTAAAAATAAAATAACCTTCAGTCATCTCCGCCTCAAGTCACATGCTGTTTTTAACAGTTCAGTTTTATCTCTCCAAAATCACTTTTCAATGCTACTTTGCTTGTGATAATGACAGCTTCACACACGTTTCTCACATCACACATAAAATAATGAACCTTGTCAGCAGCAGCCTAGAAAACACTGTAAAAACTCTTAAATGTGAGAGATATGAAAATGAATGTGTTTAAAGCTGCACCCATACAATATTTATATATTAACAATGGATCAAATGAATACTAAAATGTGAAAGGGGTTGTTCACAGCCGACTTCATTGTAGATGCGGGATTGCCTCTCAACTGGTGGCTGGATGAAATCATCAGTGGGGTGCTCAGTGCTGACGTTCCTTAGCTCAGTGCACCAAGTGAAGTGAGCTTGTACCAAATCTACAACATATTTTTTCAGTCTACTAACTAATGATGCAGTGTTGGATAGTCAAGTTTATTATTTTATTCAATCAATGCTCAAAACGTCAGCACTGAAAAGCTGCCTTTTTTCCCCAAAATATTTCCAATAGACCCTCTATAGTTTCTGAAGAGGATGTAAAAAAAGTTCACTTGGAAGACTGTGATTAAGTTTTAAATATATCTATAAACTAATGCATTATACACAATGAAGGGTATTTAGAGCTAAAAAAAAACCCAAGCCTAAATAGTTACACCTGTCTCCTGCTTTCTCTCACACATGCAGATGGGTATGTGTGAACCAGTGGCGGCTGCTGGTCTTGCAAACAGGGGAAGCTCACTTTAAGTTTACATCGTAATAGTTGTCATATTGTGGCGAGGCAGTAACTTATAAAAGGAGCATTTAATTGAAGCTGTTTTTCAACCACACTCATGCCACAGAACCACAGCAAAACACACCTCAAAGATTTTCAGATGGGTGAAAAGACCTGTTACATTTCCCCACCCTTCGCACCAAATCAATCTGAGGTGTTTATCTGCCCTGCTGTTTAACTCTAAGTTTCTCCTCGTAAGGAAGACTATCAAACGGCTTCACCAAAATCCGGTCGACAATATTCAAATTGTCTGCTATTATGTGCAGCCTGCTAGCTCGCTCGCTCGCTGGGGCTGCTGCGCGAGGATAGTGTGACCGCCCGTGAGTGCTTTGGGACGGTGGAGGGACTCACAGCAGCACCCGCTGCTCGTTGGGGACAGTAACTGCAGAGCGACAGAAGTCAGAGTCTCCAAACACGAGTACAGTCTCCAATAACACCAGAAAAAGATGCTAGATTTGTCACTTGTCGTTTTTAACAAAGAAAAAGTCACTAAGAGGATTGGAAAAGTCTCCAGATCAACTCGGAACAATGGAATGAAACTTGAAAAATGTTCCGGTGGTGGTTTATATTTCAAGATCGCTGATTCACTCATTTCGCTGTCAAACAAAAAGGGATTCAGCCTCAGACAGATCATCCAATCATCATGCAGAAGCCCAGCGTCCAGGCCAGCCCACTGCCCCATAGACCCCCAGAGACGCTGAGCGTCCGATGGGCGGGACAAAACCGAGCATTTATCCAATGACTGTCTAGTTTCGCTGCAGTGGAACAACCCACTCTATGCTTCCCCATTGAAGTCTTTGGACGCTGAGCTTCAACACTGTTTAATGCACTGTGACGCTACGGGAATGAATGAGAAGGAAGTCGCGTCAGTGACCTGTGATAAGTAGCTGATTCTGAACAAAAGTTGAACGCGTTCTAGCGCATATTTAGTCAATGAAATGTAAACACAACAGTACATATTTGACCACTTATTTCTTGACATTTTAGGGGAAGCTGAGCTTCCCTTGCAGTCTTAGAGCAATCGCCACTGGTGTGAACAATTACAGCTGATTGCACACTTCTCTTTGGAACAGCAATAGTGTGTTTTATTTACTCAGGCATTTTAATCTGGGCTCTTTTCACCCCAGAGACAGCAACTTTACGCACTAGTTACTAATTTTCTAAAAAAAAAAGGTGGCCCCAAAATGTTGTAAATGCCCCAATTTTTTTAAACAGTGGGGGCAAAATTACCACCCAAATATTTTTTAAACCTCCTACACTGCCTGTAAAAGATAAGATAAGGCTTGTTGTTTTCAGCCCCTTTTGCTATGTGACTTTCTTGCCCCTAACAGCTTTTTAAGACGAGTGAGGAGTCAGCAGTCACTAGCCCCTTTTACACTGCCAGATTTTCCACGAATGTTGGGCCGTTTTGCCGACAAGCTGCAAGCGTTTAGACACACTGAGCCGGATTGGCGAGTTGATCCAAGGTGCCCAATTTTCTGCCTCGTAGGGTAGACATATTGGCGGCTGTTGATGACTTTTGGGAGGAGCTGTTGATGATGGCGCACGTGCGAACAGGAAACAGCTGATAGCAGGAATTAGCAAGCAGCTAGTAGCAAGAGGGAAACACAAACCTGACAGACACGGTAAAGATAAGCAACTGGGGAGACAAGGAATTGCGCAGCCTCCCTGCCCTTGCAAATGAAGAGGCTATTACTGTAACCGTCAGATGACAGGAACGGTGAAGAACAGGCCGACTTACGAGAGAATCGCCGAAGGACTGACCAGCCGCGGCTTCCCTCCCACATCACTGTTTACGTCACACGCTGGGCTACATGTTTTGTTACTTGCTCACGCCCCCCATTGCCCCGAAAAAGGCGCAATCTGTATAAACAAAAGTAGGTAGGCGGCATTTTGCCGCACTCCCCGATTTTGTTTTCATACTGCCAATGCTGAAAAAAGACTGATTGGGCTTTCCTGCAAATTTGCACAATTCCTACCTAAAAAGGGCTAATGACATACAAAACAGTTAATAAATAAATTTTGTGTGAATTGTGAATCACTGCAACCATAAGAGCACAGTCATTCATAGGCGCACAAAATATTAGGCTGATTGATCCAGTAGTTTGCGAGATTAGCTGCAGACAGGCAAATTCACACACACACACACACACACACGACCGAATGCATGATCCACTCTAGGCTTACGTCCAGGCAGAGACAATGATGTGTTTACAGCTTGGCCGAAAAATCAGTTAATGTAGGTTTTTAGACTTTGAAAAAGAAGTTAAAGTTATGTAAATTCAAGGATTTCAATTTGAAAAAGGCAATAGCCATGACATATTCTGATCATTAATGGTGATTTAGCAACATTTTTCAATAAAAATTTGACAAAAGTTCCTGAGTTGTTTGCTTTTATTGCCAGGCCACTGTCAGTTAAATCTTTTTCTCCCCAAACTTTAATTCGGATTTTTGGTCCTTTAATCTTTGTATATAATGACGAAAACTCTGTCTGTGAGTGTGTGGTTGTGTCTGTCTGTGTGTCTGTTCCACGTTTTTCTCCTCACTGACTTGGTCAATCCATGTGAAATTTGGCACAGTGATAGAGGGTCATGGGAGGATGCGAATGAAGCAATATTACATCAGTTGGCCAAAGGGGGGGCGCTATAGCAACTGATTGAAATTGCAAACTTTGAATGGGCACATCTCATGCCCCGTATGTCATAGAGACATGAAACTTTGCACAGAGATGCCTCTCCTCATGAGGAACAAATTTGCCTCAAGGACACATAACTTCCGGTTATATAGATTTTCCGCCATTTTGAATTTTTTGAAAAACACTTAAAATCGATCTCTTCCTAGGAAGTTTGACCGATCTGCATGAAACTCGGTGAACATAATCTAGGGACCAATATCTAAAGTTCCCTNCTAACCGCCATATCGATTTTTACTAAATTTGGTAGATATGTAGAACAGGATGCCTCAAGGTGACTGGAGAAATTTAACTCTAATTGGCAACTGGGTGGCGCTATAACAACAGAAAAAAGCTTAAAAATGGCTAAAATGCGACCGATCGCTGTGGCTCCCCCTGTGGCCAAATCGTAGGACAGCAGGTTCAGGAAATTGTACATGGGACATCATACTATCAAATTCACAAAAACACTGTCTGAATACATTGCTCTTCCTAATGGGTTCAGCTGACTATTAAATCTGCGATTTCCTATGACCTGTATCCCAAACACACACCATGTGAAACCGTACGTGGGCAACTGTGCACTCAATGGGTATGGACTAATAATAGATATTTATGAAATAAAATATACTTTTTATGGGTTTTAATTAACACATAAATCACCACAATTTTACACCAAAGTAAACAAAACCAGATCTATTCTTAAAATGATCATGTTTGCAGCAAAGTGTTCAATGAGACTCCGAACAGGGAGAACATTCAACCCTTTGACCAGAAAGGATTTTGTGGATCACACTGCATTTGGCAAAGCAGATAAAATATTAGCCTGGTTCGATTTTCAGCTTAGCCAACTTGACAGTGGGTGAATGGGTAACTACAGAGGAGCAGGAGAAACAAATGGGAAGAGCTATAAAACACAGCAGACGGGCTCAGATTCCCAAAAAAGTAAATGAGGCTGGCAATTAGATGAATGAAAGAGGAATGTCAGAGGGTACAAATTCAGCAACAGCAGGTCGGCATGTTAAAGGGGATGTTATCAAGATGACTAAGCGAAGCTGCTCAGCTGCACAGAGACCTGGGGAGTCTCATCACATCAGTCTCCAGAACAAGAGGTCGAGCGGGATCCATTTTCACTCATCTGATTCTCTCTCTTGTACTAATTTAATCTTTGCGTGCCAATTACAGGAAAAATGATCCCTGTCCCCATCTGTGCACTGCGGGATCACTATCCAACAAGCACATACACACACAAAAAATACAACACAACACTCTCCTTCAGTCCTAAATGATCCGTCAGTAGCACACCACAACATAACCCAGTTATAGGGAATATCGGCAGGTAGCATCACTTGATAAATCTTCCAGAAGCACGGAGTGTGAGGAGAGAAATGTTGAGTGAGGAGACTGGTGCTGCACTGTGATCTTCATTGGTCGCAGATATGAGATGCTATTTTGGGCGATAAAGGAAAAGCCCCAGGGATGCTGGTGTGGAGACGAGGGAACCGAGAACGCTCCCGGAAAGATGAGGTGTCCGGGCAAGCGAGGGTGTGAAGATGTGGTTTTGCTGAAAACTAGGTGAGGGGAGCTCATGGGAGGAGCGGCAGCCAACACACACTTAAACAAATTTAAGTATGTAGATCATCTTTGCATAGAAACTCTTCTCCTGGGAACGCAATCCTCCATCTGTATTAAAATTTGGCTGTGTTTCAGGTTGCTGCATTTTCCCAGAGTTCATTTGGTGTTTTAAACACACCCACAAGAAGCATAGTGTCGAGGACATCCGCGCACACAACAACCTGGCGTGTGCAGCTTTAGTAGCTTTAGCGTCTTAGCCTTAACCTTTCCTTGACATCTTAATCTTTGCAGCTTTGTGAGGTGTCAGCCAGTCCTCTAGGTCCATGTAGATATGGAAAGGATAAATGGGAGACTGTACTCTGCAAAGGTCACATCTACCCACACAAACTACTGAGGAATTTCTGAAAAGCAATTCACTTTTAAGCAATATGTGAGGGCTGCTTCCAATGCTGTGCTGTATGTTTTCCTGCAGCATTTTGACATAGGGTCTTTGAAAGAGCGTTTTGCAGCGTGTATCCCTTCTGCTATTATTACACTGTAAATTAAATTTAAGGTACAGTATGCCAGAGCCCACACTTATATAAGGCTCACTTGGAAAATAAAAGAGAAATAGGTCCTTATTGAATCTGACGCATCTCCCATGCAATTGAACAGTTTCATTCCATGATGACTTATCTGCCATCCATCCAACAAGGCAGCACAGAACCGAAACCATGAGGCAGTTTGATGGATAGCACATAATGATCTGTCTAGCAGACTTTCTCCCTGTGATGTTTTTTTCTTTTAACAAACACACTTTTTTGTAGAAAGAAATCTTCAATCCAGTCGACAGGTTTCTGTATAAATCTGGACTTCTGGATTAATCCCCCCCTCCTTCCTCCTCCCTAGTATAATAAAACCTGTCTTCGACTGCCCCTAATCCCCCTAAGGAGTGTGGAGATTACCAAGATCCTCTGAATATCTCACATTTCTCACAAGAATACAAGATGCTGCTCACTGTCATGAAGGGAGGGCACTGGAGGGTTTGATTTAACGAAACAACACATTTTGTGCACAAGTAACTTCATCCTATATCTGATTTTAATGCCCTTGATGTAAGTTGATGTAACTTACCGATATTTTTCAAGGTGTTGTATCAAAGTTAGAAATTCCATTTTTGTTAAGATGCTATTCTATATTCCATGACACAATCTCTTCTTATTAAAAAAATCAGTTGGAAAAAAGTCAAGCTCTAATTATGGGATTCAAACTAGTATACCTCAAGTATTTTTGCCCGAACTCTGGTTGTTATGACCATTGCTGGCTTTCAAAATATTGAGCTTTATGCAGCTTCACTTTGCCAGCAGCACATCTCTAATAGTAAAAACATGTTCTATCAACACACACACCAGTGGAACTTGTCCTATGGAAGTCCATTTCAACCACTTGGAAAAAATAATCTACCACCCATGTCTTTTTGCATTAGGGCTCATAATTATCAGATATTTTCTCTTATCTCCTATCTTAACTTTCTAAAACTCCGACAATTTGGAAGATAGTATCTCATAATCATGAGATGCTAATTCATAAATACAAGAAGTTTTCTCATATGTATAAGATGCTATGTCTTGACTCAGCATCATCATTAATGAGGTGATTGAGAAATATAATAGAATTTGAATTTGAAATATAATAAATAATAATAATGATAATCTTTATTTCTGTAGCACTTTTCTAAACCAGAGTTGCAAAGTGCTTCACAAAATACATTTCAGTACCCTAAAATATGTGTGGAAAAAAATCCCAGAATCCGATAAATATAATTAGATTTTGTGGTGGTATGTAGGATCAAGGCAAATAAATTAATTAAAGTTTGCTAAATCATACTTATGAGGGGGAAAAAAATTGCTGGATTTTTTGAAAAGTGGCAGGTGGTCTTTCATATGCCTTTACCCAATGTCCAATTAGCTGCTGGCTAATAATTACCATAGTGTTACTGGGTATTTTAAAATGAAATAATTGGCAAGTAGGGCATTTAGCAAGTGATGTTATAACAAAATGTCTGCAGACATATATTTTTGACACAAAGTGTTGGTTTTATACTGCCAACTACAAAATGTTTTCACATTGGAACCCTCTGTAATTGCTGGCGGGATATTTGGGAATTTTCCCACAAGACCTCCCCGACTGTATAAGTGTGTCATCAACACAGGCAGTAAACAGAACATCAGAATCCACCAGTGCTGGTTTTAGAAATCATTATGAGTTCATTATCGTATTTACACTCATGCAATAGACTGCACAGCCGTGTGTCTGCTGTACTTTGTTTGTGGTTTGAGCTTAAATGCAAATTTTTAAATGTGGGTGTTTCAATAACTCACACAGATCAAGGAACTGTTGTACCTTCAAATATGATATGAACACAGCAGGACGGCACTAAGATGAAGACAACAAATGCTGCATTTATACTGCATGAAACAGCACGGCTCTACCCAACTCAGCTGGCTGTTTTTTGGTTTTCCATTAGCAAAAGATGTGGATTGTAACTGGTACTTTTTTGATACCACCTTGAAAGAGATGCCAAGTGAGCAAAGCTGATACTAGGAGGACACTGCAGACCACTGACTGTTCAGAGAGAATCATCACTTGTGCAACATGGCACAGCCTGCACACACCAGCTCTTGGCTAAGCTGTCATCAGTAGTGACCACCGTTGTTTTATTCACTTAACGCTGATTTTAAAATATGGATGCCCACAAAACTATGCCGTACACTACGCCATACAATTGAGGAAGTGCAGATGTTCCTCTGTTTAGTTGCCGATAAAAGGATTCAGCGAGTGTTGACTTGAAGATGATGTCACAGCAGTTTCACGTGGCGTCCCTCGGGCCATTAGCTGAGAATCCCACCTACACTGAGAAGGTACTATCTGCAGTGGAAATAGTAAAGCACCTGGTACCAAAAGTGAGTTAAGGCGAGCAAAACAAGTGGAAATACAGCAAAAGTGTCCAGTGCTAAATTTATGAATAAAAAAAATTATGATAATTGCCTCTACAAAATAGAGGGCGAGACTGTATGTGCAGGGAGGTGTGTGAATTACTGAGACAGGATGTGTTTAATTGCTTTCTGGAGGTAGAAAGCATTTCATTAATGTAGAGAGGTAGTATCTTTTTTTCCATACCTTCATAGCTTCCTGACATTTCACCAGGGTATATGCTATATGAAAAAAAAATATGTAAAAAGAAAAAGAAAGGAAAAACCATAAAAGCTGAGCTGCTGGTGATATTAGTCATTGTAGCATGTATGACATTGTCTAGGGCTGGGCTATACATTAACATTTTCCAGCTGATCAGTTGGAACCAGCAGCAGCGTCACCCCACACCCTTGTAGTTTCAGCTAGGAGATGGAACTCATCGTAAAACACACTTTATTTAAACGTGACAGAAACTAAATAAAACCCACCAAAACCCTCTTGGTTATTGTTTCCACTGTTCCAACAATCACCAAATCTTGTTTGATTAATAAATCCCTATTTCACATTTGGATGTGAAAACATGCTGTTTTTCCTGCTGTCTTTTTCTGCTATTGCTGGCCGGCTTTTTGCTAGTCCTGTGTTGTTATCCCCACCACTCGCTATCGCCATGTTTGTCAGCTCAGCTGCCCTTCCCACCAGTAGAGAGTAACCTCTAGTGGCGCATGCTGTGAGTTTAATAGAATGATGAACGTCTGTATTTTTGATGTTATTGAAAATCATACTTCAGGGATTTCTAATACCCTGATATACCATAATACTGCCCAAGCCTAGTAAAATCTATGATAGTGAGGCACCGAATGAAAAAACATGGAAATCTACTTCTTGCTGAGAGTTAGATGAGAAGAACGACATCACTCTTGTGTCTGTGAGTAGCATCAATCTTGTCATCTAACTCATGGCAAGAAAACAAGCTTCCAAAATGTCAAGCTATTAATTGATGGGTACAGTTAGCTTTATCTTTAGATTCTAATGGATTAATGTTGTACATCTAAAGATAAAGCTAACAAATCTAAAGATAGATCAAATTTTAAAGGGTCCCACAGGTCAGAGCCATTTGCTAATATGATCATCGTTCTTCAGTACAGCATGTGAGCACATTTCCCATGATATCTGCACAGCAGGCGTGACATCAATCAGAATATGCCAAGTCACGTAAAAGGTGATATTCTTAATTAAGCCAGACGTCATCGACAAACTGGTGAGGGTGTGTTGCGTCATGAGTGTGAAGAGACACACTGTAACACACAGGAATGAGCACATGTAACGTCTGTAGACACGTGATATCAGTGCCTTGGCCTCCTTCACAGATGTAAGCCAGAGTCGTGTAGGAAGTATTGACAAAAACTACGACTAAATGCTACCTGAAGAGACTTTAATGCATCATCAGCCTACATCACCACATCAGGCTGCAGCATAGGATCTCCCAAAAGACCCACATATTCACCCTTTGCCAAAAATACACACTCTGGTGTCAGGTACTGTACATATACCTTTCCACCCACAAGAAGTGACGAATCAGAACTTCAGTGCAATGCAATCTGTCTCCTAAAATGTACAGAATACAACTTAGAACTTCTGCCTCTTTCAGTTCAAGTGAGACTCAGTAACTTTTTGGCTAACAGTGACATTTAGCAAATGCTACTGTGTACACTGTAAAAGGGGCTATAAATTTAGCGAGCCGTAGTGCAGAGGTGTGGACTGGAGTCACGTTACTTTGATGACTTGACTCGACTTGGCCTTTAACACCAATAATTTGTGACTTCATGTGGACTTAAGTCTTTTGATTTAAGAATAATTGATACCTTCCACCAAGCCTAAAGATGAAAAAGTTTATTATTAAAAAAAAAGTGCCAGGAATCAATTAATTTCTGACTAAATTAATGTTCATTCCAAGCAAGCTTGAATTGAGAATTCCCTGCTTGCTAACATGAGCTAACATTTAGCCACCACACCAGTCATACCATATCATGTAAAGCTATAGCAGCAAAACCCCTCAGTGTTTTGAATTTGGAAAAAGTGAGTTTTACTGCGTATTATTTCACCTTTTCACAATTAATAGGAAGAAGGTGTTAATTCTTCCCTAAAAGAGTTCCTTAGTCTCTCTTTAAGTAGTCAGATCCACTGGGGACAGTTTGTATGACTTCTGGTGCCTGAAGGTCACATTTTTTTTGTCAATCGGCATTCTTGTCACACTGAGTTTTCACAACAATGTGTGGCTGTCAGCAACTTGAATATACTTGATGTGTAAGCTTAGAGACTGACGTTACGGTCAAAAGCAGTGTTGACAGTAAAAAGGGCAGTATTACGCCTAAAGCATTTAAGAAATACTCTCTGCTTCAAACTGAACAAATTTTCTGAATAATATACATCCTTCTCTGAAATCTCTGCATATGGCTCTCTTTGGTTGAGGATTTAAACTGACTCACTGTGACTGCAAGGGGAGATTAATGTCAAAAACTTGCAACCAGATGTTTTTCCCTGTATAGTCTGCAAAGTATTTTAGTGAGACACAGTTAAGTAAGAGGAAACTCACATATCTTGAAAACTGCATTTTGATAAAATCATCTTTTTCACCATCCCTGTGTGACTACTAAACCTTGTCAACTTCCTGCATATTTTTGCATATTTTAATGCCTTTAGTGTCATTACTGCCACCGGTGATGGGGTGCCACTGCCAAATGAATAGCTAAACCACCTTAACTGTGTCTAGAATGAACTGGGCTAATTAGACTCAGGCTGATCTGTGTGTTGGCCAGCCTGCATTCTTTGCTCTAATCTGAAATAATGAGGTCAGTAATAAGGTTACACTCTCTGACTGCTCAGTGTGAGGCCGGCTGCCGAGGACGAACAGGGCAGCCCGGCAATTGAAGCAGGCTTGATGTCTGGTCTGTACAACAATTTTGTAGCCCGCTGCGATGTAAATGCTGTGGCGGCGTGCTGCGAGCAAAGCCCCAAAGGAGCATCTGACCAGCAGTGGGCCTATCAAAAACTACTTGAACTGGCCACAAGATACTTACTGAAGTCTACATAGTAGGAGGGAAATTGCCAGACATAAGGAGGGTGGATGGATAGATGCAGGATAATACAATATGCTGCTTCTGTTAAGTCAGGAGTAAATGGAAGGAAGAAAGAAAGGAGCAAAGGAAAAAACCTACAGGAGGTGAACTCCAAATCTTAATATGGTCAGGGTTCAATGCTAAGGTTTTTTTTTTTCACTTGCGATCTTGAGATCTACTTGCCCGAAGTTAGTTTTTACTTCCCCTATAAAAATTGTTTAATTTAAGCGGCTATCAATTAACAAAGACTGCAGTTATTTTCATGTTATGTAATCTTTATTCACACTGTATTTATTAATTAAAACAACATATGTCATGTATTGTCGCTTAATTCCTACACAAATATGACAGTGTCAGGG
>NC_065520.1:8750922-8833130 GCF_006386435.1 Epinephelus moara
GTTCCATAATTCATATTAAATTCAAAAGATAACGAAAAAACAGCTACAAGTTAGAGGGAATAGTGATAAAGTGGTAAAACTTGGCATTGATCCACAGCCTCAGACGGATGCGCTCAAGCGTGCCGTGCGCACAAGCTCAGTTGGTAGGCTATACTATATTTTCACATTTTTAACAATGCAATTTAAAAGTTTTGATTTTTATTGATAACCTACATTTACCAACAACAAAAAGACTACATTTAGCACCCAAAAAAAATGTCTGGTTTTTTTTTTAAGCCGTTGCTAGCCACCAAGCATAATTTTATTTCGCAGAACACAGGAGTTGCTTGTCTACAGCTTGGTTCGTGTGTGAAGTAAAGTGGTGAAAATATTCCAAATACAGCGTACATTTAAACTGATATTTATATTTTTAAGTGACTAAAGTATGTTTTGCTGCGCCCCAAAGACAATTCTAAGAGAATAGAAGAGGTAAAACCAGGAAAAGACAACACTTGCGATATAATATCCAAAATCTAAGACAATATCTTGTCTCATATAGGGGTAGGAAAAATTGATAAAGCATAGTATGGCAATATTTTGTGTGGTGATATTGTTTTGATACACGAACGTCAAGTATCGATCTATATTATATACATTATTCTTTTTTGCAAGTACACATTTTACTACAACTTGTGGTACTAGAATAATAAAAACAGTTGCTTTTTTGGTCCACTAGATGGTGCTGATGTTTTTTCCTGGTGAGAAAGAAATCAGAAATGCGCTGTGAGCATTTAAATCATGGAAGGAAAGAAGTACTTGAATGTGACTCATGCGATTTGCAAGCAGTGTCATATATATATGAGAATAAAATACGCTGGTAATACTACGAACCCGAGAACTCACCTCACACTCCACCATCCTGAGGTAGCGGTAGCTGCTGACAGCCAAGCCAACGCTAAACCTACTCCGCAGAAAAATCAACCAACACTGGAAACACTTAGCTCGACAAAACTACCATCCAACTCTGAGAGAATGAAGGAAATAACAGTCCATCACCTACTTCATGTGCAAAGACCTGTGGCCATAGAGCATTGTTAAAACTTAAGGCTTTTGTTGCATGCTAAAAACACATATATGTGACTCTGTCCTGACGTTTTTTCACAGACACAGCCGTACCCAAGCTCTACAGAGAAGTGAAGCGTAAAGCTGAATTATCTTTAGTGCTGCAGGAGGGTGGCATTAAATTTGTGACTTCTGGTGATCCCCACCCCTCGTTTCATATCACCATAACGAAAGGTATGTACACTAAAAATATCATTAAGAATATGACACATTTGCACCCAATACATTAAATGTATGGCCAAGTGTTTGTAATATCAATCTCTAGTTTATGTATTTGCTGGTGTTTTTACACCAGTGTGGTGTGTAGGAGAGAGGTGATTTCAAGGTGACTATGAAGTGCTCAGAAGCAGACAGATGCTTCTGTATTCAGAACGGACCAGAAGGACAATGTACACCAAATGTGCAATACATTAATCATAAAGTACAGTAAAAAGGTCAAAAAGTCATTATCTGATACTGATACTGATGTTTTGACACAACTGAGGGGATTGTGAAAAGCAGTCTGTACATTCAGTGTGCACTGAAGAATTTTTAGTCACTCTTCGCCTCATTTCACAACCCTCCTGAGACCCAAACATATTTCATCAGGGGACAGAAAGTGGAGAGCAGAGGCACTGGAGATAAAGGCATTCTAACTTAGTGAAGAACTGGCCCTGCAGGAAAATGTCCAATGTGACTTACATATTATTGCATTTTACATTATTAGATTGTTAATACTGAGGCATCAGTGTGTTTATTGTTGTAGCTGGTGGAGGTGTATCTATTCTACATACAGTGAGGTAGTTCAGTCCAGTGATTCCCAACCAAGTAATTCTGGCAGGTCCTGAGCTGATAAAAAGGGTTTAAAAGCCTTTTTAAGATAAAAAAAAAAGTCATAATTCCCTCTTTGTTTTAAATTGCTGTGAAAACATTGTAAAATTTCTCCTTCAAACAACTGTATTTATCAAAATTTCTCCCCAAAAACTAAATTTTACAAGATTACATTTGAACACATCATAAGTACATTTTAATTTACCTTTGCGCAATATTCGTTTTTACTGAATAGGGCTTGAATGCATCATCATGTAACTCAATGCAAACTCCGTCAGCTGTTACCTAACGTTAACTAACTCTCCAGCCGATTTTAACACGGATTTGTTGTTTACAACATCGCATTATCAGAGGAAAAAAGGGTGTGTCCCCTGATACGTCGATCCTTTCGTCCCAGCAGCGTCCCGGGGAACATTTCTATTTGTCCCACACATGTTTTCTGTTGTCCTGCTTTTTAGCCTGGGCAAAATTGATGTGACACAACAGAAAAACATTGGCCACTGACATCGGTGAATGTAATTTTATTTGCCGAAAAAGCCAGTAGCAGTCAACAAGACAAATATTGGCTGATACCAGTGTTTGGCCGATAAATCTTTGCATCCGTGCTGCCAACAACTCACAAAATACATGTCTGTCTGTTGGAGTGGAGACTTTGAAATTCAAAAAAGTCCGCACTGTATCTCCAAGCTCCACAGAAGAGACAAAAACTTGCCACCCTCTTCTTCTGCAACTGTTTAAAGACAGGTAACTGCGTATCTTAATGCGCAAAACACCTGATATTAACAGCAGTGGATGGAAATCTGCATTTTTTGCATTTAGTATAAGGTGAAGTAGAAGTGTAAAGTAGCAGAAAATAGAAATACTCTAAGTTGTAAGCTCAGTATTTGAGTAAATGTACTCTCTGGGAGGAATTTGTAGGAATCCCGTATGTTATTTCTTGTGCGCAAAAGTTAAATAAACCAGTGTTGGGTCTGAGGGCTGAGATAAGGCTCTCTCTGCAAACTACATCACAGCCTGCAGGATGTAGCCTTAAGATAGGTGTGGGCGTCATCCATTCCCATGATGTTTGATCCCTGGCTGTCTGCATTCCCATTGCTATATGTGACTTGTATAAGACGAGAGTCATCCTTCAGAACATGCTATTACTGAGTTGGACTGTGCTTTGCAGTCAGACTGGGAGAAAATGATTTGAGTGCTTTATAAAATACATGAAATTGGTTCAGCTTGAAAAAATCTCAATGATTACATCTGGACTTCAGGTACCAAGTACAGTTTAAAGCAATGGGGATTATTAGAAAAACAACTAATCTGTCTTAACTTCTCTGAGGAACAGATGGAAAAGGGCTGTAATACACTTAAATCTACCAAAGCAGGGCGATCTTACAGAACAGATCAGAGTAGCATTAAATATTGTATTAAGCTGAGCAGTAACAAGCCTGAGCACAAATACAGACACATGCACAAACTCATCCCGTGCGTCACAAGCCATCTACATCGCCCGAAGTGACAGGACAAGGGCCTTTCAGGTCTGATAAACCCGCGACATGTAACCTTGTGGCAACACATCAAGTGCAGAATAAGCTGTGTGTAGTCTTTACTCAGCAGCTTTGATGTAAAACGACAGGAGGGCTTCACTTAATTTGGTCGTCTATTTCCAGGCCGATCCGATGGTCCCCTGATATTTGAAAAAGTGATTTTTATAAAAGTGTTTTTAAGTGTGTGTGGACAGAAAATCAACCAGGCATTATCCGTGGGAAATGAGAACTTCATGTGACAGATTTGTGGCTGTTGAATGAGTTATGACTCATAAGTCGTCCAATAAATTCACGGGTATAGATTGAGTTGTGACTCATGGTGCGTTTGGCTCAATTATGATACCTTCCTCTAAATATATATACATATATGCTGCATCTGGTCCTGTGTGACAACTGTGCACACAAGACAGTGCCGGACGTAGCATATTCAGAGCCCTGGGTAAGCTTCCCATGCCCCTCTGCTGCTCTTCTTCTTTGAGTTAGCTGCTAACTGCTGCTAGCTCCTTTTTTTTAATCCCCCAGCAGTGGATTGCACACATAACATGCTGCCAGAACGTCACACCCTTCCACGGTACCATCCTGCCAGCTGTGCCTTTTCTACAGATGCCAATTAAGACGGCTTAAATGCAAGAGAACTCTATCCCCCATTCCGTGATTGTACCTTTCAAAATTACTATTACAAAATTAAAGAATTAATGGATCAAGACAAAAATTTCACATCAAAAACATGCATGTTGCAACATCATAATCAGTGCTGTTAAACACAGCAGACACAAATTTGTCCTTGAGCAAGAAGCTGAATCCCCAAAGCTGATCAGAATCTGCGATGACCTCTGACCTCCCTGTGGAAGGATCAGGCAGAAGGAGTATTTCACCACAGCGATCAATGAAGTATCACATTATCAGCGAGTACTCTCCAAGATCACACTGCAGTATGATAGTGTATCGGATATTGTCTGCTGCAGTGATGAAGCACAAAGAGAGCTGTCTCTAAGTCGACACCCACAAGAGTTAATCCACCACTCATTATCTCCGAGTGGAAACTTGACCCTTTAATAAACACTTCCCTTAATCAAAAAATCAACACGTTATTGCGGGGAAATTGCTGCACAGCCCAGATTTGGTGCCGTCTTTAAAAAATGAAGCCAACTCATGTCTGCAATCAGCCTTTACGCAGCTAAGTGCCAATGTTAATGAATGCTGATTTTTCCCTAACTATTATATTGAGCTGACAAGTGTTGACTGGAGTGTTGTTGACTCACTCATAGTGCTGATATGGCTCGGAGGCGCCTCTTCGAAACTATTTAAAAGCGTTAAATTAAGTCTGATGGCTGCCACAGAGGACTGTTAATGGATTGGAAGGACTCTTGAAGGCGCTCCCCGTCCCCCTTTAACGCTCTCTGTAACATATGGAGATTTGCTCTCTGGACCAAATGCAAGGCAAATTGGCTTCAACACGCAGGCGGCACACCTCACAGGACCCTGCCCTTCTTAAGTGATTTACTCCCTTAAGCTGAGCTGTATTGCTTCTGTAATTACAGGAAATTGAAACAGACCTTCGCAGGAGGAAGCGGCCTGTCTGCTGGCTGCTTCTGAATGTGCCGGAGGAGACGGCTGCTGGTGTTGACATGCCATGTGGTGTGCATGTTAACACTGCAGCTTTAACAGCTCCATACCCTACATTACACGCCAATAAGAACACGCATGGCTGGCATGAGCAGCCCTGGAAGGAACTGAGAGTCAAGGAGAAATCTGTGCCACGACCTACAGTCTTAAAAAACCCAGTTACCTTTGACTTAGTGCCTGTAGGCAAGAGAAGGACACTCTCCAGCTCTACTACAAAACTCCTCTCATTGTTTGCTCCATAAACTAGTTACAAGTCATAATGAAAACTGTCGGCCATTTTATCCTGTCTGTTGACTGATCAATTCATTAACTAATCACTACAGTTACACTCAGGACTCTGTCTCATGCTCTCATAACGTATTTAACACTGAATAAATGAATGAATGAATGACTACATATCAGGAACATGAGTCTGTGAGTATACCAGTGAATCAGTGAGGGAGTGAGTGAAAACGTGAGTGAGCAAATTAATGAATTAATAAGTAGGACTGAGTGAGTAAGTGGAAAAAGTGAGTGAGTGAGTGAGTGAGTGAGTGAATACATGACTGAGTGAGTGAAGTAGTGTGAGTAAATAAGTGAGGGAGTGACTGAGTGAATGAGTGAAAAAGGGAGTGAGTGAGCGAATAAGTGAGTGAATACATGACAGAGTGAGTAAATAAGTGAGGGAGTGACTGAATAAGAGAGAGTGAGTGAATGAGTGGTTGAATAAGAGACAGAATATGAATAAGTGGGGGAGCCAATGAATAGGTGAGTGAATATGTGTATGTGACAGAATAAGTGAGGAAGTGAGTGAGTGAATAAGGGAGTAAGTGAATAAGTGAATGTGTAAGTGAGTGTGTAAGTGAATAAGTGAGTGAATACATGACAGAGTGAGTGAAGAAGTGTGAGTACGTGAGGTAGTGACTGAATGAATGAGTGAAAAAGGGAGTAAGTGAATGAGTGAGTGAATACATGACAGAGTGAGTGAATACAAGACAGAGTGCATGAATATGTGTGAGTAAATAAATGAGGGAGTGAGTGAATGAGTGGGTGAATAAGAGAGAGAGTTCGTGAATGAGTAAGTGAGGGAGACAATAGGTGAGTGAATATGTGTATGTGACAGAATAAGTGAGGAAGTGAGTGAGTGAATAAGTGAGTGAGTGAGTGAATAAGGGAGTAAGTGAATAAACGAATGAGTAAGTGAATAAGTGAGTGAATACATGACAGAGTGAGTGAAGAAGTGTAAGTGATTACGTGAGGTAGTGACTGAATGAATGAGTGAAAAAGGGCGTAAGTGAATGAGTGAGTGAATACATGAGAGTGAGTGAATAAGTGAGTGAATACAGAGTGCATGAGTACGTGTGAGTAAATAAGTGAGGGAGTGACTGTAAGTGAGGGAGTGAGTGAATGAGTGGGTGAATAAGAGAGAGAGTTCGTGAATGAATAAGTGAGGGAGCCAGTGAATAGGTGAGTGAATATATGTAAGTGGGAGAATAAGTGAGGAAGTGAATGAGTGAATGAATATTTGAGGGAGCCAGTGAATAAGTGAGTGTATAAATGAGGGAGTGAGTGAGTGAATGTATACAGTATATGAGGGAGTGAGTGAGTGATTAAGTGAGGTAGTGAGTGAATAAGTGAGTGAGTGAATAACTGAGGAAGTCAGTGAATGAGTGAGAGGGTAAGTGGATGAGTGAGTGAATGACAGTGAGTGAATAAGTGAGTAAGTTAGTGAGTGAGTGAGTAAATAAGTAAAGGAGTGACTGATTAAGTGAGGGAATGAATGAGTGAATAAGTGAGGGTGAGTGAGTGAGTGAGTGAGTGAGTGAGTAAGTGAACGAATAAGTGAGGGGCTGATTTGCCTGACATTGAAAAGATGAGTCTGTAGGCAAACCAGTAAATAAGGTGTTGAAAATCAATTTGTAGGTGATGAGTGAGTGAATAGGTGAATAAGTGCGTGACTAAATGAGTAAAGTAAATGAACAGACTTAAAATCGAGAAAATGCAACCAAGAGGAATTAAAAGAGTGGCTCTGCAAATGAAAATATGAATGAATGAGTGAGTGAGTAAAAAAAAGAGCTGATGAGTAAATGAATTGGTCAGATAATAAATGAGCGCGTGGCAGCCCACTTATAGACTCCACCTGTCCCGCAGGTCGCACCTCACCTTTTGTTCTTCTGGGCATTCTTCTTGTCCCTCTTGTTCATCACCACAGGCACACAGCTCGTGAGCTCGGTCCAGTCCGCGTGCAGCCCGCAACTCCAGCCTGTGGAGAACCGTGAGAAGAGCCACGACTCGGCTCTCCCGGGCCGGTGACAGGTGCATTTCCTCTGGCCGGGCATGCAGTCACAGGGCTGCTCCAGCTGGATGTTTTTGACCAGGTGCCGCCCAAACGTCGTCCCGCCGGTCTTCTGAATATGGAGGAACACCATCACATCATCTCCTCGGATGTTGAAGTCGACGTGCCTGTCCAGGTCCCGCTCCGTGAAGTTAAATTTGGATGTGATTTTGGAGGGAAGGTCCTCGTCCGCCTCCTGCTCCGTGTAAACTAACTCCATCCCTGATGTATACCTCTGGAAAAGCCCTTTGTCGTCACTTCTGAAGTAGCAGGTGTTGCTGTCCGCCGGGCACACATACTGGTAGCCGATCATTAAGAAGAGCACCGCCGCAATGGGAATGAAGATGAGTCTATTGAACTTCTCCTCCATGGTGGAAAACTGTAAATCACGCCGGCGGCACAAACGGTAACGTGATGTCCGAATCGTGTTCCTCTTCCCCTCGTCTCATCCTGCCGCTTCACTTTAAGTACGAGCTGCTCCGGTCAGTTATTTAAAAGCTGGAGTTTGAGTCCCACCAGTACAGAGGAACATTTCCTGCAGCGCAGCTTTGGCGCGTCTCGTCCTGCACGAGAGCAGGTCCACTTCTCAAACTTAAAGCTGTCACACTAAACACTCACTTATTCCCAAAACATTCAGACATATTTTTAATTAAATGTGTCAAACTGGTGGCATAACTCGCGTGCAATGACACCTTTGGAGACGTCAGCGCGAAGCGGCACATCCCCGCGTGAGGAGCGTTCGGGCTCGGCTGTCCTGCCAAAGCCAACTGCTGATCGGTATCTGAGCCAGGAGCACCAGCGACAGGCTGGACTAAACGCACACAGTCACTTCCTGTCAAGGCTTTCACAATAAAATCTCCAACATATTCAACATCGAATTGTTTTGAATAGGATAAAATGATAAATTCAGTTCAAATAGAAAAAATGTGTATTATGTTAAAAAGCGTTAAAAGTAAAGAAAAAAAAGTATGTAAATTGGATTTTTTTTAAAGAAATAAATTAGAAATATAAGAAATTAGAATCATTTTAAGTCATATTGACTTATCTAAAGTGCCTGCCGTCTGCTTATAGCCTACTTTTGCTTCACAGAGTGCCCAATTTGGTCAAAACTCGTGTTAATTTACTACTGACAGCATTATTGGAGAGCTTCCATTTGGCCTGTCACCTCTTAGTCCTGCATTAAAAGAGACAGAGCCAACTAAAAGTTTAAGTCTGAAGAATGGGGCCTCCATCTTCAGGACCTACTGTCAAGCCAAAATCCCTCTCTGCTGAGTCTTAATATTGTTTATAATAGTTCTGCAGGTTAGGAGCCATATATAAAAGTTACAGACACAAACGTTTTTTTAAAGCAGGAAGTGTTAAATGCTATTGTTTTTTCTAATTCTCATTTAAAGCATCCAGTCATTCAGAGTAAATCACCCATGGATTATATTTGGCATAGGCTTGTGCACCACCCAAAGGCCGAGGATCTAATTAGTCCAAAAAAAAAATCCCTTTCTGCTTTTATTTTGAAGACCAGAATACAAGATTTCCGGGTTCCTTCTGGCCGGCTTGACTCTACATCTGCGCCAGTCATCTGTCCCGGCTGCCGAGTCGGTGACGCAACCGCATCTCTAATCACACACACAGTGGCAATTTGAGTGGCCTAGAACAACTGCTGGCGGAAAATCACTTCTCCCAATAATACAGGAAACATATAGGGACTTAAAGTGGAAATAATGTAAACAGCAGAGATTTTAATGATAGGCTACAACATAAGTAAAACATATTTAATCCCTATTAGGCCCTAATGTGCGCCTGTGGTGTAACAGTGACTTTGAAGTATCATTGGTATGTGTTTATTCCATATGGTGTCTGGTTCAATCTGTGTATCAATACTGAAGATGTCGTCTCAAAATCTTAATATATGTTGGTAAGATTATTGTAAGCAGGTCTCCACAGTGTGAAAATATGACTTGTGTGATTTAAGTCACCATGCAGCCCACAGGAAAGAGTTAAATCCTCAGTGGAGCTCAACGACTCATTTCAGCACCATGGACAGATTCCAACATGTCAAGTCAATAATTGGCATCGTGTGTGAGAGAGGTGTGTGTGTGTGTGTATGTGTGTGTGTGTGTGTGTGTGTGTGTGTGTGTGTGTGTGCGCGTGCATGTGTCCGTGTGTGCCCACCATTTCGTCATTATCCCACATAGGTTTTCCTATACCCCTGGACACCAACAGACTGGAACACGTGATGCAGTACAGTTGAATTCACAGCGCTACTATATGGACACTACAGGCTAGAACTAAAGGCATTTTAGCCCTCAGTAATGGATTTCCTTTAAGCCCGCACTGATCAAAAGCTTTTGTTATTTTGCCTTAAATGCCCTCCATCAAGGGATTTAACCAGGATGCACTTTGGTATGTATTCTATTCAATCCTCTTTCTGCACTTTGCCCTCTTGCTCAGACATTGACTTAATCTGTATGGGAGTTTAGTCTGTGGCTCACCTCTCTTTGTGTCAAAGAGGAGTCACCATTCCTCATCCTGAGGGAGGGTGGAGGGTGGAGGCTGGAGTGGGGGCATGAAAGGAATCTGTTATGGAAAGTGTCAGGACAAGAAATATCTCATTCTCTAAAGGTCATGCAGAAGTGTACTGCTGGACATTAGGTATTTTGCCTCAGTGATGATAACATCCCGTGTCAGCATGCTCTTTACCTGTAAGGCCTCCTCCAGATACGCTATGATACAGTCCTCATTTTGCAAGAGAAACCTTCTCTACAAATGGCACGCTGATTAAAATCTGAGCAGAATCCCTGATGGGAAAGAATCTGCATTAATGTTTTGTGCAGTGAAGCGAGACTTGTGTTGTTCTGGCTGTGCAGCTGGGATATTTACGAGGTCCCTGACGCTCACTACACAAGCCTTATGAGAAATAACCCCGGAAAGTGCTGATTCAGCCGACTGCAGCAATGTACAGAGCTCCCTATAATGGAACTGAAGCTTCCTGGAAATTATGATTGGATTGGTGTGGGATTTCTGTTTATCTGTTTTTGTCTTTTTCATTTCCAGCGAGGCCCCGGTCCGATGCAGCTGCAGATGTGTATGTATTTTGTAGTTATTGGAATTAGAATTGATTTTAAAATGATGTTGAGAAAGTTCACTTTTGGACTCTTGCAGTGGGACCTCTGGCGAGCTGAGAGTTTCTGGGTGTTTCTCGCAAATGAGCAGCCTGAGACATTAGGAAAGCAAATGGAATGTAAAAGTGCTGCACAAGAAAAATTGAGAACATTTAAAGGGGGGAAAAAAGAACTGTGGGGTATCACAGCTGCGGTCGCAGAGAATGAAAAATTATCTAAAACTTAACAGCCTCAAGAAATATCTGCCTCTTGCTGCTCATTCTCCAGGTTATAGAGTAGGAAGAGGATAAGACGCACACAAAGTGCAGAAGATGATAAAAATGATTCATTTTTACAAGCATACGCACTAAAAGCAATGCAGAAATACACAGGCAGAGTCACAGCATCTTCATCCCTCAGTTTTTAATATTACAAGGTGTAAAACTCTTAAATGTGACAAAACCTGCAGTCTAATCTGCTCACATCATCATTATGAGATCTACAGGTGGAGGGTGTGCACATCTAAAAATGAAGCTCGGAGCATGCAGATGTGCTGTGTAAGCTGTCATGGCGACAGCTGCTCCTTCGTCCTCCCCTGCCTCCTCAACTTCTTGCTCCTCTGCATTTTGGTGCCAGACTTCTGTCATGCCTCACCTGCCTTCGAGCTGCTGTCACTTGATCACCTGATCATCACCTGACTGCTCAGCTGCTGCTCATCACCTCATTAGTCCCCGTGTATTTAATGGGCATATTACCTGCTGTTGTTTGTCAGGTGTTGCTGCAGTTTCCTGTCTAATTTCCTGTATGTGTTCTAACTACCTTCTGTCTCGGATGGTTCGCTGCCTGCCTCTGGGTTTGTTTGTTGTGCTGACTGGCAACCTGTTGCTGATTATAAGCATGGAGTCTGCTTATTGGTCCCAGTTCTTTCATTAGGTGCTGGAAATACTGGGGGAAAGAAGTCAGGATGCCATATAATTGTGCCATGTCAGCATTACCAGATGGAAGCAGCAAACTGTCTGGGTATTTCCAAAGTTTTTGGGTTGTTTTTTGGCCATTCATTACACCTGAATGACACTTACGTCCAATTTGATTGAGAATGAAGAAGTGGTCATACTGTGCCTGAAGAAGACATTTAGTAAGGAAGTTGAGTTTTTCCTTACAAATGTTTTAGCAAGTGCTTCACTGAGAAGCTGTGTACCTTTGCTGACCTTTAGCAAATAATTTAGCACATTAGATAGTCATATTTTGGCTGCCAATATCTCCGCATTGTTGGTAGAATTCAGTCCCACTTGTCTCATTATCTTTTACAGGTGCTGGAAATACTGGGGAAAAGTCAGGATGCCGAATCATGGTGCCGTGTCAGAAGATGAAACCGATGGAAGCAGCAAACTAAAAGTAAATGTTGCTAAACAATGTTTTCAAAATTGTGAAGGATTTTAGACATCAGGCAAGAAGAAAGTCCTGTGGATTGAAGTTTAGCCACTAATCAAAGTGCAGATGAGTCCGAATTTGATGCAGTAGCTGTAGATTTTATAAAGAAACATATCCTAATGCAGTTTCACTTGCACAGTTTTAGGAGATTGCAGACAATTTGTGCTTGTTCCTGTCAGCGAGGATTGCTTTGTGTGAATTTTCAAATACGCAATCTGAGAGATGCACTGATGCATCAAAACCCCAGAGATATCCAGCATGTCAAATATCTGGACCTGTCTGCAAGCCAGATCCTTTAATGTGAAATGTGTTTTCACCGTTACTGATACCGACCACGACCTAGAGCCAGTGACATCATAAGAAATGTAGCCAGGGAAGTGTCAGGGGGAGGAGTCGTAACAACTGCGACGGAACATAAGCAAGCTCGTGTCCTGGGCCACATTAAAGGACCACCATACTCAGCTGACATTCTTGCTTATCGACTCCCTGCCAGATAGGCAAACTTTCTGTTGCTGCCATTACACAGGTTAAGACGCTGAAGAACCATCTCCAGAGCCGCTCTCCTCCCAGTGAACGGTTAGTTTAGCATGTGCCCAATTAGCACAAGCTAACACAGCAGCAGCTGTTAAACAGTGCCAAAAAATTCACTCTAACACAGAAACAGCACGACCTTGTCGCTAAACCTGTTAATAACCGTTAGGTAACGTTAGATGTGTGATACTAACAGTTAGCTCTGTCCCTGTGTGTGTGCGGATAGACTCTCACCAGCGGTCCACAGCATTGTCTCTATGATGGTAAAGAAATGATGTACGTGGTAATTTGCATACAGAATGGGGGGGGTGTTGTCACATCACAGGTGGCCACTCAAGAGGCATGTGGAGACTCTGGAGCTGTCCACTTGTGATCAGATCACCCAAGACGCATGTTAATACCAGCTGTAAACAGCAGTCTACAGCCATGCTAGCACCACTGTAAGGCTAAACATCTGCAAGCTAACATGCTCACAGTGGTATGTGGTTTGGAGAGGAAAAGACCTCTATGGATAATTTTGCTCATGGCAAAAAGCCTCCTAAGCAATGAGCATTGAGGGAATTCTAACCAGAAGTTTTAGCAGGTTGCAATCTGCAATCATCACCACAAGATGCCACTTAGTCTGCCTTGAATCTTACACACTGGACTTTAAATGTAGCCAAAGTGGTAAGAACAGGAAAATGTTCTTTTTACCCCCACTGCTTACCTTGTAGTTACACATATTAAATAGCCTGTGTCACCTTAGTTAGCTACTGTTGCTGCCTTATATATTTTTAAAACTAGTGAAACCCCATGCCAACTATAACTCACTTTTAAGTTCTCTCTGATTTAAAAAAAAGTTAATCCAGCTTCCTCATATTTTGGTAAGTGCTTCACTGAGAAAGTGTGTACATTTAATTGACCTTCATCTGATAATTAAGCACATTAAACATAACATCTTAAGAGTAAATACTCATTTGCTCTGTGCTATTGGTAGACATGTACTCTCTTTATTTATAGGATTGAATGTTTAGGCTGTAAATGATATCAGATGCCATAGAGCATCTTTGGTTTCACTAAACTGGTAACTCTGGCAGTTTGCCTCGGCTGCATGTGGTGTGAGTGACTGAAGATGTGTGAACTCTCCACCACAGGGATCCACCAGCAGTCCTGCAGACCTGCAGTGCAGCGACGGCACCACGCCAACCTGTGCCGGGCTCCCACCACAGCCCCGTCCAAAACGCTTAATCAAAAGGGACACTCTCTCCACTTGGTCCCGCATGAAAAGGAAGCTGTTGGCCCACGCTGTGCACCTTGGCAGCTCGACAGAGAATAACCTAGATTGGTCCACTCTCCACTACAGTGCGAGGACATCGGAGAGGAAGCCTGTGATACAATCTGCATTTTCTAGCAGGTAATTGAAGCTTTGGGGACACTGCTGATGGTGATGTGTCCTGCCGCGGCCTAATCAGCCTTCCTGTCTTTACCATCAGCACTGATGGATGTTTATCGTCTCCTTGAAACAGGGCCTGCATGTCACTTCCAGCAGACTCAAGCCGCTGACTGAATGTCAGAGGGAAAATTACTGTAATTTCACTCGTCAAGCTTTATTGTAGCATGTACCCCAATATTAAGGTCACCTTTTTCTGGCTGCACTGATTCATTTAGACACTGCTGTGCAATTTCAGTACCAAACATACCACATGTATGTCTTTTTTTTAATTTCACATTTGAGGTTGCTTCTTTTCATGTGGTAAATTATAGTGTTTTTGTCCTCCTGCTGCACAGAAACCAATTTTATACCTTCACATTATGGTGCAGTGAGAGTCAAACCTCAGATTGAGGGTTTGACTCCCATTGCACCAGTCCTATCAAACCTGCACTGATATCACTACATGTAGCTTCTTTAGATAATAGTCCACCTGATAACAAATATTGTTACAAGTTGTAGTCAAGGGGCTTGTAGTGTTCAGGAAAACTGTGATGCAACAGACGAGGACGGCACCTTGTCTAAATTGGTGTGACAAGTGGTTTCGTGGTATTGACCCATGATGTGTAACACCTTGTCACTGCCATCAGTGCTGCTAAAACATAATTTTTCACTTAATATTGAACTTACAGTTTCCTTTAGCTTTACCCTTAACCACTGAATTGGAAGCAAACTTCAGCGCTGTAATAATGTTTTAAAACCCCACAGTATAAGCTGTGCAGTGTGGTGAAAAAAGAGGCCAGACATACAGTATGGTGAGATTTGGGATTATGCAGCCTTCCTTAAATGCTCTATATACACATTGTTGATTTTACATTAATACAGATGCATTTGAATGAACTGTTTGAAGCTTGTGTGTGTCCTGTAGTTGATCAGGGGAAATATTTCTACTAGTGACTTTGTGTGAAACAGTGCCATAAGATATTGGGTGTCTAGAATATGCATCAAAGTTGGCAAAAGTGGGAGACATGGGATGCGAATCATGTGAGGCACATTGGATGATATGTACAGTTTATGGAATCGGTCACTTGATATGAATGAAAGTAGGTTGACATGACAAATATTTATGTGGGCTCTTAGTCTAAAGATATATGCCCATTGTTTTGCAATCAGTTTAGTGAGGCTTTTTTTTAAATGATGAAAAGCTCAATATTAGTTTGTTTAGAGAATCCGTGTTTGCCAAGGACAAAGGACAGTAGGCTGACAATTTGAGGACGAAACTAAAACAGCATACTTTTACAATGATAAAAAACAGAAGTTTTACTTAGCATGGACTTGCAGTGCAGTAAAGTAAATCTGGCTGAGCTGGATGTTTTTATCAGACCATATTCTGACTGACGTATAAGTATTTGCAGACACATATTAATCACTTAAATATGTATAGCCCATGAGACAATATTATGTTTTTGTAAAGGCCTACAAAACATCACTGCACACTCTCTGTCACAGCTTGCAGTTGCCTGACTCTGTGAAATCGCTCCAGGCTGACTGAAGGCTGGACATCGCTGCTGCTCGGCACTAATTCATCTGAAACTTAAAGAAAAAAAAACACACACACAAGCCAAAGCATGTTTAAATCATTTATCATCAAAACATTTTTTTTAATAAATATACAAACCCTGCAACAATGTAATTATTATTATTCAAATACCAGTAGCCTAGACGATAAAATTTTTACTGGTGATTGCTGAAACTGGACTGTCTGTTAATCTGAAAGAAGAGAAGTGGATCCATCCAGTGAGCTGTTTAAAATATGTAGAAAATGAGTTCCATTTTGCTTTCTACAGTCCATTTTATTTGAACTGCCGGATGCTTCAGAAGATGTACAAAGACTGAAATGTCTGTTCACATTTGAAACATACAAAATGGCCAGTTAGCTGAAGAAAGCCTGTGAGAAGAGAAAATGTTCGGAAGTTTTTTGTGCGAGCATTTCATTTGAGATATTAATTTTGTCTTGTAATCCCATGTTGGATGGGTCAAAAAGGGCATGACAAAATAAAAATCAATGAATGAATATATGTAGAGGCATAATAATGGATGCATTGAAAGGTAAAGGTGGCTCAGTGAGGCTTTACATGTATGGGGGCCAGATGATTGTGCTGGTGGTTTGGGGCTTGTGATGCCTAAAATGAAGTTTGGGGGCTCTATTTGGCATTTCTGTACAATTAGGATGTAGTTTTATTTGCTATTCAATCGCAGCCTATGTCTTTTTCTGAACACTTTTTCATGAACTTGATGGAAAACGTCATGAGGTCAAGGAAAGATGTGAAGGACAATTCATGAAGACATGCATGCAGTATGTAGTATGCAAGAGCGTTGTTGTTTGTTGGTCTGCTGTGGTCCAACTACAGTGTTCCGAAGATGGACTGCGAAAGGCATTTGTCACATTGTGAATGGTTTCTCATATTCACTTTCCTATCCACTCATAGTTATCAACATGAAGGAATGAGGCATTGAAGCACCTTTCCTTTGCATTTAGAGAATCCAAACAGCTCTTATCATGGCTGCCACCTAGAAACTTCCAGCTCATCTCACTCAGTTAGCAACCTTCCTAAGCAAAAAAGACTTCCACTGCAGCCACTGTCTTCAAACACAAAATAAAGTGTCTGAGTTGCTGGCCCTGACACATTTTAAAATAAGATACACAAAACATCATTATGCTCCACTTTCTTAATGAGAGATTAATTGAAAGAGATTCATTGCTCACATTCACTGAATAAATGTTCCACAGGCTGATTCAGGAGGAGGCTTTAATGCTGACAGTCCCAAGGACAGAATAAATGTACTGCATTAGATTTAAAGCCGCAAATAAAGGAACAAACAGGGAAATAATCACATTTATAAAGGAATAACAAGACGTTAAGGGCAAGACCTGTCTAAACCTCGCCAGTAAATTTCTTTCAATTAACATTCCTTCATTCTTGAGAAAACATTTCAAACACATTTCTCATGCTGATGCATATATAGTGTTCAAAGTGACACCCCACAGTAAAATGTGATTATTGATGCGTGTGAACTCCAGTTGTGATCAAGGCAAAGAGAAAATAATCATGGAATATTTGACAGTCACCAAGGCTTTTTTAGTTTTTATCTTCCTGCCTTTGTTAACATGTACAGTACCTCTCCAACAACTCGTATATCTACCAAAGCAGCCATCTAATACTGTATCAAAAAGTTTAATTAGGTCAATGTGTTCAGAGGATGTCTGTAAATAGTGTTTTTCTCTTTGAACTTAATAGTGTCAAAACGATTTATCATCTTAAAAGGCATGATGCCTTCTTTGAGAAAAAAAGTGTGCATCTTTGTTTACACAGTAATTTTAAAGCATCTGTTTCTTACTCTGAAATTCACCATCTGTATTTGTTGTACTCACGGTGAGAAGAATATTGTACGTCTTTTTATGGTTAAATCTGTAAAAGATGTACTTTGATTAGTGTGGAAGTCTGGAGAACAATGGTGGCCCCAAGAGGGAGCCATGACTCCCCCACTGCCCACTGTGGCAAAAAGAATTGAAAGGTTTATATTATTGCTTTTAATAGGCTGCAGCATGCTCATTTTTAAGTTACTGTGAAGGTGGCAACCTAAGGCATCCATTGGTACCAACCATGTTGACATAGCCTGTTGGGAAGGGGGCTACATTATGCTCCAAAGTTAGGCTAAATTTTGGTGAGGGAACAACTGGCATGGTCATTTTCAAAGGGGTCCCTTCAAGTCTCACGTCAAGATATCTGAATGAAAATGGGTTCTGTGGGTACCCCCTAACCTTGAGAAGGTTTGTTCCCAGTGAACGTGATATTTCTTACAATTGATGTACTCCTTCAAATTAAAGCTGTATATTTGTGTTTTTAATGAAAAGTACAACCAGCCTATTTGAAGGACAATGAATCACCTGACATGTATAGATACATAACACTTTAATCAGGATTGTTGAGGAACTCAAAATGTTCACTGTACCAGTATTAGTCTATACACATCAGATAATTAGTAACATTACCAGGATAAAAGAAGCCAAAGTATATCGGTGTGTGATTCCTTAACCTTTATATTGACGTCGTTTTCAACTCGCCTGTACACTTACACAGCATAATCGAATTCCTGAAATTCAGTTATGGCTTTTGGTTTTGATGCCACCCCAAGATTTTCAGTGGCCCCATATGGCCACCCCTATGAGAAAATTTCCAGGGGTGCCACTGCTGTAATAGGATATACATTTATTAATTGAATGTGCTGATTTCATGAAAAGCACCTGATAATAACTTCATAAAGTTGTCAGAGGTGCATTCGTAACTAACAATTGCAAAGAATAGATGGTTTATTGTAATTCATTAGAATCCCCATTGGCTTCATCAAAATGTTAATGGGGATTCTATGGGGAACTGGGGATCCTGGGGTCCACACACAAACACACACACACACACACACACACACACACATATACCACACAACAATTAGAATCTCATTTCTTAAAGCAGCGCTCTGGCATTTAAGCATTGCACTTTTATTACATTAGAGGATTCAAGAGACACACTTTTAAAAAAGTATGGTCAAAATCAAAGCAGCAGAGGGCAAGATGTCCTAACTTGTAGTCCCCAGTATGAGTCAAAAAGAGTGGATCATACATTTCCCATGATGCAACTCAGTAGTGTCTTTTGTTAGACTTATATCGAACTCCACACCTTCAGTTTGTTACACAGGCTTTTAGTAAAAACAAATGTACTCTTCAAGGTTAAACTGAAATAACCTTGATGACATCACTATGACATCATCAGGGTTATATTCACAGATTTGCCATTAACGTAACATTTTAAAACATGTCAGTGAAAAAAGTCTCATGCACGGCCGAGACGCATGCCTAAGCACACGTGCATTTGAGCTCTGCTCAAGCTGAGCTTGTACACACGTGTGTTCAGTCACTCAGGGCACGCTTTGTGTAGGCGCAAGTGTTTTAAATAATAAGGTTTTAGAAGCACTGAGTGTACGACTGGATGAATGAGACTTGGATTATACTGAACAAGTTGTGTAAGTTTGTAAACTGATGTGTTTTGCTGTTGTAAAACCTTGACCCCAATGACTTCAATTCCTCAAGAATGTTTGCCTTTTTATAATTCTCCATTCACTGTGGAGGCATGCGAGAAAAGCAAAATTTTCTTCACAAATTCAAGGTAACACGCAGTGAGTAATTGATATACAAATGGTCATTTTGCAGGGGAAGTATTCCTTAAAGCCGTTTCTTTCAGCAGGTGAAACTCTTAATATTCTGTACATTTATTGTGCTACAACAAAACATTAAATACCAGTTTGTCTAAGATTTGATCTCTATATTTGAAAATTATGCAGTGCATGCAGACATGAGCATGTCATTGTTGTGAGGTTCCTACTGATTATAGCACTTAATAGTTCATCCAGCTGGTGTGTGTGTGTGCCAGGTTAACCATGCCTTTGAGCTGAGTCAGGGACTGTCTGGGCCACGTGCCCAGTAACTCTGGCAGTCAACAGTTCACTATTTTATTGCCAATTTACAGCAACATTGCTTAAGACTGCATGCTGCATGAATTCGGTCATCACACATTCCAGGCACACATACACTGGAAACTGTCCCGGTCCTCAGCCCTTGTTTATGCTTCCATTTTTCCAAATTGCCTCCATGCCAGCTACCTGGCAGCTGGGCCTCTTTGTTGTATTAGCCATAGAGATGGAATAATTAATGTCTGGCCAAATCTGCCATGTGTGCTCGCACCAACAATGGGCCATGATTAAATTCATGTCACAACATTTGCAGGTACTCAAGCCTTTAGCAAGTAAGAATTAAAAAAAAAAAAAAAGAAAAAAAAAAGATTTGTGCAGCACTCTTCGGGTGAGGTGTGAATTGAAAGAAGTCATTATCTACAGAAAACACCTTCCCGAGAGGCAGCAAGGAGCGGCTTCAAAAGGATACTTTATTTTCGCAATCCACACACATTGCATAAAATAGGGGAGAAGCGTGCAGGGAGAATCTCTGGGAGGCCGGTTATGGCAAGCTGCTTAGGTAACTGCATTAGACAACCAAACATCAAAGCCTTAAATATTCAAGAGGCCCTCAGATGGCGAGAAATGTACAAATGGATTATTCCTCCTTGAGTAAACACACATATAATATAAGCACGTGGCAGAGTGAGAAAAGGGGTCTGTGAGGGAACATTTGGCAAATTGCAGTGGTTCAAGATGATGGAAAATGGTAAAATATGATGAGAGCAATAAAAGAGTAATGTTTCCAAGACGAGAAGCGGTGTTACCACAGATCAAACGGAATCAGACGCCTCTCTTCGCCAGCTTGTACCAGTAAAACCAATTCAGCTGCCCACAATATCCAGCTGTCACCAGTGACAGTATTAATATTGTGATGCCTCTGCTGTGCTCTCCTCCTACATTAGGTGCCGTTTCCAAGAAAACTGTTCAGTGAGGTGTCTGCGACTGTGATGAAGCATAAAAGAGCCGGAGCCTACAGGAGCGAGTCACCATATCGGAGACAAATGGAAAAATGAGTCTGTGGAAGTTCTCCAGATCTGTCGGTAGGATGTCTCATGATGAATAGCTAACCTTGTTCCCTAAACTCTGCTCCCGTGCAGCAGCTTCATCACTATGCAGCTCGATCTTCATACATCTAACTCCCTGCCTGATTTATAGGAGGGTATAGCAGAGTCGCTAGACCTTGCATCAAACGCTACGGCATTTTGTGCACAAGTACAAATGCTTACATAGACCGCATGAAGAAAGATACATTTGCAAGATGGATGAAGGGTGCACATTTGAATTGCAAAACATTTAGACATTCATTACATGGATTTATTTGATAAAAAAAAAAAAGAATCTCTGCGAGGACAAATCTCTGCATCTCGTGGTAACGTAAACAGGTTTTGCTTTAATTGAACACATTTCACAGAGAAATGATGATTGATTGGTTCTCAGCATCCATACCAGAAGACTGACCTTTCTTTACCTGTTAAATATTCATGCTGCCTTGTTGTGGAGGTCCCTTCAGGATAAACCCACATCAATAAGAGATATTTAGTTTAATGGCAAAGAGATTTTGGACATTATTCAGGGGACTGAGAGTCTTTAAAATGGCTGTGATCCACAGTTAAGATGTGTATTACGACCATCTGGTTCAGATTCAGAATCCCAGAAAGCTTCTGTCGCCCACTCATAAAGCTGTGTGTCCCATCCTGTGGCTGACTATTTAAAATGCACCGTGCATGTGTGGATTTCTTCTAAGGATAACAGCGGCCCTAATGTACAATCTAAGAAGATTGTTCTGTAAGCCTTAAAAGATCATATCTGATAGAAAAGAGATGAAACCATTTCAGACAAAGCTTAACGTGAGCCCCAGAACCGGTGCAAGAGGTGCAAGACCAGAGGCCCGGGTTATTCTCTTATCTTTGTGGCCAAAGCTCTCTGGCAAAGCACCCCTCCTGGCATTTAAAACACATGTCTGCGATAACATCATTGGTTCTTTTCTCCCTCCCTCTGGCCTCCAGAGAGAATCTCTGAGCATCTCTAAATGTCACGTTAAGTGCTTCTCTTGTCCCGCACTGACACAAAAACGAGGTGCTCTCTGAATACAAAGAAGGCTCATACTGGATGGCTGCCATAGCTCAAAGAGAGCGACAGTTATCTTCTCTCCTCTTTCCGGCTTTCTCCCTCATTTGTTCAAACTGTCAAAAGTAACATTTAGTCTCTAATAGGGCTACCCAAAGGACGGCAAAGACTTCCACTTGTGGTCCTAACTAAATTTAAGTGCCAGACCACAATCATACAGCACAAATCACGGCTGCTCGCAATGGTGGCATTAACATTATAGTCAATATAACTCACATTAAAACACTCCTCCCTGCAGTTCATGTATATCTAAAAGCAGTACAAGCAGAGCGCTAATTATCCCGTAACTTAATACTTAGAGGAAAGTATAATTAGATCCTTCAGGTAAGAAATCAGGAGAGCAATGGTGTAGAAATAATGCCTTCTTTTAAATGCTAATGTCATAACAAGGTGCTATTTTAGCTGCATGAAGCTGCGCCTGATTAAGTGTGAGACAGGAATTAAATTCCTCCTTGTCTGTTTCTGTTAATAGCACAGTGCTGTCTTTATCATCATTCACATATAGGCAAATTTGAATACAAGGTGGGGAAGAGCACATCGAAATTCAGCAATTAAAACAAGTGGTGGCTTAAATACCAAGCACGGAGACAAAGCCACTCCTCTAGATTTTGTCACAAAAATGTAATGTTAAAGTGCTGTTATAGGAATAGTTAAACATTTCAGGTATATCTGCTTTCTTGCTAAGAGATATACCACGTTCCTGTCTGTCCGTTGAAGGGTCGTCCACACCAGAACTTTACCTGTCACCATAACTAAAGCAATGTGAGCATTACAGCCAAATCTGTACGCTTTATTATTTGGTATACTCGTCTTCTGATGCAGACTCCAAAAAGTCTTTAGCTTTGTTCCACCAGGTAGTTCTCCTAACAGGTTTTAAGGGTTTGCACAGAGTTGGGGGGAAAGGCCTTCTCCCACTTTGCTCCCTGGACTTGGAATAATCTGCAGAGCATATTACAATTTAAAAATCTAGTCCCCTTAGAAAAAATGTAAGGCCCTGTTAAAAGCCGGTTTTAGTCTCTTCCTTGTGTGTATTCCAGTGTTTCTGCCACTGGCTCCAGTCACGATTTCCAACTCGGCTCACTTTACACTGTGATGAATTTTTAGTAATTTTTTATTTTTTATTTTTAAGTTACAAATATAAAACCTCTATAGATCAAACATTTATAGAAAGAGTCATTATTGACTTTGTTTGTTTGTGGTGTCCATCTACAGTTTTACAGTCACCTCTTTTGTAATGGTGGCCGATGGGGAAAGTGATTTTTGGGCCACTTTTTTTTTTTTGTTGCTGCAATTCCATGAGTGGCCACTGGGGAAAATTGGAAGCAAGCCTGAGCAGCGTTGCTTGGGGCCTGGTCAAACCTCCATCAGAAAGAGATTTTGATGTTCTGTAGCCTAAATGCTGGCACGAGCACATGCTTCGGCTGTGAAGCCCTTTGTATGGATTTTGAATGGCTGTCAATGTTTCTATCGATCATCAAATTGCAAGTGCACCCAACGATCTTGTTTGCCACTGTTGCCGTTGTTACCTTTGTGGTGTGGACTCCGCCATCCACTTGAGTAAGTTAGTTAGTTTTAAACAATATAGCTATTGTTAATGTTTGGTGTGGACAGCTCGTAAGTAGTCTATGTAGCTAGGGCCAGGAGATGATTAGCTTAGTTTAGCAAAAGACGGGAAGCAAGTGGAAACAGTTAGCCTGGCCCTGTCCAACAAAAATAATCATCCTATCACTTCTAAAACTGACAACATATTTTATCTTGTTTGTTGAATACCAACAAAAACAGTAACAGTGACAATTTCTGGTTTTCTTTTGCTTCCTGTTTTTATTGTCAGCTAAGCTAACCTGCTGGCTGTAGCTTCATATTTAGCATACAGTATGAGAGCGGTACAGCACAATGTCATCAGCTTAGCAACATTTTCGCTAGGTTTGGCAACTTTTAAGACCATTTTAGCAACTTCTTTTTTCTTTCTATGAAGAAGAAAACAGTTAAATAGCTAATGATCAGTTACAGTAATTATAAGAGCTGGAGCAGCTAGATGGGGGAGACGTTTCAAGAATACAACTCCTCGGCTAGCTGTTTTCCATCCTTCTAACACATCTTGAAGATATAGTGTGTTAATTATTGAGCTTTATAGGTGCTGGTGGACAGAGCCAGGCTAGCTGTTTCTCCCTGCTTCAAGTCTTTATGCACAGCTAACCGTCTCCTTGTTCTATTCTAGCTTCACACTGAACAGACAGATAAAAGAGATATCAATCTTCTCATCCAACTCTTGGCAAGAATGCAAATAAGTGTAAAATGTCAAACTGTTCTTTCAAAGTGACATAAGTCAAGCTGTCAGTCGGCACAGAAACGAGGCCACTTACTTGAGTCATTGTGCCCTAATTACAAATTAGAAAACATATTTTCACAATTAACCTCTGGTAGTACCTCGTAGCGCAGATAGTTTGGGTTTTATTTACACAAGATTTGAGATCTATCCGTAGCTGAGGTTTCTGTCTCCCATATGCAGTGGAGGTGAATGAGTATTTTTTTTCCTGTAAGTTCCAGTGAAAACTATTCAGTGTGGTGAGTAACCAGTAGGCCTACACTAATCTGAAAATAGATGTTGATAAAGAATTTTCTGAATGTCACTGTCAGCAAAGTTCACTATGCCTTCATTGTATTGGGATTATGGCAGAATCGCCTCGGAGACAGATATTTGCCTTTTCTTATTAATTTTATTATGAGACAGGTGACATAAAAGATCAGTTACAGTGGTATGAATATGTTTGATGCAGGAAACAGAGATTGTGGGGAGGATATGCTTGATATTTTTTTCTTTTGTCACACAACTACTTCTACTTATTTTCTACTAACAGTTACTTTGCATGTGTATAAATGACACATTTGAGGAGAGACTCCAAAGTACGCGTGGTTCGGTTATCGCCTCTCGCCACCTCTGTACCATGCCAGCTTTCTTCCTGCCTTTATGTGCAGTTGTTCCACTTCGAAGGAGCCAGTTCATTTCAAGCTTAACACAGCCTAAGTGTTCAAAATGGCTGCCACACTGAAAAGTTTGACGCCTTAACATTTACAAACATCAATTCATGGGATGCTCCTGGAGGAAATGTGCAGGGTTTGGTACTGTCTTACAAGACAGACTTAAGTTGTATACCCATGAGCGTATTCATCATACAGTACTCTCTCCACATATTCGATCTCCATTACCTGTGTTTCCTCCAAAGGATGTGTTGCTGCTGCTGCTGTGGCTGATTTGCCCTGTAGAGCCCGGACCTTGTGGCTCAGTGGGAGGACAAGAAAAAAAATCAGTGCAAACTTCGTCATTTGTCTGCTATATATAATTCTTTGGTGCTGGTACTTCTTCTGACCTGAGCAACATTCATAGGGGACAATGAAAGGAAACGGTGGGATGCTTCTCTCTTTCTCCCCTCCCCACAGCAGCGGTCTTTCATCTCTCCTTCCCACAAGGCTGATTCACCACTTGTGACCCCTGCGGCTGCCTCGTTGAAAATAGACAACAAAGTGTCTGAGATGAAAACCGGTGGGCAGTTGTAGGCTAGATTGCTGCTCGGCTTCAAGTTGGTCAGGCAGTGGCGAGCGCTCTCGCTGAGATGACACTTCCATTTGTCTGGATTCTAGTCGTGTAAAAGGGAGCGGGCTGGCACTGCCTAGCACCCACCTCTGCAGGCGTTAACAAACAGCAGCCTGTCAGACTTTTCTCTATGGAAGATTTAAAATGCCTCAGTTAAAACAAATCAAACAAAATAATTAACGCACAATTATTTAGCTTTTTAACATGAATAATAAAATGAATTCTGATATGATTTTTTTCCAGGCAACATTCAAATAAAAAGAAAACATAGAAGACAGTTAAGAGTAGTAACGTCATGCACTACAAATGTGATCCCTTTCACTTTCAGTCTTTTGAGCCATTCTAGCTAATAACTAAAATTGCTAATAGTTGCCCTCTGCCTTGTGGACATCTATTAGCATTAGCTTATCCTGAGAGCCAAAGAGCTTAGCATAGGAATTTAATTTTCAGTTTATTAAGCTATTAAAGACAAAAAATATGAATTGTCCTTTTGGCATATTTTTTTATTTAGTCAAGTCACTTTGTAATTTTGTTTGATTAGTTTGAATTTAGGCATTTTAAATCTTCCATAGTTTTTGTCTTTACAGTACATACAAGCACATTTGAGAAAGTCATTGTTCTTGTGCGAGTCGTCCTAGCAGCATTTCACTCTGTATCCCTCCTCTTAGGCCTCGTCCACACATACACTGGTATTTTTTAAAACCCTCCTTCATTTTTAGATTTAAAAGAAAACAAAAGTACTGTACTCAAGCACTTAAAGAGAAAAATTCAGACCAAATAAGAATGCCAACCCAACAGGCCATGTTGGCCAATCACACAAAGAAGAAGATGTTGACCGATGAAAAGCCATTACCAGAAGGTTAGCGAGAGCAGTGACCTCTGTAGTGCTTTCTGACGCCTCTGTTCCTCAACGTAGTGGAAGAGTAACTGTAGATGTATGTGTAGACATGTAAATAGTCCTGTTAGCAAGGTTAGATGATTTTAGATTATTTTGCTAACTTCCACTTTAGCCCTCCATGAATTTAAATGGGAATAAAATGATTTCACTGGGTGGATCCTTAGACTTTCAAGATCTTATCGGACCAAATTGATCAAATGCAGATAGTGATACGAGTCATTTCGCAGGGGTTTTGATGCTCAAAAAAAAATTGTATCCACTAATTTGCAGACGTTTCTTTCACAATGAGAGTCTATGGGAACAATGGCAATCACGTGACCGACCCCAAAGTTGAGCCACAGTGTGCCTACTCTGTCAAATTGGCTTCAGATTCCAGCACTCTTTCCACAGATCTGTTTGTGACACTTCACAAAGGAGATGACAAGCTAGGAACTCTGTTTTCCCTGTCTACACATCAACGATGAAGACTGAGAATCTGAACATCTTCACCCTGGACTGCGTTTTACAAGAGGTCTGTTTTTAATCACCAAAAACACTGCTTGCGTTCAGATGAAAGGCCAAAATGCACAGAAAAAAAGCTATGTTTTTAAATATACCTGTGCACATGTGGACAAGGTCTTAAGCTGCATCTCATTTAACCGTTTTAAAAGATAAAAGTCACTATATTTGAATGCATCCCTCCCTGATTTATAAATTGCGTGCACACACACAGACAGAAAAAACAGCTCTATCAAAGGTTTCTTTTCACCTTTTGATCATCGAAATATCTCCAGACGCTTATCTGGGAGCAGAACCACAGAAAGTATAACTGTACACTGCATTTCAGTATGCAGAGTGGTCTGAATCCATCTCGTCCTTTGTAGGGGAAGATAAGAACCTCCTTCATGAATAAAGATGTTTCGGCATCCTCTCCTCTCTGTGTTCAATGTGTACTTGTTACAGCGGCCATTATTTATAGTCCCACTAAGGCCCAGAGTGGTGAGAGTGGGTCTCATGGGGGATTGGGAAGTGGAGCCACTGCTACCTATAGTGGGAAAGATATACCACCTCACCCCCGCTGAGAACTTCGCGCAGGAAATGAACTCATAAATCAAGCAGTAAATTGAGTGTAGGGCTGTGCTTACTCATCTCAAGAGGTCCGCTCCTCTTCCTCCACACACCCCTGCTCCTTTTTACTGCATGACTAATGCAACGCCGCAACTTCTCTGCCCGCGCGTGTGTCTCTCGCTCTGGTAAACTCTTATCAAAAAGTGTGGATTTTATTTTCAAGTAAACATCATAACTCTGGCCTGGAGGCTACAGTGAGTGTGGGAACATGGAGGAAGGGGAAAAACTTGGGTCTGGAAACAAGTGCATGAGCGTCTTGTCCTACAGCTGAACTTCACCGCCTCATTGTGATGCCACTGGTGAGAGCTGCCTGTCGGACACAGCCTGTGAGGAGAGTCTCCCCTGCCCGCCTCAGGCTATCCTGACAGTCACAGGCCCTGTCCGGAGGAATTAAAATCTCTATTTATCAGGACTCGACTGAAGCTGTCTGGGGACTGGCCGAGAAAATGGCACACAGTCAGCCTCTTCCAGCAGCGGGACTCTGATGGAGAGTTCAGCACACTGGGATGTGCCCATGCAGGTTGTTTCTTGACAGCATGTGTGATGTAAAGCACACTTTGTTTCACTTTGTTTTAGTGCTGAGCCAGCGCCTGCATTGTCCTGAATGTGAATCATTCTTTAATTTTATGCTTAAAAGAAACATCGAAAGAAAAATATAAGACTGGTCCTTGAATACAAGCAGGGTACGTGCACGAACAAGTGTGTGTGGATCCACCCTGCTGAGCGTTGCTCCCCATTAAAGCAGGGACTGTGACGCCTCCTGCAGCTGCTCTCCATCACAGCAGCAGTAGGCAGCATTTCCTCTGACAGAGAGAGAAGACGGGGGGAAGGAATTGGCATCACTCCTCCACAATAAAGCCACAGCATCTGCAGAGCTCAGATCAGATCTCTACTGACCTCCGTTGGTGAAATAATGTACATGTTAGGGAGGCTGCCACAGTCATTGAGGAATGGAAATATTGTAGTTTTACTCATCTACACAGAGAACTATGTCTCCACAGGTTTACAGTGTGATCCCTTAGAGGGCCCAGACCCCTAGTTGTGTTTAAAACTTTACCTCGGTACTCTAAAGGTTCAGTAGATAGCTTTTATTAAAATAACTTTTTTGTCATATCTGCTGAAACTGTCACTGTATCCCAAGACAGATGATTTAAGAAAACATCATGTTCCTCTGGCTCCTCCTAGTGCTTTTAATGGCATTTGCAAGAATCCACCGCACCTGAACGAAAACAACCAATCAGAGCCAGGAGGAAACTCTAACGCACGTAAATCACTGCTCACACGCTGAACCGCCAACAACAGCATACACGGTAAAACAAGTGAGCAGAAGAGAACCGACGACGAAAAGCTTGCTTTACCTTTCACGTTCACAGATGACCGACGTCTACTCTGATTGTTTTAGTTCAGGCTTCATGCAAATACCATAAGGAGCACCAGGAGGAGCCAGGAAAACCATGTACTCATGTACGACTGTCAGAATATATATCGTAGTTTCAGCAAATATGACGAGGGTTTTGTTTTTTCATGAAAAGTTACTTATTGTAGCATGAAGTGCATTTTACTGATAATACCTCTGTTTCTTTTCCTTAAGATTCTGAATTCAGGAACTTAATTTGTGGTGGAGCATTTTGTCTTACTTAGATTTAAGGGTCTCATATTGTAAAAGTCATATTTCTATGTATTTTTTATTATAAAGCAGGTGTAGGTGCAGTATAAATACTGTTTAAGTATCAAAACACTAAATCCACAGAGAAAGGTCACCAATCCATGTTCAGAAATTGGTGCCTTTAAAAGAGCCATCAGGACTTTGGTGAAGTTGTGATGTCACACCTATACTATTTAAAGATAGAAACTGCTGCTACAGTGGAGTTACAGTCATTCCCCAACTGCAGTGACAGTGCAGAGACCTTGAGACCGAAGGTGGGGAAGACCCAGAAACACTGACCAATTAGAGCAGACTGGGCTTTTTCAGGAGGGGGGCTTTGAGAGACAGACGCTAAAACGGAGCATATCAGACAGAGGGTGAACATCAAACTAAACATAATTAGTATAATTAATATTATTATACGAAACTGATAAAGGAAAAAGTTAGCTCCACCAGACACTTTGACATCAGCAGGTTATTTGACCCCAGTGTGAAAGGGGGTTGATGAAACCGTTTTAATTTCAACCACAAGGGGGCCCTCACACAACACCAACGCACCTTCTGTATCATGTCGCAAAGTTTTCCAAATCTTCCCCTGCATCTGTCCAGCTGTGTTGATGGTTATGTCAGTGTTTCAGCTTGTACTCAGCTTCCAACGTTATAGTCTTGTTTTCATTCGGTTTCCGTCAGCTGTAGTGGGAGCCGCCTACAACCCCGACTCCCTCTGCTTCATCCCTGTTTTCAGTCTCCCCATTTCAAAGCCCAGCGGTCTCCTTCTCCCTTCCCCCCTTCTCACTGTGAGCTGCGTCAATGCGCCATAATACCACCGGAAGTGAGACGCTTTGCCCTCAAAGTACAGGCCTGACTTCAGTCTGCATTTGGTCATTTCAGCAGCTAACAGTTGATTGAAAAAAGATTAAAAATGAATAGAAATAGATATATTATGTGGCATAAGAGGTGTAACACACAGTGTTTGGGAGTAATTAGTTACATGTAACTAGGAACTCAGCAACACTGTTGCAGTATATGAAATAATTAATGCCACGTGATATTTCTATTACAATTCCTTTTTATTTGATTACATGTAATGAGTTACATGTAATTAAATTCCAAAATAAATGTATTTGTAATCCATCAGTAATTGAATTACAGTTACAAATCAAAATGTTGGTAATTTCAAAGTGGTTACATCTAAATATATTACTGTGCAGAAATGCCTTCTTTTGGCAGACCCTATTTCTTGACATTTTTAGCTTTATTGCTAAATTAAAAACATTTATTAGAAAAGTAATTAATTGTAGTAAGATACACAACTTTGTAAATTACATTACATATCACATTTTTAACCAGGTAACTAGAAATAAATCTGTAACATATTGCATTTTAAAACTAACCTTCCCAGCACTGTATGAATGCAAAGTATGAAAAAAATAATAAAGAAAGTATTACAAAACAGTGGTGATGTTAGAAAATAGTTTCATGTTGAATAATTAAGTTGTAAAACAATCTTTTGTCTTTCTAAGTGTCCTTGTATTTATAGATTGTACTATTCGGGAACAGTGCACATCAGTATGTAAATGTACAATATCAATTTTAAAATTACAAATTTTCGTCTGCAGTCATTTGCCAGGATTTTAAAATGACCCTAGCCCACGATGTTACTTAAATGTAGTTTTTTTTAAATCAATCGACGTTTTATTTTGAAAGCATTCACCGGAAGTTCCTGTTTTAAATGCAGTTAGCTTAATGGCGGTCTTTTTTTGTAAGCAGGGATTTAGGAATGTGGAGACCAGCAGCTACGTCACCCACAAACCGCCTGGGGTGCTGTCGTTAGAAAACTTTTCCAAAGGCTGTGAGTTCGTAAAAACAAGCCCTCCGGTAAGTTGTTTTAATGAATTCCTAAACTAAAGAACTTAACATTTAATGTACACAATTGTTGGTTAATAATGTTTTAGTTACGTTGTTGTAAGTTTTGTCCAACACGTTCACCGTTCACTAAAAAAATGTCCGTTACCGTTAGCTTGGCATTCAAGCAGAGGTGCGCGAGGTAACGTTACTTAACTGACATCTTATGTTTTAAAGTGGCGTTAAGTTTTCAGGAAGACATCTTAACCGTTGCACAGGCAAGTTGAAGCATGTGTGCTATTGTTTTAGGTCGAGGTCAAGCAAAGCGGATAAAAAGCCTGCCCCAACATGAAGTGATTGTTTCGGAAACGTGATGCAGAGAGATTAGCGGCTGTTAGCTAGGAAACCATTTGTCGCTAAACCTCCTCGTGCTCATTTGCAGGTAAGTTAGGTTGCGTTTTACTGGTTTCACACACTGCTCAAGTGGAGTGATTGACTTCCAGATGCATTGCTGTGTCTCCCATAGGATATAGCCCATCTCCCACACACTGTAGGGCAACATTTGCTGATTGCAGGCAATGTTTTGATAACATTTCTCCCCGCAGGGACGCTCGTCTCTGTCTCCATGGTAACGTGGCGGACGCCCAGCCTCGGCGTTGTCGCGTTGAGCTGCCTGCAAGGGGGCGGAACCGGAGAGCAGCGACGGGTCGATTTCTTTCTTCCCATAAAGGCAAAATCAGTCGAAGATGGTAAGGAGAGCACGGCTGCATGAGGACAGCACTATAGGTAGATGGAGACTGAATCGGCAGTGGTGGAATCTGTGCTCTGCTGTTTAACCTAAAGCAGATGCTGCTGGCTGTCTTCTTTTCTTCCATTCTCCCTTCCTGTGATTGCTTTGTGAATATAGGGCATTTGATGCTGTGTGAATTGTGTAGGTTAGCATGATATGAGTGTTTTAAATGAGGATTTAAAATATCTCTTTGGTTTTTCTTTCAGCCATTTCACGACGGAGCATACTACCCCTACACCGGTGACACCCAGGGGACCCACTCATCAGCAGGGATCCCGTCTCTCCTGAATTCCCCGCTCAGCCAACACTCTGCAAACGGCCACTCTGTACCTGCACCCAGCATGACTCCATCCAGCGGAGCCTCCACTGTCCTTCCTTTCAAATTCCGCCCTCGCAGGGAAAGCGTGGACTGGCGGAGAATCAACGCCGTGGACATAGACTTAGTTGTGAGCCAGCTGGATGTGGATGCCCTTCAGGAGCACATCAGCAGTGTTACCTTCTGCAGCCTGGATGGGGAGCGATGTCAGCGGTGCCAAAGCCCCGTGGACCCAGCTCTGATCAAGCTCCTGCGGCTGGCCCAACTCACAGTGGAGTGGCTCCTCCACTGCCAGGAATTTCTCACCCTCAACCTGCATGCAGTGGAGGAGAGGCTTACAACCGCTGGCAGTCAGCGCGAGCAACTGCTGGCTCAGCAGAAGAAGCTGGAGGAGAAGGTGAAGATGCTGACCAGCGAGCTCAAGCAGAGGAAGAAGGTTATCCGCACCCAGCAGTCCCTGCTTGCGCCCCGAATCATCAACAGCCAGAAGGTACTGCTGACACACTAAACGCTCACCCTCTGGGGGTATCTGTTACCATTTGCATTTCACATATGTTTGGCAGGCAGACAGCTAGTTCCATCACCCCCACCCCTTTCGCTCCTCCCACCCAGGGTCCCCATTCTGTCATTGTTCCCAAGATCTATTCACAGCTCCGGCTTTGTGCATTTCACGTCAAGGTTGGAGGGAAAATATTGTCAGAGCCTGACAACATTTCGTTTTTAAAATGGATGTCATGTCCTGTAAAACCTGCCGTGGCTGCTTTGTGTTGGTATGATTATAACAAGCTTTCTTATGAGACTGGAAGAAAAGGATTTAGAGCTGCAGAACAGATGGTGTCATTTGGTGGCAATTAGGGTTTTTTTAATCCACTTACAAAGGGGTGACAAGAGCAGTAATCAAGATGACTGGCTCACTCCCACCTCCCCCACCCTTATATACACACGTCCTTGTAGGGCATTTTGTCCTCTTATTGTTGCAGAAAACATTTGTGTGTAATAGACACTGCTGGTTTATCTGTTGGATCCATTTGCCTGAAAACATTGTCTCTGTAAGCATAGCTCAGTTACCATTAGGTTATTTTTAGCACAAATCAAAAATCTCCCTCTGCTCTTCAAGTGTACGGCTGCCGCTGACCTAACCAAGCGGTTGCCAAGGCAACAGATATAGTGTGTCATGACAGCATGTGGTTGCTAGGTGTGCGCTAGCAGCTCAGCTAACAGAGGTGGCTCAATAATTGATAGAGAGGCTATGTGTTTGTGTCTTTTGAGGACCTTTGGCATTTGTCGCTTGGCATAGGTCCACATCTCGACCAAATACACACACAGTTCTCATTTAAAGACTAATTCAATTTCACTCCCAATTTCCACGGTTATTCCAAACCCTAATGTCATTGAATCACTTACAGACCTACTTATTGTTGTGGCACACTTCTCCGTGTGGCTGCCTTTGAATCTTTGCGACCATATGGTACGACAAGATATCAGTAGCAGCAGGTTTAACATTGAATGAAGTCACTGGCACAATGAACATCTGAGTGAAATGTAGCGTGCGACTTGTGTGTGTGTGTGTGTGTGTGTGTGTGTGTGTGTTTGTGTGTGTGTAGAGCATACGCAGCATCTATTCTAGTTAAGGGTTAGTGAGCTGGAGTGTGGTGACGCCTGCCACAGGGAACTCATCAATGTCACTCACGCTATCTGTCTGTTTGAAAACACATGCCTGAACTCAGCTGATGCTCCTGTTTGGAGCATAATCACTGTCTTTATATTGACCTGAGCTTTGTCCAAGATCTCATTCACTCATTTGTAGTGACTAAACAGACACACAGTAGTTTATAAAAGGAAGTAGTTAGGGCTGCAACTAATGATTATTTTCATTAACGATTAATATACCAGTTGTTGTCTGGAATAACCAATTAGTTTAGTCTATAACATGTCAGATAATGTTAATCAGTGTTTCCCAAATCCCAAGATGATGTCCTCAAATGTCTTGTTTACATGCTAGATACTACTTTTTTGTTACGCTGTGGGGCTTTTCCAGGGCAAAACATAGTGCATATATTTCCCACTGAGTATTCAGTCACAACAATGAAGGTTGCAACTGCAAATTTAAATATTAACCCCTGTGTTTTGCTTATTTCTCTTAGTGTCCATGTTGTGAAAAATCCTTCCTCAACTCCTCGTTTCTCCAGAATCACATGCAGCGCCGCCACCCTGATGAGCATGAGATGGGTAAGTCGACCAGTCAGAAAGGTTTGTTGAGCAGTTTAGAGTAGGGACAGAAAGATAGTGAGTGATAATGCATGAACTAAAGGTAGGAGTCAGATAATGCACTAAACAATTTGAGGATGGAGTCTTGAAGATGTATTAGCAGGGGAAATATGAAACATTCCCCACATTGCGGTGTTTTATTGTTTGTTGCTTGTGTGTACCTCCAGAGTTGCGGTCAGACAGTGAGAAGAAATCTCAAATTGAAAGGCTCAAATCTGAGATCGGCAGTCTGAAGGAGCAGATTGTTCAGCAGCAACAGGACCTGCAAGCCAAAACTGCTCAGGTAGTAAACCCAGACAGTTGTGACACAGCTGAAACCAGTAGTGAATTAATTTATTAGGTGATTAACTGTAAATTTATTTGGCACTGTTTTATAAGCAAAACTGTGAAACTTTCTCTGGTTCCCTTGGTAGACTGAATGTCTTTTGGTTGTGAGCTGCTGGTATATTTGGCACATTTAAGTTTCTACTTTCATGCCAGCCATTTGTGGTTTCATAGTGACCAAGCTCTTTTTATTTTTGTTTTGATTCCAGGAAAAAGAGCAGCAGTCCAACTACAAGGACCTGCTGAGAGAATTGGACCGTTTTAAGGCTGAGGAGATGGCGCGCATGGACAGAAAGATAGAAGACAGCAGGGACGGCATGCGCAGGGAAATGGAATTTCTTTACACCCGAAACATTCAGGCTCTCAATGTACGAAAAGGATACTTTGATAAAGTAGCTTCTTAGTAGTGTTAAGTTACATTACCTTTGTTTGGTCTTCAGAATATGTTCTCATTTAGTGTTTCACATATCTTTTCATTCATAGGAAGCCAATCAGAATCAGACTGCCAGGCATGAGAAATCAGCCAGCCCTGTGCACTCACAGCCAGAGAGAGATGTAGACAACTACAAAGAGATGCAGATACAAGCCATGCAGAAGCTGGAACAGCAGCTGAAGAAGCAGGTCAGTGGAGAGGGGAGATACTGTTTTAAAACCTTGAAGTAAATAAAGTTAATTTGAGTACAAAAATGTTTGCTCCTAGGATAAAAAGTGGGAATCCAGGCTGCAGGAAATAAAGGCCCAACATGAATCTGAAAAGAACCAGGTATTTATCATAATTATTATGCCATCAAAGCATCTGTCAGTTGTCACAGGCTTTTGTTAGAAGCTGGAAAATGCATCCTCTTCCTGTCATTTTCCAGCTGCTGAACGAGCTGAGCAGAATGCAGTCATCTGTGTCCGAGCACCAGGAGAACAGCCACAGGCTGCAGCAGGAGATGGGCAGGAGGCTGCACGAGAAGGAGCAAACCATCAAGGCTCAGAGGGAGCAGGTTAGTACTGACTCACTCTCACACAGCCACAGCCATCACCGCCTCGTGTGATTATGTCGGGAGAGGAAGTGAGGCGGAGGGTCAGCCCTTGTTCAGGATATCCTGTATTTGCTACATGGACTCAGATTGTGTTGTACTGAGACATGATAATACTGTACATTTGACGGGAGCCATAGTGCACAGGAAGAGCTGGAATAGCTCCACATTTTCTTCTAGTTACTAGTGGTAACAAGTGTAGTTTAACACTGCAGGTCCCACAAAACACTCATTGAGCAGCTAGTTTGTCAGAAGTACAACAAAAGAGCAGTTAGTCTATCTGTTTACAAACTGCTTTTCATGAAGAAGACATGTAATAATTGGCCTTTTTCCATCATGCCATAAACCGCAGTCTGATTTCATGCTGCATCACAGCAAGGGGAGTTTTCCACACAAATACAGGGAGCAGTTAAGGAGTTGGGGATGTGTTCACTGTAGCTGCTTCTTTTTGCATTCCTTCCTGACATCTTAAAAATTAGGGATGCACCTCTTGGCTGATACCGATGTTTAAAATAACAATATTCGCCAATAGTCGATGCGATGGTTTTTTTGTCGTTGTTTTATTTTGTTTTTTATTCCCCACTCTACATTGAAGAAAATAACTGAACTGAAATTCAATCGTACAAAATCAATATTCAATCGTATAAAAAATCTTTAAAATACAGTTGAAAAGCCTTTTTACTGTTTAAGTTATCATAATTTCTGTGAAAACATCAGTGAAACTAAATTTTACAAGATTACATTTGAACACATCAGGAGAACGTTAAAATGTACCTTCCCATACTCATTTTTACTGAATATAGCTTGAAAGCATCATAATTTCACTCAGTGCAACCTCTGTTAGCTCTGGCTGTGTGCTGCTAACAGCTAATGTTATCGAGCTCTCCTCCTGCCAATTTCACCATGCATTTGTTGTTCACAAAGTGACGTGAGCATTATCAGGGGAAGTTTGTGCCTTGACACGACGCCTCCTTTTGTGCCTTCGGCATCCCTTGAAAGATTTCTGTTTGTTCCAGACAATGATATGTTGTTACTCTGGAGCCTTGCTTTTTAGCCTGGTGACATAACAGAAGAACATCGGCCCGTGCCATCAGTGAATGCCATCTTGTAGGCTGATGGCAGTTAAGAAGGCAATATCAGTGTTTGACTGCTAAATCAGCGCATCAGAGTCCTGCACGGGTCCAGTTTTCAAGATCCGACTCGTTTGTTACGTTTAATGCTTTTAAACTTTTAATCTATGTAAAGGAACTTTACATGTGTAATAATAGACTTACTTTCTGTCCAGAGCGACGTTCAGCAGTTACGAGCCGTCACGTGTTTTTAGAATCCATCGAGGAGAGAAGTAATCATCAGGGAAACACTTCAGAAACATTATAAAGTGATAGTTGTACGTTTTATCCACTTATTTCTCAAATACCTAAATAATTATTTACTGTTTTGGAAGCGGCGCTTGTTAGACGGTGGCAGCCATGTTGATTCTGTTGTCCAATCACAAATTGTGTTATTAGATGGTGAAACGCGTGTAAACAGCTGAACCAATGACCGTTGCGAAATAGCGGAGGCGATCCTCAGAGAGTAAATAATGACCAAGATAGTTATCTGTAGTTTACCGAACTAATGACTGATGTGTTTATCTAAAACCCGCGATCCGATACACCCAGATACGAACCCGGGAAAAAATGCTTTTTTAAAAGCCACCCGCAAATCAGCTGTTTTTCGGGTACCCGCGGGTACCCGACCCAGTGCAGGACTCTGCAGCGCATCACTATTTGAAATGGATACACTAACAAAAAATGACTTAAACTAATAAGTGCTCATTTTTTTTAAACTTGCAGATAAGGAATATTTCCTCAAACCCACCCACCAAAATAGTGGAAGTACCAGGTATGGATACGCTTTCAGTTACTTTTTTATCAGATGAGTTTATCACTGTAGGAAATAGCTTGTATGATCTTGATGAATTCATCATATCCTCTGTTTTTCAGTCATTGTGAGCGCATCAGCTCCGGAGCCCAAACCAAAGAGAGTTGTACTTGGTAAGTTAGTCGAGAGCAGCTATGAAAATAAAGAGAGGGTGAGCATGTGCTTTCTTGCATGAAGGATTTACATACAGTGCTGTCACCACATTAGTCCCCCCCTATCTTTTAACACATATTTTATCTGACTCCCTGACTTTTAATGACCTTTGACCTCATGTGCTGTCCAATTAGAGGAGCCAGTCTCTGCTCCTAAGCTGGATCCTATACAGGAGCTGTCAGAAGAGGAGAAAGGTAAAAGAGGCAGTAAAACCAATATAGCCGGTTGACTGCATGCTGTCTGCATGGATGCATCAGTCTGTAGTGGGCAGCCTTTACTTTAAGTGTGTCGGGACTGAGATTGTCTCTCTCCACACTTTTAGAAAGCAAGCTCATTCTCTGTGACTTTCATTGACGCCTGCCATGTCAGCATTGCTGATCATTGCATCTATCCATCATCTTGTTGCCTTCTTTGTGGCAAGTAAACTTGTAGACGTTCTCCTCTTCTGCCTGCCCCGCTGCAGTCACATCCATCTATCCGATTGAAACTTCGGCATGGAGCTTGCTGTGAAAGTTGGCAAATGCATGCTTTTTTTTTCTCCTTGTTGCTGCCTGTGATTGGAACCTGATTATCCACAAATGGCTGATCAAGGGAGAAATGTTTTACAGACTCGAGCAGCTTCTCTGAGAGGAAGCCAGTGGAGAAGAAGCCTGAGCCTGTACCAGAGAAGAAACAGAAGGTGTCCAGCAGTGCTCTGAAAAAGAACCCCAGCATCAAGAAAGAGATGCGGCCAGATCTGGAGCAGGCTCTTATTGAGAAGCTGGAGAACCTGGGAATAAAGCCTGTAAGTTCACACCTTTATGTAAACTCCAGGAAGCCAATGAAGTCTTGTACAACATATAGTGTAAAAGAAGATGCTCTTCAATTATAATTTCCTGTAACTGTCCTCAGGATCAGAGTGGTCTGAAGGACAAAGAGCTCACTTCCATCCTGGCCAAGGTGCATTCAAAGCGGGAGAGCATTGCAAAGGGGATGCCTGAATACTGGCGCCATCGGGAGGAGTTAGCCAGCACGGTGGAGCAAAAGCTAGGCGGCGAGAGGAGAGGCAGCGACCCTGCTCCTGAGTCACAGGCCAGATCTAGACAATCAGTTCAAGGTGAGTCATCAAAAAGCCTCTTAACACATGAGATCATCTCTCTAAATTCTGACTCTTCCCACAGTCCCACAATAGTAACCAGACTGTACGGCTTTGTGCTTTCGAGAAGTTCAGCTAGCTGTATTAGCAGCTTGTAATTGGTTTTGACTGCGTGTGCATCCAACTCCATCAGTCTAATCTGTGGTAGCTTGTTTGCCGCCACATAAGCTGACTTAAGCTCTGACACCGCCAGCGACCGATCTGCTAATTGTGTTAATATTACCTGTTTTGTCTGCGTGCAGTGTTGCAGATCCGTCCTCGATCCAGCAGCCTGCCCTCCAGAGCGACCCAGGTGATGTCTGGACCTTCAGCCAAACAGTCCAAGACCCCTCAGCCGGCACCGAGGATCAAGACATCCACCCAACCCAAGACATCTACACCAAACACCAAGACCGCTCTGAAGAGCTTCACATCCAGGTGAAGAAAAAACTGTGTAAAATGAAAGTTTATTGTAGTTAAGAGATGGCAGGGATTTTTCTAAGAATGGCTGGAAACTGAATTGGCACAGGACAGAAACCGCTCCTCGCCTGCGATGTTCTTGAAATAAAATAGTCTCTGTGCTTACACGTACATCCAGCCTAGCCCCGTCTTCTGGCCTCTATTAATGTTGCATTACCACCATATGCTGGACTGTCCTTTGCCCCATCTACTCAGGCATTGCCATGACGTGTTGAAAGGAGCAAGAGGAAAATGTTCCTGAATGCAGTGCATGTGTGGATAGTGAAAGTTACTGGTGTTTCTGGTTACAAATTAGATCTGGCTTAAATATTAAACAGATAATATTATGGAAAATGAAAAGATTGACTGTTGAATGATTAGTAAAAATCTCTCTGTGATTCTTTAGGACCCCTCCTTTCAGCTCAGATGAGGAATCTGAAGAAGAGGACACAGATATGGAGGAGGAACAGCCTCCAAAAAAACAGAGGGGAAAAACACCACAGCAGAGACTGAACCAGGTCCAAATCAAAGCCAGTCCAGTACAGGCCAGGCAGGTGCCAGCCAGGCATTCGTTCTCCTCCAACCCCCAGCAGACCAGGGGGTCAGTGGGTGGTGTGACCAAGACAGCAGTCACAAAGATAGAGAGTGATGAGGAGGACGAGTGGTCAGATGTCAGCGAGCTGCAGGAGATCGACCCAAAACGTCTCCAGAGTTTCAAAGACCAGAACGGCAACGTGGAGAAGAGGAACTTCGGCAAAGGTAAGAATTTTGAATTTTATAGATCATCAGATATTATTTTGAAATGTAAACTGTATTAATTTTATGAGTTGTCTGTTTCTTTTAGAGAACAAAATTAACGACCTGGCCAGAAAAATGGAGAAGCAGTTTGCAGAGAGAGCAATAAAGAAACCAGCAGGGGGTGTCAGCATCTTACCAGAGAGGAAGGACGAGGTTCAGGAGCTCACGGTGAGATTCACGTCAGGAAAGGGACCTCAGTGCATGGCTTTAGTTTACAATCATTTAATGTTATTATGTAGTAAAGCGTCAGCCTCAAGCAGGTCGTACTGGACGGTAAAATGTGTGAATAATGTTTCTGTTTGGTGACAGTACACAGATCTTGAGGAGAGCAGTGAGTGGGTGGTCTCCTCCTTAGAGGACAGACAGGAAATGTCTAAAGCAGCTCAGGGCTCTGGACCAATGAGGAAGAGCCTGGACTCTCCCAGCACCAGTGTCTGGGGAACCTCAACAGGAAAGGGCCCCAAATCAGGTCAGTTCCCTTAAATAACTTCCTTATGATTTATATAGCAGGATATGTTTGAGTATAAATGCTGTTAATTTTTACAATAAGCTGTGATGATGATTATTTAAAACTTGTCTGTAAAAGTCAACACAGCTGTCTTGTGCCCAGCAGGTCTGACTGAAGCTGGAACAGGAAGCACGCTGAAGAGCAGCCTGTGCTCCCTCAGTGACATCAGTGACTCCGAGGACATTAGCAATAAATACAATAAGCACTACAGCTGATCAGGTGATGTAGCTCTACGCCAAGCACAGACACAAAGACCTCAGTCAACTCGTCTGACACCTACAGTCCATGCCAAATAGCCATATTTTATACTGTTATATGGAGAGAGCAATACTTGAAGGGTAGCATTGGTACTTTTAAAAACACAGGATTCCCTTTAAAAAGACATCTAGACATTTGTATAGAAAAGACGACCATTTAATCCACAGATTAGAGATAAATGAGATTAGAGCTTCAATTGACTTGTCATTTTCAGCCTCACTTTATGCCTTGTGCCAATCTTTGCTTGCCTTAGACCTTTTCAGTGTTCATCTTTAGATAGACTCTTTTTTAAACATATCCCACACTCCAAATGAGATGCTGTATGTAGTGTGTAAAATTTTGTACATCAAATTTTTATAACGTCCTCATGTGTTAAATGAAGCAATGAGATGTGATTTTGTACAGAACATATTTATACAAGCAATAAAAGATTTCTTTGTGAAATACATACATGAACATTGTTACATGAAACAACCTGGGTCATAAAGGTTCTGTTTTTCTTCAGCCAAGCACAACTAACCAAAAGTGATTTAACATGAATTTGTCACATAATAATTTTCTTCATATTTCACATACATAAATGGTTTGAATACCCCCTCTGCCTCTGCCCACCCGATCCAAGTGTGTCTCATTAAATCACTAGTAACTTAAATGTTGTGGGAGAGCAGGTATAAAACCTTCACTGTCAGTGCTTCACTCTGACTGGCTGACTCGGCCATGAAACTCATTTGTAATATGAGCAACTGGGTTTTATGGGAAGTGACAGCTGTGACCGCTTCCTGCTCCTTGGATATCATTAGTTCCTTTGCAGAGGTCCTAAAACATACTGCACAAGTCTTCTGCAGTACACGGTGCTTTATTTACCAGACATTTTCAGCTCTTGCTTTTATCAGGATGGCATCTAAAGTTGACTAGTGATCAGTAATGTGACTAACAGATCACCAGAGATGCAGAGGAAACAACTCTTTCATTTGCCTGATTTTGAGTGCCATCTTCTGGAGACTCAGGGGAAGTTCAGGTGCAGAGAATAAATGAACAACTGTATGAAATAGGAATTCCTTTCAGTGTTCGTTGTTCAAGAAGTTTGCCTGTGAGCTGAGTTATCTGTAGAGGTCTCTTTCTCCTCAAAACTAAGGGACGCCATGATTTAAACCAGTAAAAACATGGAAAAAACAGTTTTCGTTGAAAAATCCGTTTCTTCGATGCTGTTTGGCTTGTCGCTGAGAGGCTGCTAGCCCAGCTCCCACTAATGTATGCTCGCGTTTCTCTCTGATAACTTCAGATACAGACATTCAGGAGGTTTTTACCAGGAGGTGAATTATCTGCTAAGGTCTCTTTCTGTCCAAAACAAACAGACCCAGTAATTTAAACCAGTATAAATGTTGAATAAAGCAGTTTCATGTAAAAAAAAAAAAAAAAAAAAGAAAAGAAAAGAAAATCAGTGTTTGTCCGATGCTGTTCGGCTCAGCAGAGGCAAAGGGGATGTGATGCTACTGATGGGTGACAGCAACGAAATGACACGGAGCATGTCCTTGATTAAAATGCCATATTTCTCTATGTTTTAACATTGTTGGATGAATACACGGGTGTATTCATTTTAAGACATTTTAATGTGGTAAAGATACATATGATCCCTTGAACAAAAATACATTTTTTTTAAAAAGGTGATTGTAATGCTGTTTTATATACAAAGTATCTCTGGTGATCTATATGTCACAAGACTGATCAATAATGTATAAAAGGAAACTGGTTACAACCTAAGACACACCCTGATGAAGGCAAGACAGCCAGAAAGGTTAGGTCAGGTAAATAAATCATGCAGGACTCTTCAATTTCAACAGATTTGTAAACAGATACTAAGTCGTATCATGTGCTCTGATGCCATCTAGCTGTAAGAGAGTGCATGATTTCTCTTTTAAACTGGAGCTTTTGGCCTGTTTCAAAAGAACAAAGCAGACAGACAGACAGGAAAGAATCAAAGGCTCAGCAGACAGTGGGTGCTCCCTGATGAAAGAGCTATAAATACAAATGTTAAAAAAACAACACCTGGATCTGGATAACCAAGCTTTGCTTTAGCAACAGAATTCATATTTCCAGCCATGAGCACCTCATTAAAGGAGTAGTGTGGCATTTTGGGGAATATGCTTATGTGCTTTCTGGCTGACAGTTAGATGAGAGGACTGATACCACTCATGTCTGTGTGCCAAATATAAAGCTGGAGCCAGCATCTGGTTAGCTTTGCTTAGCATAAAGACAGGACACAGGGCTGAACAGTTAGTCGGCTCTGTCTGAAGTTAAAACAGAGATATAATGTGTTAATTAATGAGCTGTAGAGATGGAAGTAGTCCGATTTTGTTACCCAAGCTAGCTGTGTCCCCCTGTATCCAGTCTTAATGCTAAGCTAAGCTAACCATGTGCTGGCTCTGGCTTCATATTGAACATGCAGACACGAGTGGTATTGATCCTCTCACCTCATTCTCAGCATGAAAGCACATCTCCCCAAACTTCCTTTGAAGTCTCATAAGTCACTGTCTCAGCTCCCCTCTCACTCAGACGAAGCTGTCCCTGTTAAAGGTCCTGCTGGTCCTCGTCGTAGCTCTGGTTGCCCGGCTCTTCCTGCCTTCATAAAACAGCGGTGGCACAAGAGTCACTCTGGACGACGAGGCTGGCAGCATGTAGGTCCGTCTGGTCCGGGCAGTGGCGTAAGTGGCTGGTCTCCGTGGCCTTCCTGAAGAGCTGTTGATATAATTGAAACAGGAGATACACGGTGACGTTCATCAGTTTCTCTATTCATTAGTATAAATCTAAAGAACAAAGGCAGTACAACTCTATAAGTGAAAGATTAGAGGTTGTATATTTACCTTGATGGAAGACCTTCTTTTCCAGAGAAGTAAGTCATCACCGTCCCCCCAGAGAGAAGAAGCAAGGAGCCTCCCCAGCCAATGAAAATTGCAGCTCCAAGTTCAAATCTGAACAGCAAGTATTAAGGTATAGCAACAGTTAAGGTCAGACCTTCTGCACTGTTAAATCCCTCAGAGGGACTTTGTAATAATAACCCTACTGCTTCAAATGTACTCACTTCTGTTCTCTGAAATGTGGATCCAAGAACTCTGTTATGACTTTGTTGGCCCACCACGAGTAGGTGATCATACCACAGAATCCTATCAAGAAATATATCTTACTTTAAACATCCTGAGTGCATAACATTCACACAAGGTTGACACTTGAAAGCATCTTAAAAAAAAGTTGTGTTTACCTGAAACCAGATAGGTTATACCTCCAGCGAAGGTCACCCTGGCGTTGGCGATGTCTGATCCACCTATTTTAGTGCATTTCATCCCAACGAGTGTGAGGACGCCTCCGAAGAAACCAGTGATGACGGCACAGACAGCGAGCGCTCTGCAGGCGTGTAGGAACACTGAAAGAAAACAGGTGATACTGAAATGTAGCTGAACAAAATGAGTATGTTAAATGTACCATTGGAGCATTTAAAATTATATAAAATTCAGCGCCCTCTCCCCACCCTGATAATATTTGTACAGTCACTAAATCTTTTCAGCTGTTCAAGTTCATTAAAAACTTAAAGGACTGTTTATTCTGAGGTTTTCAGAGTCTCCTACCAGGCAGGGCCAGCATCGAGGGGTAATCCTTGCAGTCAGACACCCCTGTGGTATCTGAGATGCAGTCCTTCCACAGGTTGGAGTAGTAGTTGGAGGTGGTCAGCACGATGCTGCCCACCTCGGAGAAAGTCCAGTACTCTGTGGGGAGAGTGGAACACACCAGGATCCAGCCACACAGACAGGACACAAAGCAGCCGATCTCCATGTACATCACCACCGTCCTGTACTTCATGGTGAGTGTTGGTCCTCGAGCAGAAACCAGTAGAGATGAAAAACTACCAAGATGTGTTGAATATTGGGTCCAAGTTTGAGCTACTCAGTGTGGGAAACTGTGAGCTCTCCCTCTATGTCACTGCTGATGCGCAGGTGTCACACCAGCAGTGTTGTGTTGTCATCTTATCTTTTTGATGATTTTGCCTCGTAAGCATCCTTCATGTTCCCAGCGCTCAGGCAGAAACGGTGGAGGATGACGTCTTGTTGGATCAAGCTACCATTTATTTATTTTGCTTCCTCATTGTTCAAAAATCAACCTTTTATTTTCTTTAAGCACATTTTCTTCTTTTTTTGACCTCACTGAAGCTCAAAATGTAGAAAAATATAAAGTACTAATCCTCCCATTCACCAGTAACTGGACGAAATACAGAGGCACTGTGTAATTAAGAATAAAAAAAGAAATATTTAGTTTAAAAAAGTAATCACAAAAGACGGACACCATTGTCTCTGCATTGTTTATTTTTATGTATACAAAACTGATTTGATGGCTTTTATTGTTTCTTACTTTATATCGCACTGTACAAATGAAAAACTGTCGTCACACACTTGCCATTATACTGTAGCTTCTCAGTATTGTTCCTGGAAATTTGGGAAGTTTCTGTTCCACAATTACAGACAAATTATATGTATTATTTTTAAAGCATATTCTGATGTTGTTTAAAGTCAGTATCATGACAAATGTGACCATTTTTAGGTTAAACAAGCAGATACATGCCCAACTTTGAGCCTGTGGGCCAAATCTAGCCAGCTCTCTGTGCCGGTTGGCTTGCCAAACTTTTTTTAATTCACAATGAAAATGAATCAGTTCACACTGTGAATTGTTTTGTAATTTCTATGTGAAGAAGGTGGCAGAGTGCATAAAAAATAATAAAAATAGAGCTTCTTTATAATTAAAAAAAATGTCCTCAAATTTGAGAGACGCCCCTGCGTACACCTGACCTGTGCAGGGCTGCTGCTACTGCGACTTTGCAAAGATAAATGCGTACAGCAAATGATAAAAGGTTGAAAACAGGCAATTTATTTATTATACATACCTATAAATATTATTCATGTTTGTTTATTGACTGTCCCTGGGCCTCCTGTCATTTTGCCCTTGGGAAAGCAACATGAGTATCCCTGATTTAGACCCTCATGTAGGAAGATAAAATCAAGAGAAAACATAACAGCTCCATAAATAAGTATGATTTTGTATTGCTTTTTTTTTTTGCAGTGTGCATTTGGTCCTCAGTATGCTGTTTGTGATTTTCTGGTTATGACTGATTATATGTTGCTTCCTGAGCGGGACAGTAAAGTGAATCTGTAATGTTACACATTCACAACAGAGGCCATCATGTAGGGAGTGTTTCTGAGGTCAATTGACCTTTTTGACGTTCGACAGATGTGCACTTTTTCTTCTCTTCGTCCACTGGCAAAGGGAACCATGGGATGTCTGCTGCAGAGAGAGAATTGTTTCCAGTCACAAATAACAGTGAACATTTGTTAGTTAGTTGAATGGTGTGTTAACTAACCTTTTTGGGTGGTTAACTCTGCATGCAGTTGCACACTTTACTGTACAGCCGAGTAGGATGAGGAAACTCCCCGCCAGGCCGAGGTATAAGGGGGTTCCAATTTCATAGCTGAGGAGAAAACAGTTCAAATTGGCCACTGACTTTGATTCACTCACATTTGCCTGTTAACAAGGGTGATTCAAAGGCCACATGTTACCTCAGTTTTGACGGATCTGCTTTGCTGTGTAAAAAAGCCGCAACCACCCTGTTTATGTATAAACAATAAGCAGCCACGTCTGATGCGCCTGCATGAGGGAAAAGCCGATGACGCATGGGAAAGAAAACAAGATGAACCAGTGAGTTCCGAGAAGCTGGTTTCAACACAGCTGAAACTTTGTGAGTGCAAACAAACGATACTCACAGCCGAGCAGATGGAAAGCAGACGCTGTTATTAGCATGCTGTCGTTACTGCCGATGTGCGTGCACTCCATTCCAAAAAATGTGAGCACTGTGCCGATGAAGCCGAGGCAGAGCCCGCTCATCAGGAGCCCTCTGACTACCTGGATATATGCTGATAACACACAAACTGAGGTCATAAATTCATTTATTCATTCATGTATTTTACATTCTATAAGCACTGTGTAAACAGACTCAGAATCTGTGAGTGGACCCACTTTTGACTGTCCACAGCACCCCAAAGTCCACACAGTTCACCAGAGCGGTGGAGTCCTCATAGCAGTCCCTCCACAGGTCAGACCAGTACAACGCTGTCACCACAACGGAGGAGCCCCCTTGACCCCCCAGCTGGGCCACCCTCCAGTGAGAAAATAGATAAAATATATACACTTACATCTTGTATTCCACAGTCTTGTTTGCATGGGATTACTGCAACCACAACTTTTCTTTCATTTTTCAGGCGTAAATAACATATTCCAGCACTTGAATAGGCCATAGCACAACACAGCAGCTTGTCAAGTGGGCCGAACCCGGACTGAACCCGAGCAAAATTTCTAATTTGTTGTCCAAACCCTGCCCGGGGCTCGGGTCGGGTATCCACACTCTGACTAGGGGACCCAAAACAAGGAATAGAGAAGCCTGGATTCCAGCATAATTTATTATCTCTTATCACTCCCAAAAATTGATTTTCAGCTTTTAAATTTCAACATTTATCATGAGTTTGTTACACTACTGCCAAAAATGATAAAATATGCTTAAACTCAGAGACAGTTCAAATCTCAAACTAAGTTTTTATTCTTCTTTTACCATATCCAAAACTTATATCAAAGTGTCACCACAACAAAATGAAAATGCATCTGAAATTAATGAATTCGCACAGAAAATCCCTTATTTAAGAAACAAGAGAAAAGAGTAACAGGAGCACTCCGATCATGCACATTTACACTCGTCAGTCGAGACACGTTCTCCCTGTAGTTTTCAGAGCTTTAGTGCATCAGGTCCATCTTTCTGTTTGTGTCTTCTAACACTTATTTGCTTACCTCCAGTGGTCCATTGCAAGGGTGCAGCCCACAAAGCCCCATCCTAGTGTGCAGAGCAGCAGGCCCAGGATCTGAGCCAGTCTCCTCCACATCCCTTCAAGAGCCTTTGCTTATTAAGCACAAATAGTTACTAAGATGTTTTAGACACTAAAGAGGGTGGAAAGTAGAGTCAGTAACTTCAGAGTTGAAGGTTTTTAATGCCTTTCTACCTTTTAAAGGAAGAAGTCATTTAAGAAAATAAAAGCTGGAGGAGTTTTTCCTCAGGTCAAAGCTGCAGGTCCAGTCCTCTTAAAGCAGCTGTCTGATTGTGTGAAGGTCTGAATAAGAGCCAAGCACACTCTGTTTACTGTCAACCAGACCTGATCAGCCTGGTGCAGTTTTATTTGTTGTTTTAATGGCTACACAGAGGCTGCCAGTCACAGCAGAAATGGATGTGTGTCTTAGTAATGTGTTATATTGAATGAATGTATATACAGTGTCTAGTTGTGATGTATTATAGATGATGAAGATGAAAAAGAGGCATTTAACAGTGAAAAAGATTTGTCGTACAATTTCTCATACAAAACACATACTGAATTTGTATAAGATACAGATTCATAACTTGAATAGAAAAGCATCAGATCATCAGTCCGTCACATTTAACATTTGTCCGTCACGTTATGACTCGCGTTTATTAAATATAAGAGTTTTTGATGAACGGTGTAGTCTCACTCCCTGAGCTGCCCGACAATGATGACACTGTCCGGCTGCTGCCGCTGCTCCTTGAAGTGGACAGAGTTGACACGCTGGACCTCGATGAGACTCCAGACTCTGACCCCGACCCTGATGTTGATCCTGATGCTGAACTCGACCCTACAGATCCTGCAGACCTGGTGGTTCGCCCACTCTTCGACGACCGCCCCGACTTGGCTGTGCGTCCAGATTTGGATGTGCGCTCTGATCTAGAGGAAATTCCAGTCAGGTCTGAGCGCTCGGACTTGGACGACAGCTCAGACACGGAGGACAATTTGGTCTTGGAGGTGATCGCAGACACAGAGGACAGAGCTGTGGTGGACTTGTTTTGCTCGGGGTCTGGTACTGGCTGGATGGTGATTACCCTGAGAGAGAAATGCATTTCTGTTAAACATGACGAGGCTACTGAACCCATCTTAGTTCCAATCTAGCAGAAATTAATTTATTGTTATATGTGAGCAGCTGTGTCCATTTTGTTCAGTCCATGTAGCCTCCAGAGTGAAAGTCAGTGATTGTTGGTCCCATCCACCACACTGCCCGCCCGCTACTTGGACTTTCACCTCCTTAACTTGCGCTGACCAACCGTGTTTCCTTGCGACGCCATCAGGTGCCATTACACCGTGATGTTGCCCAGCTGCGTATCATGCTGACCTGAAAGGAGCTTTTTTCGACAGTGTCTGATGCTGAACTCCCTGTCCAAGGGTTAGGGGGGTTAGGATGACATGTAAGGTCAACTTGTCAATCAAGCCAGAGGTGACATAAGCAAGATCAATAATTGTACCTCTGCTTACTGGGTTATGTCTGTGTCTCTTTCACTCTCAGCAGATGTCTCAGAAACTTCACATGAAATCTTTTAGTGTAAGAGCAGGCTGCAGATGGATTTATGCTCCCTGAGCTCCTTCTAGTGTCGACGCTGATCCACAGCAAGCACTTTTGGCTTTTCTCATTTAACCACCAAAGCTGTTAAACACCAGGCCTCTGTTTGTTTATGGCTGCTATGGCTTTAGGGTTATATTTCATGGTGAGAGGGAGTGTACCCACAGTGCACATCTGCACACTCCCACCTTTAACCTGCTCGACACTAACACAGTTATGCATTTAGGATTATGAGTCATTCCACTTGAGCACACGGGACACTGGTATTTATTGAGGAAGCGGAGAGAGGAGTTATTTATTCACTTCCCCCGACATGTTCCAACAACAACATGTGTCCATACTCACGTTGCCTCTCCTCCACAGAGCGGCTTACACACTGACCACAGGTAGAAGAAACCGCCAGTCATGTGAAAGGCTGAGCCGACCCAGCCGAGGAACATCGGCGTGCCAAGGTCATACCTGTCGGTGTGTGAAGAGGTGTGTTTTTATTAAAGACATTCTTGATTAAACAGGTTAAAAGTTAACCTTAAAGTGAAACTACACCCATTTTAAAAATGTATACATTATTACCATGGTCAAAGACGGTCCAAAAATACTATTGAACATAAAAAAGAGCTAGATAAGAGCACACGGGGTGTTCCGAGTATATGGCTATGTGTATGTAAGAAGTATGGAAGAGTTCACTTTGCTAAGGGGAATATAGTTTTGAATTATTTTAAACTACTGGTAGAGCTGGGGCGTTGGTGGCTTAGTGGGTAGAGCAGGTGCCCCATGTACAAGGCTGTTGCCGCAGTGCCCCAGGCTCAAATCCAGCCTGTGGCCCTCCGCTGCATGTCATCCCCCCTCCCCATGCTCACCTGTCCTGTCCATTAAAAGCAAAATGCCCCAAAAAATATCTTTAAAAAAAAAAAAAAATTACTGGTAGAGCTGACTCTAACCAGCAAGGAGGCTCTCAGGAAATGACATCATTACAGTGTGTCCAAAAAGATATATACTGCTGTTTATGTACACAAACTAATATTAAATGAAAGTACACATATAAGGATATGTAGTTCATATTATGCGACTTTGGACGCAGTGATTGTCTGTGAAGCAACTCCAGACTTCTTGATGACATCACAAGTTTGACTTTGAGAGAGAGTAGCTCGTGTTCTCAAATACTGATTGAACTTTTCAGGGCTGTGGAAATAGCATAATTATTGTGATTACAGCCTCATAGTTGACTTACTTAAGTCCGTCAAAGTCAGGGTTGAAGTATTCCACAGAGACATACTGTGCGTAAACAGCGTACCCACATGTAGACAGCAAACCTGAAAGAAAGCATGTTGACAGACAGGGAAAACACTTCAGTTGCACGTGATAGTTGGTTGAAACAAGAACCCTGGTTTTAAGTATTTCTGTGCAGGATTTTTAGTATCAGTATCAGTTTACTATGTAATGTTGCCTTTAGTCATAGAAAAGGTCATCAGTGTTTCCCTACTTTGGAGGTCACGACCACAAAACGGGTCACGAGATAAACCTGAGAGGGTCTCAAAATGATCAGCAAAATAAAAACTGAACTTTGGTTCAACTGGTCACCAGGGGCCTTTATTTGGGGCTCACAAACCAGAAAGGTTGGGTAACACAGATCTGTATTATGACATTGCTGTGACCGAATTCCAGCCATTATCCTGTCTCATATTACAAGACAATATGGGGAAATGGATCAGATGCCCCCTTAAGAATAGTGTCTACTTATTGCTGAATTAACATTAAAACACCAGGTTTTTAATGTTAATTCATAAAGCTAAATGCTATTTTAAACTCCTAACATGCTCTCAAAGACCATGCTAATATTTAGCAAATATAATGTTTACCTGTTAGTTTAGTGCTTCACAATGCTAACCTTTGTTGATAAGCACTAAACCCAAAGCTAACGCTGAGGGTAAAGTCCATGGTTAATGAAGTTTTTGGTCGTAAACAAAAGTATTGGACAGGTTGATCTGGTAAGGGTGCTAGAAGTTACGTTACACTGCATTCTGCATGTCAGCAACACGCACAGCTTGCACATCTGCCAACTGTCCTCTTACTAAAACTTTGCTAAAATTAAAATTACCGCTGGTTACGTGGCACCATCCACCAATGTAGATCTTCTTGTACTTAGACCGGTCTTTCCCCCCAATGAAGGTGCACTCCATGCCCATCAGACTGAGCACAAACCCCAGCATGCCCAGGGAAAGAGCCGCCATCAGCAGGCCTCGCACTATCTGGATGTAGCCTGGAGTCACACAGTAAGACAAACAGACATTAATGAGAGTCTAGATGTCAGGGGGTTTGTTAGATAGGGTGGAAAACGTGTTACCTACCCTCCACAGACCAGAGCATAGGGTAGTCGTAACAGTTGCTGACAGCAGTTGAGTCTGTAAAACATGATCTCCACAGGCTGGACCAGTACCAGGCCACCTTGATGATGGAGGAGCCCCCCATGCCCCCGATGGAGGTGATCTTCCAGCCCTCCATGGCCATGGTGCAGGCCACGAAGATCCAGCCCAAAACTGACATCAGGAAACCCCAGATCTGAACCACACGGACCTGCATCTTGTGAGTTTATCTCCTATTTAGATTTCAGATCCAAGGAAGCTTCTTTTTCTAAGAATCCACTCGTCCACAATCCAATTTTGATGCCTTTCTCTTTTTCTGTCTTCAAATGGCGGTCCCTTACTCATGCACAAGATGTGTACATCCTGAACAGAATGTCCACTTTTCATCCAAATTCAAGCAGAAGCTTGTCTCAGCTGCTCGTCTCAGAAAAAGCAGAGGATGAGCGCATCACAGGTAAGAATCAGGGGTGTGCTGTTGTTTTCCAGGTATTGTTTCACATGTGGGTGAGAGACAACAGTCACTCAGGTTCCCATGGGCCACAGTTGAGTGTTGTCAAGTTTGAATCTGGACTGAGAGTGCTCACCTCAGCATTTATCTCCAATTACCAAAGCAGCTTCATGTCTCCATAGGACATTGCCTCATATGCACACACAGGTTAAAAGAAGGAAGATTTGGTCATAGCATGAGTCCATGTATTAAGTATACAGTATGTGGTTTTCTTGAATTATTTCACTGTCCTAAAACAACGTTACATAATCCTGCAATTACTGCCCTGTAAGGTCAGTTAATATAATACAGCAAAAAAAGCTGTTTGGCATTGGCAGAAAAGATTTGGCAAATTTCTCATGGGTGCAACCCACATACTCAGCTCTGCTGCTCATCCCACAAATGCATGTTCCCTACAAATGTGGCACCATTTAAAAGGGAAATAAACAGGCTTTCCAACGGTATCAGATTTATTGCCAAGAAGCAATGTTACAACAAAGAAATGATCTACCAAACACAAATTTCCTTACTTTTTGTGCTTAGTTTACATCCATGGCCTTTTCCCTGTCCTGTCCACGAGCACAAACGCCCCCTGTTGCTGATGGGCTGGACGAGTGGCTCGGTCTAGGCCACTTTGTTTTTGTTGTCCATTTACACTGTCAGGGCTGTGTAACAATACTAGATTTTTTTTAGCGCGCACACAGGGGTGTTGTGTGCTTTGAGTTTGACAAAAAGTGTAATGGATTAGAATCGCTGACTGCAAATAGGATGGGCAATATATCGAATGTGCTTGATGTATTGTGGCTTGTTCCACATGGGTTGTATAAAATGACTATATTGCAAACATTGTAAGTTGTCACGTCATGTATTGTAAGCCACTGGCATGGGACTCACTTAGTCACTAGTGGTGCTTTGATTTTTTCAGTTTACCAATACTTTATTTAACTTTATCATAGGAGTACTATATTTAACTTCATTAAAACAGTACTTTATTTAACTGTATTATAGCAGTACTTTATTTAGCTGAATTATAGCAGTACTTTATTTAGCTGAATTATAGCAGTACTTTATTTAGCTGAATTGTAATAGTATCTTATTTACCTTTATTACGACAGCACTTTATTGAACTTTATTATAACAGTGCTTTATTTAACTTTATCATGACCGTACTTTATTTAACTTTATTATAACAGTATTTTATTTAACTTTATCATGACCGTACTTTATTTAACTTTATCATAACAGTACTTTATTTAGCTGAATTGTAACAGTACTTTATTTAACTGTATTACAAAAGTACATTATTTAACTTTATTATAACATTACTATATTTAACTTTATTATAGGCTAACAGTACTTAATTTAACTTTACCTTAACAATACTTTTTTAACTTTATCACAACAGTACTTTATTTAACTTTATCATAACAGCACTATATCTAACTTTACTGTAACAGTACTATATTTAACTTTACAATAGGCTAACAGTATTTTATTTAAGTGTATTTTAACAGTACTTTTTTAAACATCATTATAACAGTAGTTTATTCAGTATTTTAGTAGTTTACAGTAGTAGTAGTAGTAGTAGTAGTAGTAGTAGGAGGAGGAGGAGATTTCAAATGACTAAGATGTATGTTGTGTTACTGATGGAGCCTTAAAATATCGCAGTATTTTTTATAGTCCATATCACCCCTTACTGCAACTTTAATGACCTTTACATGTTCCATGAAACATGTAACAACACTGCTGCTATGACCTAAGCTGCTTGCAGCATCATTCTTGCCTCAGGCTTTAAGCTGCTAGTTATTAGTAATTTTACCAAGACCTCAGTGTGCTGTGGGTCTCATAATCACAGTGTAACGTCTTTGTGCTGTTATCATTAGAGTTAAATCTGAGGTTATGAGAGTTAGGGGGAGTGATGAATGTCTGGCGGGGATGAAAGAGCTCCTCTTTGTTTCTGGATCCCCTCGGCTTATGACAGAGTTATTGGTAGTGGTAGGGAGATATTGGAAATGGTGGACCACTGGGTAGCCTTGCTTTGTGTGGTGAGGGTCGATTTAATCAGCTTTAATTAGCATGACACTGAAAAAAATTAACAAAGGAGTGTTTATGTGACCTGAGCTGACCAGGCTTTAAAGAAGCTGCAGTAAATAACAAATCTACTCAAAGTTATTCCTGTACTTTAAATCTGTGCTCTATTAACAGTGAAGCTCAAAGGACACAGCTTTACCTGTTACATACTGTCAGCCATTAAATGTGCATTAACACTGCTCTCTGGTGGTGTGACTGTAGTAATGGCACAGTGCCCTCAGACTCCCTCATCTTGCTGCTGCAGTGACGACTTTTCCATCAGAGAATAAATAGGTCAGGGATTTCTAACTTCTTTTGTGCATTCATTGAATGACAGTGTCACGTACTGCTGACCGTTCTTGTCCTAGTGGATAATAATTGACTCAGGCTTCAGTTGGTGGTTGAACGAAAACGGAAAATAATTATTTTAGTTAGTATATATAAAGTTATAGTTGATTTGCATATTGTATAAAATGAAAATATATGGCAGCTTCAATCTCAAACACAGCACACATTAGTACTATTACTACTACACATTAGGACTATTTACTATCCTCCGATTTCAGTTTGTACATGTAAAATGAATGTTTACCAAGAGCTATGGCTACGACTCGCTACAGGTAGTTAGAGCACACAATGTGGCTCATACTCTGCGCAGGGCGTACTTGTATATGACAGTAGGAGCAAACATTTGTGATCTTCTTATCTGTGTTTGTGAGCAGAGGCAACACCTTTTTTCGAGTAGGATTTCCAGCTGATCAATGGATGTCCAAAGCAGCAGCTTGAATTCTTGTTGAAATGATCAGTTGAATAATATGAAGTCATTAGTAAGAAATTGATTGATAATGTCCTGAAAAATTAGACTTTTAGAATAAATCACCTTTGGGGTCTGTGGGTACCCCAGTCGGTAGGATGAGGGTGTTATAGAGTATTTTACAGCGGCTTGAACATGGCTCAGCCAATCATAATGAAGGACTGGAACTACCTGTTTCATGATGTAGAATTCAGAAAGTGCAGACATTGACGCCTCCCTCAAGATGACTTGTAATTTCTTTGGTGATCCCTTTCCTTGTAGCTCCATCATCCAATGACGCTGACATTCCCATCAGCCTCAGCTGCACTTTGTGTTTAATGCTAATTGGCTTGAGTTACTACGCTAACACACTGAACTCAGATGATCTACATGTTAATCATTATACCGGTTGATAATTCAGCTCAAAGCACAGCTGTGTCTCACAGAACAAACAAAGATTCAAGAATAATCTGAAAGGTAAACGTAATTATGTGTAAGGGAATTTATACTTTTCTTATTTACTACCTGGGTAATCATCTCACAACACTTTAGATTTACCTTGTGTCCCGACGTGGTGGTCCTGACCCTCAGGTTGGGAACCACATGTCTAGGTAAGCTGTTCTTTAAAAGATGCACATTGTGAAATGAAGGTTTATATGTCGTTTTATTTTACAGATAGCATGTTTGAGAAGCTCAGAATACACCATAGACATACCAGAGGCAATTTCAAAATGACTATAAATGGATATCTAACTTTTAAAGTGTCTGTGAGGAGGAAGTCATTTAAAAAGCTAGAGGCAGTTCATCTCATGTGCAGTTTTAACAAATGCAAATGCAGACATTAGACAGCACAATACCACCATTATATCAGAGCGCGTTCTGCAGAGCCCAGGACACCTGACACTTGTTTACGGATACAAGGCGCCAGAAAGCACAGGGCAACCGCTCTCTGCCAGCTGGTTCAAGTATCCAACCTGTGGGCCAGGAGGTTTTGCGTAACATAGCCTGGGGTTCCTATTGATAATAATTCCTAGGTGGAGATGGATGGCTGATATGAGGGGAAGTCTCCGGTCGGGCCTCCAGCTCTGCATAGTCATCTCTGGGGTCAGATGTGACCCAGTGACCCTCGGAGGGGAGATCAGTCCAGGCCAAGAAAAGGAGAGAGGCCCTCATGACATTCATCTCTCTGCTTGAGAAATATTAACTGATGCAGCTTTCAACTGAAGGAGCAACAGGAGAAAATTAACATCATGGGAGATTTTAAATCTACTTGTTTATTTTTTTGTTACTTTTAGTCACCTGAAAATAGCATTTAACCACAGTTACAGACTTTTGTTGCTTCCAAAACAGTTGGCTTATCATCTAGTGGTCTATGAAAACAGAACTGCTTAGAATGAAAAAAAACCCCAACAAATCTGTTTCCTTTAGATATTGCTGTCTGATTGGCCTTTGACTCAACAACTATAAAACAGACAGTCTCCAGTCTGTGTGAGACGGGCAGGAAAGGCTGGCTTGTTGAAGGTGACCGGAGAGTCTGACCAGTGTTTTGTGCCAAATCAAATTTCCTGCCCTAAAAGAAAAACAAGCTTATCTTTTACTTTTCATTGACAGAAGCGCCCCCCAAGACGTAGCCATTTTTAAAGATGTATCTGGCCACTTAAACTCAGTGTATTATGTAAACTGACACAACTTACACTTTCCAGCCATCATTTTTTAATGCAGCTGGGGTACAAAGTTCATAACAGTGAAAGGTGTCCTCTGCTTTTACTGGTGACAGCAAACTGTTAAAAGTTTCCCCAATCAGCTCATGAAACAACAAGATAGAGTCCAATGTCACACATAGGCGTTTCTTCCAAACTGCCTCGGCGGCTCTCCTGGTTCCTTCTGGAGGCTGACGATCTTGCTGTGCTTGTTGCGTGCTGTAGCAAGTGATGCAGCTGCGGAGTAGGAGTATTCAGCTCTGCAGAGAGACAAAACAAGAATAAGAAATGAAAACAAAAACATACTGTATGTTAAGGGAAGCACCCATTGGCATATGACCTTAGTAGAATACACAATAAATGAGACACAATTTGAAAGTAGCAATGCCATGCTAAAATTGTTCTCTTTAGATAGTAAAAACTGCTAAACAGTAAATTTTAATTGCATTTTTATCTCCCTTCTTTCTATTTGTCTTAGCTTTTTTGCTGAATCCACAGTTTAACACGACTGCAGTCTACAGCCATGCTAGCAGCTGTGTAAAGCTGTACTTAGGCACAGCTAAATGCTAACGTCTGCATGCTAACATGCTGATGTTGACCATGTTTACTGTCATAGTTTAGCGTGTTAGCATGCTAACTTTTGCTAATTAGCACGAAACAACACAGGTGTAGATCCGAGTCACATGACTTCAACTTGAGTCAGACTCGAGTCACAAATTTGATCACTTAAAGCATGACTTGACAGAATTCAAAAAGACTTGCACCTCAACTTTGACTATAGTCTCGCTCACCAGACGTTTCTCAAGAAAAGAAAGGTCTGGCTGGGCCGACTCTCACTTTAAGATTGGAGAAAAAAACGCCCCGGCTGCTTGTATTTCTTTCAACCAATCACAATCCTTCTTCAGCAACGGTGCGCTTGCAAAAATATTGCCGGGGGAAACAGGTTTTGGTGTAACACGCCCACAAAAATATCGCCTACAGGACGCGAACCATGGCAGAAAAATGGCTACATCCCCGCAAGATCAAACACCGCAAAAGTTAGTAAAGCACGTGTTGAAAACGGTTGAAAACTGCTACGCAACCGGAGGTGGTAGGGCAGGACTTCAGCAGGTGGCTCGTTCCGCCCAATGAGAGGCTGATCTAAGCAGCGAACTTCCGCCCACTCAGACTACTTTGACTATGACACTAATGACTCTTAACTTCACATCAATTCATTGCCCTTTATTTGTTGAATCAACTAACAAGAACACGATTTAGTCTCAGCCAGTCAACACTAAAGACCCCAGATTATCCATTTTGTTTGATACAATCCGAAAGTGTCCAATCAAGTTGCAAGAGAGAACCAGGAAGGTATAACGCTATGTTGCTAAGAGGCTGTTGGAAAAAATCATACCATGATCATTTTGTTTGCGTACAAAAACTACACAGTGGTCAACAATACAAATTGCAATATGCGAAATGTTCGCGTAAGAAATTACAATTATTAATTTCAAAAAGCATTCATGGTAATTTGATTGATTGATTGATTTGTAAATTTAATATATTGTTGTTCTTTTGTTTGAATGGCATTACATTGAGTGAAGAAAGCGTTATGACTTATTCAGGACTTGAGACTCAAAGTTTAGGACTTCAGACTTGTTAGTCTCTCTTTGGGACTTAAGTTCAAAGACTTGAGACCTACTTGTGACCTCCCAAACAATGACTTGTTCCCATCTCTGCTAAACAATAAATGGGCTCCATCTGAGGCTGAAAGTCATTAGTTTTGCGGGTATTCAGTCATAATGGACAGTTTTTTAAATGATCTGATGACAACGCTAAAAGAAAAGGGATCATCAAAGTTATTAGTACATCCCGTGAGCACCGTGAATGTTTCAATGTTTCTGAAAAAATCATAGCGGTCCATCCAGTGGTGGTTGAGTCTGGCTGCTAGTGTGGCTAAGAATACTTGCATGGAGCCCCATTTTAAAACACTTAAGTAGAACAAAGAATTGAGGAGATGTGACTTAAAGTGTGACATCCACAACAAAGTGACCACCCACCAAATATCTGTAAACCTCATGTACTGGCCTGAGACCAAATCCTGCTAAATATTTCTAAGGGAAAGTTATCACTATTTTCCAGATGCAACATTTCCCTATAGGTTCCCTCAGTCAAGGTGACTTTGACTTGGGAAAGGTTCTTATTGCTGGACTGCAACAAAGGAAACATTCAGCTGTCAACAGCCACATTACTAATCAAAATGATGATCATGTAACCTGCCCTGTAGGTTCAGCAATTATGAGACAAGATGTTGAGAGAGATTACTGGATGTTTGTTACTGTAACCGTCTCTCCATTTCAGTTAAAGTCATTATTTAAATTGCTTGATTGAGTTAGGAACTCAGTGCAGTTTAGAATCCGTCCAAATCAGATTTCCACTAAGCCCTTGTTGCTGATGACAGATGTGGGATCACATTGCTAGCATCCAGCATGTTGGAAAAATGGAGCAACGTGCCTGAGACTGAAGCCTTCAGACAAGGAGAGACAGAAGACAAGTCCTCCGAGGATACACAGCACCGATCCAGCCCAGCCGATGAAGAGAGCTGCTCCCAGCTCAAACCTGAAGGGTTAAAGTGGAGAAATTTACGACTGGACTTCCTTTCATCTGAATGTGGTTTTGATCCGCTGTCAAACGAGCCTTTCTTTTAATCCTGAATACTTACTTTTGGGCAACAAAGAGGGGGTCAAAGAAGTCAGTTGTGATCCTGTGAGCATATATAGAACATGCAGTCATGCAGCAGAGGCCTGCGGAAAGAAATAAGAGGATTTCTACTTCCTACTGAAATCAAAGCAGAAAGAGTTTATAACGTAATTCAGTTAAATGCTCATTTATTCCAAAGTTGAACAGCCTCCTAAAATGCAGTTCAAATCATGCATTCTCTGTAAATCCAGACACAAAGGATGGTAATCGGCATGGGTTGTACCGCTGAGGATGAAGTGGAAGCCTGAGAGGACGGTCAGACGAGCCTTGGTGGTCTCCGAGCCTCCTATTTTCGTGCACTTCATTCCTACCAAGGCCAAGATGGCACCAAAGAACCCCAGACAAACGGAGGCGATCATCAGACCCCGACACACCTGGATATAGGCTTCATGAGAGACACAGAACAGGGATGCATGCTTTAAACCAGTGGTTCCCAGCCTATATGTCTTGTGAAAAAAAGTTATTTCTCAAACTAAGAATTTCACATATTTTAACAAATTTTCTTCTGTCTGAAACACTCCACTTTAGTGCCTGTCTCTTTAGGCCCCACTTCCATAAAAGCCCATCTGCTCTAATGAGTCATTGCTTCTGGGTCTTTCACATCTGCACTCTCGGCCGCTGACTCACTATCATTGCAAACTCTTCACACTCGGACATGTTCCAGCTGAAATTTGACATGAAACTGGGGCGACATAAACAACATCGGCAACCAAGATTCCATGTTTCCCTGACATTAGCATATAGCTTCAGTTACAGTAGCAGTGTAGGCTCCATAATATTAACACTTTAAGTAGCTTCATTGAAGCAGATGACCATATTAAAAAATAATGCCGACGCCAGCTTGTTGGAAATGGTGAAAACAGAATATTCAGAACGGTCTTTAACTAGCAGGGATTACTTTTACACAACCAAATTCAGTATGAACATCCGACATTGTAACATGACAGAAAATAAGGAAAAGTAACAGGTCGTTTTTAAAGAAATAGTTCAACATTTTACACACTTTTTAACATACCCACTTTGTAGCAGTTAGATAAGTACATAAATAGCACTCTTATGTCTGTATGCTAAATGTAAAGCTACATCCGGCAGTTGGTTAGCTTAGTTTGGCTTAGCTTAGCTTAGCTTAGCTTAGCTTGGAAATGGAGAAAAGGCTAGCCTGGCTCTTTCCAAAGGCAACAAACCATAGCTCACCAATAACAACATTATATCTTGTTTTAATTTATACCAGAAGTTTGAACACCACAAGCTCAGCTAAGCCAACAGTCTTCTTGCTGTAGCTTCATATTTAGCATACACACATGAGAGTGGTATTGATCTTCTCAACTCAATGCAAGAAAGTAACAAAAGTTATTCTTAATAATGTGACTGCTTATATGTAAAGTTGTCGTTTGTAGTGACAAACCCACAGAGAATTATCACCTATTACCACTGGACTTATTTATCAGGTGAACACAAACACGACTCCAAATTAATGCTAATGTCGCTTGATGTGTAAATTGGCAACTGTTTTGCAAACACGTCAGCCATATCAACTTAAAAATGTATATTATTATTATTATTATTTATATTATTAATATTATTGTTATTGTTATTATTATTGTTATTATTATATAGCACTTTTCTGGATACTCAAAGATGTTTTACAGAGAAACAACAAAAAAAAACCCACCTAGAAAACAAACAAAACAAAATATATATAGTGTGTTCACAGCTTGTTTCTGCTGCCCCCAAGTGTCCAAAAAGTTATTACAGGTTTAAAGTGTGAGTGATTTCCCTGATTTTATTATAGCAGATGTGAAAATCTTTTTTTCACAAGAAAAAAGATTTGAAATTTACAGATTTTTTTTAACCATTCAGTGACCCCTCAGTTTCATCTTGGCACCTTTTGGGAACTGCTGCTTTAAACCAAAGGCTTGGAGGAAGAGGACAGGAGTTTAAAGCATAGCGCCTATATGAATTAGAATTTATTTTATCAACTGCAGGTACAGACTAATAAGAAGTGGTGTCTTTGAAACTGTACAAATGTTTCAAATTGCCTCAAGACAAGCCTTAGAGTTAGAGCATGTCAAAGCAAACATTTCCTTATTGTTACTGGCAACTAATGGGAAGTGACAAGTGACCTCTATGACAGTATGACTTTCTCAGATTGCTTCATTCGGACACATTAGCAGGCTGTATCAGTCCAGCTCAGCTCGTTCACTTACGTATGCCTTTAGTGGCCTTTAACTTTAAATGTTGTTCGTGGCCTGAAACCGGAGTCAGAGAAGGAAATATCAAGTTCCAAATGCATTTATTTACAATGGTGGTCATTCATCCAAAAACAACAGGTGTTTTGGGCGTCAGTGCTTCGGTTGGATGGATAACTACAGATGCACAGTTCCTCAGAAACACACACAAAGTACGATTTATCTCAGCTGCCTGACCTCAGAAAGACAACATCAACAACCACGGTCATCTCACAACTCACCATCCAGAGCCAGCATCGAGGGAAAGTCCTTGCAGTTGGACACACCGGTGGAATCAGTCACACACGTTTTCCATAGGTTGGACCAGAAGGTCGCTGTGGTGATGACCGTCCCGTCTACAGAGGACACCTTCCAGTAGTCTGTAGGCAGAGTGGACGACACCAGGATCCACCCTGAGATGGTCAGAATAAATGCAACGATCTCTGTTGCCATGTTGCCCATTCTCCCTGTGGCTTGGAGGTCCGGACTGGGACAGGACAGAGATCTTTCCCTCAGGAGTGACACAGAGAGGAGGTGGGAGGGTCGGTCCTGGACAGGTGCGTCAGCATTGGCTGTTCTGCAGAATTTTGCTTCTCCTCCACCTGCTCCACCTTAGAACCAGTACTTTAAAGTGCATGTCATTCACTGACACACAATCAGCTGCTGTATATTGTGTTGGTGTGTGGTGGTGGCAGGATGGGGGGTGCACACGCTAGTCATCACTCCACACAGTGTGCATAGGGTCTGCAAGGGGATCTGCAGGAGGAGGAAGTCTTTAATTGAAAGGATCTGAAAAGTCTTTGACAGAGGAGGAACACAAGATGAGGAACAGAGATAGGAGAGATTTGACTGAATGAATGAATTGTGTTTTTCTTATGCTTTTTTCCATTGCAGTTCAGTTTGGATTCTTATCGCAATGCTACATGAGCACTTAGCAGTCGAGAACTTCACGTCATTATTATATCAGCAGCGCTAAATAAAGGCAGTGCAACTGGTTAGAATATTATTCCTTACTGGTTTTACAGCATTATAGCTTCATTAGGTGGCAGGAAGGAGAGAATACTTTAAGCTACCTGAGAGGACATTTCCTGCTCCTAGTTATACTAACTGTGTTCCACTACCCATACTACCATGTATGCCACAAAAAGATTTAGTATGTCCCCATTTTGGCTATTCTTACCCACAAGCCTCTGCGCAACAGGAAGTACATCACAATGACTGGACTGCAAACAGATGACAGCTTGACAGCTGATTGATAGGTGTCAGAAGCTGCAATGATGGATGACAGTGCATTTAAGTGACTGACAACTGGTCAAAGAGTAATAATAGGATTAGAAATGGTTGAAGTGAAGGAAATAATCATAAAAATTACCACCAACACAAGGACATAACTACGACAATAACAATGACAGAGAAATGTATGTGTAATTTCTTTGTTGTAAATATGTTAGAATCCACAATGAATGCAGTTATAACTTAGAAGTTCAAACTATATGCATTGCAAAGTAGCAACAGTAGAGCTCTCTGGGTCACTCTCGAGCGAGCAAATGCTGTTTTGTTTTGTCTCCAAGGTAAGAGATATATGAGCAAGAGAGTCGAAGTTCAGGGTGTAATATTATGAGACAGTAGTATATCCTGATTGTGTGCATACTACATTCAGCAGTATGTACTTCATGAGGGCTGCTGCAGTACTTACTTAAAGTAAAAAGTTGTCGGGTCATTAGGTAATTTTTTGGGGTCATTTTGTGCTTTTGTGTCTCTTCTTGGTTGGTTTGTGCCTTTTTGAGGTTGTTTTACCCATTTTTAAGTTATTTTGTATCTCTTGGCAGTTCCTTTGTGGTCTCTTTGTGTCCCTTGCTGGTCAGTACGTGGCAGTTTGATTGACATTTTGCAGGTGAAGGCTGGTGGGAGGGTTACACACACTGGGCCCCTGGGCCTGTGCCCGTCAGGCCTATTCACTAATCCAGTAGACAGGAAATAGTTCCTACATGAAACTGCTCACAACAAGGTCTGTGGATTATCTTGAGTAATCAGGTCATGATTTCTGGAAAGAGACATTGCTGTATGTTTGATTTTGAGGTGAACTGTTCCTTTAAGAGCACACCAAGTGATTAAGTTGAAATGTTATTGCAGTAGGCTGACATGATTTGATTTATTACATAATTGTCATTAACAGTAAGAGGAGCATAAACAAACCAGAGAAGCCTAAGTCAAAAAATACCCCCACAGGCTAGATTACTGTCTGATAAGACACTCAGGTGGCTTCCTGCTGTCCTGTCTCAGCTGCCGAGCAAACAGCTAGTTTCAAACTGGGATGCAAACAGTGACAGGAAGGTGAGTCAGAGGAAACACAATCTTTTCCTTCAGTAAAGATTGAGGGAACTCATAAAGTAATTGAAAGGCAGTCATAAATTTACAGATAAAAAATATAACATGTTGAAGTGTGAGAGCATGATTAATCCTCTGAGCAGAACGAGGCAGTGAGCCTGGAGATAAAAGACTATATACATATGATGTGATACTCAGGTGGCTTCCTGCTGTCCTGTGCCAGCTCACTAAGGGTTGCCAAGCAAGCAGCTAGCTTTTTAGTTTTAATCAGTGGCTGCAGGGTCTGTGCTTTGCCACTAGTTTTAGTTGTATTGATCATTTTGATGCTTTTTGGAATAGGAGGGACTTGTGTAAAAGAGATCATCTTCACCTCAACAAAGTGGGCACACGTTTGCTCACTGCAAATTCTGTGTCTATTATTTCTTTTTATTTTGTCAAATGACCTTGATCTCTTCATGATCACAAATTTTTGTCTGTTACAAGACGATCCCGTCCCCCTACTTGAAGCCTCAGAATATGTTTACACTTTTATTAGTGAGTTTGCTGAGCTGGTTTCTGAAATGCTACCTCGTTTTGATCAGCCGCTCATTGTTGGTGATTTCAATGCATGTCTGCTGCCCCTCTGACCAACTGGGCCGGGAGTTTGTTAGTCTGTTAGAGTCTTTTAACTCAGCATGTGGTTGGTCTGGTCCTACTCACACAAAAGGTCATACTCTTGATCTTGTGTTATCTTAATTCTAGAGTACCCAGATATCAAATGTGTAGATCCCTTTTTCTCTGACCACCAGTGTCTTATGTTTAATATTGTGCTTCCTAATGTTGTTTGTCACCCTGTTCCTAAAAGGAGAGCTAGAATCTATGCCCTGGATTAGTGACAGTATTTGTGAGCTTAAGCTAAAGTGCCGCAAGGTGGAACGTTTGTGGAAAGTGTCAAAATGCTCAGTTCACTTGGACACACTCAGGTCTCTTTTGAGAATTTTCAATGCAGAGGTTAAAAATTCTAGAGCTGCATGGTTTGCCTCTCTTATTGAGACAAAACAGTCCAACCCAAGAACGCTGTTCAACATTGTGAGCCGTGTCAATGATTTCAGATGCCACCCCTGACAAATGCAAAGAATTTCTTTCATTCTTCAGACATTGCATCTCTCCTCCAGATTCCCCAATCACGGCCATGTTCAGAATCCCTCTGTTCTTTTGCTCCTATTTCGTTAACCTCTCTAGCTGACCTGGTAATGAAGATGAAGCCCTCAACCTATCCTTTAGATTTTCTCCCTGTAAAATTTTTAAAGGAAGTTTTTACCACAGTTTCCCCTTATGTTTACAAACTTAAACTGCTCTCTATCAACTGGTTCTGTTCCTGTGTTTTTTAAGACTGCCGTGGTTCAACCACTTTTAAAAAGGCCGTCTCTTGAGCCGTCTGATCCTAATAATTATAGGCCCATTTCTAATCTCCCATTTTTTTGGCAAAGGTTTCAGAAAGGATTGTAGCGGATCAACTTCTGGCTTTCATAAATGACAATAAGATCTTTGAGAAATTTCAGTCTGGTTTCAGAAATAAATCACAGCACTGAAACTGCTAAGGTTTTAAATGATTTGCTACTATTAACCGATGCTGGCCATGAATCCATTCTGTCTCATCTTTTGAATCACTTCTAAAAATCTAGGATTGAGGGAACACAAACTAATTGAAAGGCAATCATAAATTTACAAATAAAAATATAACATGTTGACATGTGAGAGCATAATTAATCCTCTGGCAGAATGGGGCAGTGAGCCAGGCAGGCTACTAATTAATTAAATTCCTAATCTTGTGCTGAAAAACTGTTTACAGTGTTGTAGGTCACCCCATTTTATTGCAGAGCTTTTTCAAACAAGGATTAGATCTTAATCTCTGTTTGAAGAGAAAGAGGGATTGTTTCCGGGGGAAAATAATTACCCCAAACATTTCCAGACACTGTTGCACTGCAGCGACCCTGATCCTGGTGCAGTTTCTGGGGTCATAAAATGGGCACAGGTACATTGTCCCGAGTCAGCATTCCAGGAAAACTAAACCCAGGTGTTGTAATGTCAGTGAACGACAGTGAGGAGGTGCTGAGAACATTGTTGCGTAAATCTCTAGATATTTGATGCCTTGATGCGTTTCCATGGCCGCTGTTGCTGGGTAATCTCAGAGGGCCTAATCCTATAAATCTGCTAATGAAAGGGCAGCAGCTGGAACAGGTTGTTATCTGTGTTAACCTGTTGATGACATCCCATTAAGGGCACAAATATGATAGGATGATGATCTAAATCTTTCCATTGAATGGAAAATCATTCATTTCTAATGCAGGACAAATGTGTATAGCTTTCTTGATGACACACTTTTAGTGCAGCCTAGCAGGATGATGCAAAATATGACACAAACCTATTTTATTATTATTATTTTAATGTTTTAAATCATCAGTAAAATCAGCAATTGAACACACAATAAGCAGCAGAACATAGCTCAGCAATGACCTAAAATTAATATAAAATAAGATGCAGCTGTTGCAGTTAAAGTTATAAAGTTTATAAAGATGGGTTTTAAAATCAGGTTTAAATTCTGTAATGGAGTCCAGTGTGCAGATGTAAGGTGAGAGTGAATTCCAAAGTTTGGGTGCAGCATAGTAGAGGGCCCTGGCACCCATTATGCTGAGGTTGGTGCCTGGTGGTGCCAGCAGACCTGCTGATAAAGACTGCAGGGAGCAGGGGGTGGGTGGGGGGTGTAACTCTGAAGGAGGTCTGTGACAGCAGCAGGGGAAAGACTATGAAGGGATTTAAATGTTAAAAATAAGAATTTGGGTGTAAAATGGCTCTTTTGATACTAAAGGCTGTCGACCCCTGATCTAGCCCCATCATCAGGTCAAATATTTGATTTGTGTAACGCCATGGTTTGTGAGCAAACACCTGCAAAACTAATGTCACTCCCATCAGCCTCTGCTGTACTTTGTGTTTAGTGTGAATTAACAATGTTAGCATCGCCACTATGCTAAACATCAGCATGTTAGCACTGTCACTGTGAGCATGTTAGTATGCTGATGTTAGCATTTAGCTTAAGCACTGTTGTGTCTGAGTACAGCCTCGTAAAGAGTTGCTAGCATGACTAAAGCTTTGGTCAAGTTTACATTTGTGCGAGGATGACTTGGTGTGGCAGGAGCTGGATATTTCAGCAGTTTATCGAAAACATCTTGTTAAGTATTTTGAATTATCTCATTGTGTGCTAATCAGATAGCACGTTCAGCTGCATCATATAGTGTCAAAGCAAGTAGACTATGTAGCAAGACTATGCAAGTTTAATTTTTGGTTCACTGTGGGGGTATACCAGCATTCATTTACCAAAGACAGACAAATATGCGCTATAAACAAAGCTTAAGATGAATTTGACTGATAGCATTATTATCATTAATTACTGTTCAGATTTTCTATAGGTATTGTGATAGTATCATTCGCACAAATTCTTTTGACCATGATAATTGTGTGGTGAAAATCTGATATTGTGCCAGCCTGGGTTCACTGTGTAAGACCTTGGCTTCTTGACCTCTCATGTCCCCTCTGTTTCCATCTTTTATCAGTTACAGTCAGTATGTTGAAATCACCAACCTACAGCTTCTAGCCCACTGAAACGTATACTCTCAAATTTGTGGGCAAGACAGTTTTCTTGACTTTAGACGATAGTTCTCCTCCGTGGCTTGAGGATATTTACCACTCAATCCTCATGTGAAACTTCCACATCCCTTTGTTCTTTTGCTAATTTAACTATAAAGCTGGTCGTGTTGGTTGAGATTTTCAGTCATCCAGGTAATTCTAAGTGCTATATCGAAGGCAACTGGACTTGGTTGAGTTTCCTGAAGACGTTTCACCTCTCATTCGAGAGGCTTCATTACTTCTAATTGCCTGGTGGGGAGTCTCAAGCTTTTAACCCTGTGTGTTGTTGAGGTCACATGAGTCGTTGACCCACCCAGCCATCATGTGTGTCGTTAGGATTAGATGGGTCCAGGCGTGAATGGGTGTTAAACTGTGATAAGTGGTCACCTGCTGTGGTTAACAATGGTCGGTCCAGTTTGACATCGATGGCTTCTTTCACTCCTCTTGCAAACCATCTGATGTGAACATTGCTGTCCTCAAAGAAGTGTCCCTTCTCCTTGAGATGTAAATGAACAGCTGAGTCTTCCCCTGAGGAGCTGGCTGTCCTGTGCTGAGCCATGCACTTGTCAAGTGGTTGTTTTGTTTCCCCAATGTACAAATCTGTGCATTCCTGGCTGCACTGAACTGCATACACTTTATTTATCTGCTTTTGTCTCTGTGTTTTGTCCTTGGGGTGAACAAACTTCTGCCTCTGTGTGTTACTGGGTTTAAAGTGCATAGGGGTGTGGTGTTTGTTAAAGATCCTCCTAAGTTTTCCAGATACTTCTGCGACATAAGGAACGACAATGCAGTTTTCATTTTCTTGTCTCTTCCTGTCTGTCTGTTTCTGTGAAGCTAGTCCTTACCAGTCTCTTACAATGGTAGTTGTTATCAAGAGCCATGGGACCCTGAATGCATAGTGATGAACCCATCATGGGGTATTTTTTTATGTTTCCATACTGTTTAGGATATGCTACATTCATTTTTTACACAGTGCTACTTGTAACATTAAATTCCACGTGACTGAAACAATAAGACGTGCTGCTAAATCTTGTTAACTGTAATTAAAATCAAACAAAAAGAGCACTCCTTCCTTTGTGCTCACTGAAAGAAGAAAAGAACCCGGGAGTGTGTGAGAAGAAATAGACCTATCACACGACTGGGATAGCATGGGAAAGGAGTGTTGATCCCCTGCAGATGAATGTTATTGGGCTGAGTTCAGCTGCTTGTAATAATCTCCTGCTGGTTTTTCTCCTTCAGCCCTTTTCCCAGTCGGTGCTGGCTAAACATCAACAGGGGGATAACATGCGAGGTGTGAGGGCTCCAGTCTGTTATCATTAGATTGTTAGTCTCAGGATAATAGTTTACCTTGGTTACATGTGACTGGATTTTTTAAAAAGTTTCCTTGAACACTGAAATAGGAGAGGGGTCAAGGGAGTTTAGTGCTGGGAGAAGAGGAGGGAGGTGTTCTCTACTCTTTTATTGTAGTGCAGGAAACACCTGCAGTGTGTCAGAGGGCATCTGTCATCTGTGGTCTGCTCTTTATTTGTAGGATACTCTCTGTGTGTCTACATCAGGTATCTCTGTGTTTGTGTAAAGGACCAGAAAAACAGCGAGAGACAGAGTGAAAGCAAACAAAGATTTGCTTAAAGGTAACTGTCATGCAGTTATTTCCTTTCACATGGACTAATTATGAACAGAAATTACTCAAGTCACGCACTTTACTACTGCCAAATTGGCACAGTATATTCCTTATCAACAGTGATTTATGTTTACTTTGTTATCATGTGATTAAGTCAGACAGGGCAGCTGCATGACTGTACAAGTTATAGCTTTGTGCATTACTGTGTGTGTGTGAGTGTGAGAAGTAAAGACAGAATCTGCTGAGTAATCCTGACAAGACTGCCTCAGGACATACACAAAGAGGAAGCTCACTTGAACACTTTTTAATTGTTTTGAAGGGAGAGTTCAGATTTTTTTGAGGTGAGGTTGTGACTGTTACATATCCATAGTCAGTGCATTACCTACAGTAGATGTCATTCGACACGCCCCCAGTTTGGAGAAGCAGGCTTGAATCCGACATAGATGCTTAGCAATGTAGAGCTGTGGATGGGATTCAGCAACGAGACATATTTTAGCCACCTAAAAAAAAAAATCACTATTCTAGAAAGTATTTTCACTGCTTCACTTGGCCATTAACGGCTTCAGTTCCCCATCTCCAGACTCCAGACACAAAAACAGTCATTTTAGATAGCTGGACACATGAGCTGCTGGTGTACTGCTGCCTTTATCAGTTGAGTAGTTATTGTGTGACTTGGGTGAATCCAAACTAACCCTTTTGAATACTGAAGTCACGCCATAACACGACCAAAAAAACTGATCAAGGCAGTGGTAGACTCCTGTGTTCAGTAGTGGAGTCTTGCTTTAAAAGGGTGATATAACAGCTTCATTTTCCAGGTGGAAATCACTGACTGACATAAAGGTAAAGCAGTGAAAATACTCTCAATATAGCATACACTTTTTTTTAGGTGGCTAAAATACATTTCATTGCTGATCCCTCCACAACAGTAGATTGCCTAGCTTCTATGTCAAATTCCAACCTGCTTCTCCATTGCTGCTTGTGTGAATGGAGTCCGGTGGCTTTGACGAGAGCATAGATGGGGAACTGAAGCCTTTACCGACCTCCCCACCAAAACAGGCTGTCTGACATTAAAGTACAGCAGTGAAAATACTCTCAGTATAGCGTACACTTATTTTGTCCACATTAAATTGCTTAGCGCCCGTGTTGGACTCCAGCCTGCTACTCCAAACTGGAGGCATGCCGACTGACATCTACTGTAGGTAATGCACTGACTATGGATATATACCCCATAATACCCCACATCAAAAAATCTTAACTATCCCTTTAAGTACTTAAAAAACTATGCTAATGTACTTTGACAGTATATTTTTGAATGACAGCAGATTTACAAACTGGCTCACCTTTCCTCTTACTTTCCCTTTTCTTACACGCCTGTTGAAATAATTCACTGCAACATATTATAAATAACACTATTATACATGATTCAAGTGAGTCATAATGAAACATTTGTGGCCTTAGGTTCATTTTTAGACATTTTCTCCCTCACGTGTGGAGCAGTATTTTAAGGCTTTGCTGTTACATATGAGTAAGACTGCTGAGAATAACTTATCTCTATATCCTCACAAGTCTCTCACATGATGATTGTAAATGTTGCCCACGCCTCGCTGACACTTTGCCAAATAAATCAAGGTAAATATGAGTCAAACTAGTTGATGCTGAATGCACAGCCGACTGTGCGCACTGTTAATATTCTCAGCCAATCACATGAGCGCAGAGCCGTAAAGAGAACCAATTACGTGGCGCGACCGTTGCTCTCAGCCAATCAGGAGTCTCGGGGGTGGGGGCGTTTAGGTGCTTTTTTTGGGTTACTGTCTACCAGTGCTGTTGGCTCGTGTGGCCAGAGGAGCAAACGTAACCTACCTTGGGGGCGCCGAGGGCTATGTAATATGAGTGAAAGCCCAAGTTACGCCACATATCCGGGAGCAGCAGTATTCAAGAGGGGTGAAAGTAGAGGGGAAAGTCCTCTGTGAGTGTGGGCCACCATGGATAAACCCACTAAAGACACCAAGACTAACCCGGCAGCGACGGCGAGCCTTTTGTCCAAGATATTTTTCTGGTAAGTCTGCTTAACGTCCCGGATGATAACTGTTAGCTACAGTTAGCGGGGGATTTAAAATGTGGCTAACACACCGTGATGGGGTTCAAGTGTGAGATTCTCACGGTACCCCACGATGTCATGGACGTATGACTAAGTTATTGTTAACTTATAGAAAACAGAAGTGTTGCTTCCGGGGGCAAAAATAAAGTATGTACATGTTTACCGTTAGTTTGATAAAAGTTGTTTCTCTGTGAGGGAAGATGTGAAACTCCCCCTCACATTGTTCCCCTGGTGTTTATACAATGCCGGGTTCCGGTTTGAATCCCTTGCTGTTGTTACTCACATGTAACAGGAAAGCTGGACATGTGTGCCATCTCTGATACAGGTACACAGAACATAATGTGCTGTATGATAACATCTGGAAGTCGGTTACTTTTTGGTGAGGGTGACATTTCAGTTGTTTAAAGTGAAAAAATGGTCTAAATGTGTTATAAACCTGGGTTAAATGGACATATTGGAGAAGTACCTGTAGTCTAAATATGGAAAAAAATCCACATTATGATGTAAGATTTTAAAGTCTGTGATGAGTGATCGTAGCTGACCAACATACTGGTAATTTCCTCTCAAAGTTGGCACACATTTAGGACTACTCACTTGTTATAAACGTTATCCACACTGCAATATGGCCAAAATGTGTCATAACATACTTTATGAATGAAGCATTGTGGTGCTTCTGCCTAAAAATCATATTCCAGATGTAAGGGAACACACTTGTTTGGTACAGACCCCACCAAAAATCGGACTATCATTTTTTTCAGTAAAAATAAAATGCAAAAATTACAATTGCCACTAAATCACATTGTGACATCTGTCAGAATAATTTCAATATGATCTTTTTTGCATATTGTGTAGCCCCAGTTGCCTGCATTTGTAATTACAACTGTATTAAGAGATAAAAAACAAGATTTTTATTCAGTTTTATCATAAATTTTAATTGTCAATGGTGAAAGCAATTAGATATTTCTACTGATGAATTGCTGATAGTATTTGCTTTTTAAAATGAGCAGATATAATATTAAATGTTTGTGTTTTCTGGTTCTTGTTTGAATGAAATACTACTGGTTGCTATTTATTTCGTAAGTAAAGCATTTTTACACTGTGCCAACCAACCCTGTGATGTGGCTGGTTGGCACAACTGCACTAATTTTAGAAAACATCTGCGAACATTAATACTTATTTATAGCTGAGACCTTAACCGTTAATTTGCTTCTGGTTATGATATTCTAACATAAATTATGCCAGAGAAATACAGCAGAGAGTGAAAAATGTGCCGGCCAACCTTGGTCTCCATCACTTGTAATAAAAACTGTGTAATTATTGTCTTGTCAGATCATAAACGGTTGGTTCAGTACACTTTTCACACTTCATATTTGAAGAGCTGAAAGTGACTCCACTTGCCCACATTATGGTCACGACTTTGTGACTGTCGGATCAATCATCTGAGTAAAATCATGATTTATGCACTGTGCGCATCTCTGTCAAACTCTGAACTCTCCTCCTGATTCCTCTGATTGTTTCTCCATCAGGTGGCTCAATCCACTGTTTCGCACTGGATACAAACGCAGGCTGGAGGAAGATGACATGTACGAAGTGCTCACGGAGGACAGGTCGGAGAATCTGGGACATGATCTGCAGAGGTAGAGAGGCCTTCAAACTCATCTTTCAGCATGGAATTACCACAACAAACAATCATAAGTAGTGTTCACAGTTTAGTTGTACTGTATTCACATCACAGATACCTCATTTTGGCAAAACACAAAGATGAATTACATGTCCCAGTACACTGTGCAAATACTGCCACTTTAGGTTTGACAGCTCACAGTTAAAAGAAATCTTAAAACCCTTGAGACTAAATATATCTAGATGATTGTTTGTGATATCTGCAACTGTGGTATTGTCAGTTAAAATGATAGATCTCAAAGTGGAGGTATGACAACTCAAATCTTAAATAGATATAACTTACGTTTGAGTTACAACAAGACAAAAGATGCTTAACATATCACAAGGATGAGATGTACACAACAGATCCCTCTGAGACATAAGCATGTATTTATAAATATCATTATCAGTCTGACCAAATAAGATGAAGATGTGCAGTGATCTATGATCAGTCAGGCTGTCTTTATGTAACAGGAGATAAAAAATGTATTATTCCCAGTGAATATCTTGAACTGATGTCAATAGGATGAGGCGAACCGACACCACAAATTCCTTGGTGATGAGCTCCTTTCAATTCACAGCACATCCTTGTTGTTGTTGTTGGCTGAACAGCCACTCAGCCAGATTGACCACCACATTGATCACCAAATTTACAAAGCAGGGCGTTGTCTCAGATATCTGAGGATATCAGTGTTGATAAATCAAAACAGAATTGGAAATATCTGCACTTGTCATTCATAATTATCATGAGACAATCTGCATCGTGGAAAACTAGTCCTGGTGATAGGGCTGACACGTTGTGGTCAGCTGTTTGATATACTCATTTGACCAAATTCTCATTGGTCAGGCAGTCATGGGTGTTAGTTAGTGCTTTGGAGGTGCAGCATTTTTTCAGCTGTGATAGTTTGATTGTGTCTGGTTGCTATGATACGAGATGTCTGCGGAAGTAAAAATGGCGACACTAGGTAGAAGTACTTGCTCTGGATGAAGGGAGGGCTGAAGCACGTAGGGAGAGAGGACGTGTGGCGAGCAGTGTTCACAGTACGTGTCCACATGATCCATCATTTCCGTGCTTCCCATTCATTGTCTATATAAGCAGACGTGCAATGCATTCTGGTAGTGCAGCATTGTGTTTTTAGAACCAGGATGCCTACTCCTCGTTTGCATAAAGTCTAATCTAAGCTGCTTTATGTAAATCATGGACCAAGATTCTTTGGTTGACTACAGCCCTACCTGGTGAGAAGTTTCCCCCAAAACTGTTTGTTAAAGCAGAAGATGGTTGTTATCCTGTGACATATTTTTTCTGATAAATGTGAAAACCTCAAATTTGGAGATTTTGTCTGTCATGACATTCTCACACTCTGACCTATCAGGCTTTTGGGAACTTAAAGGTGCCCTGTGGCGTTTTCTTGTAAATCAACAACAGAAACAAAACATTGTGTTTATCCTTAAGGGCCAAACAAACACAATTAATGTTTTTCCCTCCTTATAATACATCTGCACAGCTGTTTTTCCTTCAGTTTGAATCCAGCATTATTTACTGTCTTGTTTATGAGCAAGCAGGCTTCTTCTTCTCTGCCTTTTGTGTCACATCATCATCTGTAGATCAGTGGAGTAACGCAAACCCAGTAACATGGGCCTGTGTTGCATCACCTGCGTGCATACGCACACACGTGTGTTCTTGCGCTCCTCAGGTAACCTTTAAACTATACTAAGTAAACAGTTTTATACCAGTAACAGACTTAAAGAAACTTGTTAGCCTAGTCACAGTAAGGCTGTGTTCAGACTGACTGGAGCCCCAGGTGTAGAATACAGTACTTAAATATTTTAAATTATGCTAAAACATAATGGCTGTATATGTCTAAAATATAATTGGCAGTATAGATATTGGTTCCTTAACTTTTTGGCTAATAATTTTTTAAAAAACTAAGCAATGTCTACTTGCACCCCTCGTTGCTGGTTGCTTTTGTCCCCAAGTTATGACCAGTTCAGAATAAGTTTTTGTGGCCTGAAGAGGTACAATCACTCAATTATTCACAAGAGAAATAAACATCTGGCATAGACAATCAAGTGAAACTGTTTTATATTAAATTGGCTTGCCATCATGTTAGTGATCAGCCAATCTCAAATACCCAACCTAAAAATGTGACCGTTAATATTTTGTTTCCTATAAAAACAAGGATTGATTCGTAAAAAAATCACAATAGGTGGTTATTACCCCAGTCAAATCTCTCAAGTCAAACATTTCCAGCATTATCAGTGGGCTGCCTGCACGGTTGAAGTTTTAATGTTTAACTTCAACAGTGATGGACGACTGGAAAGCAGTCAGGTTAATGATTAATGTATAAATGTAACTCCGATATTGTAAAGCCTTGTGTTTCCCAACATGTTACAACATGTGCCAGCTGCTAACAGAAACAAACAGCTGGAGTTTAGGTCTATCTTTCAAACACAAACGCCCACACAGGAAACTCTCCACATGGATTTCAGACATAAACTCACGTCAACTACAAGGCTGCCAAAGATGAACTGGTTGTGTCCTCCAAATTTGGGGAAAAGCAGGCTTTTTGCCGATTATTAACTCTTAAAGTGTGGACTGAACATTAGCCAGTTTTTAAATTGTACACACAGCTATTGATTACTTGGTTGTTCCATGGTCTGTATTTGTTTTCAGTAGTAATCTTTACATCTTATGGCTGGCTGTTTAATTGACAGTGAATGCTGAAGTTATTAGTTGACAAATGAGCATCAAATCCTGGCCTTCCAGCTCTGTAAGTCATGCATCTTTATTTGTTGGTTGTATTTGTGCACAGTGTTGAAAAGTGCTGAGACAAGTGCATTTTGAACTGTTACTAAAAAAACAGGCAAACGATGCTGTTTTTCAGTGATAAAAATACAATTTGTCCACAGAACACTGGTGGCAGAACAGTTTAAGTAAGTTGCTAAGATTTTATTTATACAGTACTTTAAAAAAGATGTTTGTAAGTGTTCCACAGGACACAGCTACAGAGGAATAAGAGACATACATATACAGTTAGAAACAGAAAGGACAGATGTTCATTCTTTCATTCATTCATTTAGTCCACCTTTATGACTGAGATTTTAGCAGTCTTATAAGTTTAGTGCAAGCAACATGACATTGATCTAATGAACTTAGAGACGACATCAAGTTTGACATATTCAGCCTGTATGGTGACAGAGCCTACTGAATCGCAGGCTATGACGTACGATGCAATAGCTTCCCCATACTTAGCGTGCATGGATGCTGCATGGGTTATTACCTCTCCAACTGTGAAGCACAACACAGAGCGTCACATTATTATATAACCCAATATTTAGTGGGCACTATATACTCCATGCTTCGTCCTTCTTTACACGATCATGGTTAGAGCTGGAGGACACATCATACAGGCAAGGCAAAGTTTTCCTCTTTGCTGGAATCCCACACATTTATTTTAGCACATTTTGGCTACACGGCGAGCTGCTATCCATCTGTTAATTTGGATTTAGCCCCAGTGCGTCGTTTCATGCTGCAACTCTATTGGTTGGTTAGTAGAGGCAGGTCGCAACAGTCACCCCAAATTTGTGACACTGTCAGAATTTTATCTCAGGCTGTCTTTGATTGCAAGACTGTGACAATGGCCATCTTTGAACCTCTCTCACTGTGTGATGTAAGACAATTGTTTTAGAGCCACGGGCAAAGATACCGCCACGTTTCTTTCACGTTGGTCATCTGTTGTCTGGGACAGCCCAAAATCCCACAGTGTTTACCAGGCTTAAGAACGATAAAAAGCCAGTTTAGTGAATCAATATAACCTTCAAAAGATATATATATACCCCACACAACCCCACTTTAAAATCTGAACTATTCCTTTAATAATACTTAAAACAGCTCAAATTTAAGCAAACAATGAACGAAAACAAGAACAGCTGAAAGTGAGCTAGGATGAAATCAAACATTGTGATTTCCCTCAGGTTAAAAATGAGGTCTAGATTGCTCTGCATGTTTTTCCAGTTTGCAGTAGCACTGTGATGAACTGGATTCTTCAGGCTCAGTGAAAACAGCTGGCAACTGCAACTTAATCCAATCTGTTGAGCGTGTTCAATGAGGGTCCACGTTAAAAAACAGCAATGAGATAATGACATTTAAAGACAGCAATGAGGCAATGTAAGGGGATAAAGAAACAATAAGAGCCGTATACTTAAATAAAGCCCAGTATATACAATTACAGAGGACACACGTACATACAGCCCCTAATCAGTGAAGGCACGTTGACAGAGGTGGGATCTGAGACATTTTTTAAAGTAGTGTACAGAATCAGCTGATCTAGCAGAGAGGTGGAGACAGTTCCAGAAGGATGGGGCCCTTACGGCAAAAGCCCAGTCACCCTTGGATGTGCGGAAGGAGCGGGTTATGAATAAGAGAGTGAGTGGCCTGGAGGCGATATAGGGATTTAAGGATGTTCGAAGATGTATTAAGGGACAAGACCATGTAGGGCCTTGTGTTAGAGCTTTGATTGGTCCATAAAATTAGGCTCGAATGTTCATGAAATTGCATCGGCTCTGTCCAAGGTTCAGGCTGAGAATCCCAGCTCTACCGGGAATATGATAAGCAGGATCTTAAAGTTGATTCTGTACTTTACAGGGAGCCAATGAAGGAATGCAAGGACGAGATGTTTAGCTTCATCCAGTGGTTTTTCACCGGCTCTTGGGCTGTTATTGAACTACAAATATTTCCTCTGTATTTTTGTATGCCCGCCACTGCAGGCACAAAAGTATAGAAGCAGACAGACAGAGAGACCTGCCCCTTTCTCTCTGTCTCTGAAATTTAGACCAAAGTCTGAACTAAGCAGTGCTGATCAAATATGAACCAAGGTTATGTTACTGCATTGCCTCTGTCTCGCCTCCAGTGTTTTATGCAATTTATTTTAGCTTGCAATTTGAGATCAGCATATAGCTTCCTGTGTCAACCACCAGTGGGAGTGTTTATTGGTCCGGTGCAGCGCAGTGCATTCTGGTAGTTGTAGGGTTTCTACCTCTTGAGCAAAAGCTAATGCCACAGCACCTTTTCCCTGCTCCTCTGGTCATGTATGTCTTTGCTGAAAATTGTTGTTTTATTTGATGTGTTTGAACTGTCTCTGTAAAGTGACTTTGAGAGCTTTTTAAATCAAATGTATTATTATTATTATTATTATTATTATTATTATGTAGCACCAGTTTCATAAGTATTTGTGTCTTGTCACTGCATAGACGGCCTGGTATTTTGAAAAGACTCTTCCTCCAACGTAAAAAATTTCTTTAACTAAATGATGCACTACATCTTGAAATTAAATTTCAGATGTTACAAAAGGATGTGATTTTTAGGCTAAAGTTATTAAATTTTACATTCCATTTATATTGATGATTACCACCTCTGTAGCTGTCATGGGATCATTAGCAACCAGGACTGATGACGGTGAGGAGTATCGTAGCAGGTTAGAGCGTGCCTTCAGCCAGACAGATTGCCAGACTGATGCCACTCAACCTGCCTCGTTGCAAGCTTTGTTTTGAAGTGAAAGGGAATCCTCTTTTTGATTATGCAAGCTACGTAATTGCTAGCTCACAGGCAAGTCCTGACTCACCTGGATGCAAGGCTCGACTTTTTATAACACAATAAATAGACATCAAATAACATGGCATCTTTACATGACAGATACTGGGATCATGAGGTCCAGAAGGCTACCAAAGAGCTCCGGAAACCTGGACTCACCAAATCCATCATTCGCTGCTACTGGAAACCATATGCAGTGCTGGGAATCTTTACCCTCATTGAAGTAAGTGTTTTAAACAAACACTTTTTTTTAAAGTATAAGTATAAAACTCTACATGTGTGGTTTGTTAATTGTTAATTTCAACCCTTGTGCATGTCATTGTCCGCTGTCACCCTGTAATAAAAGTGTTGTGACGCTCACCCTTCTTCATCTCTTTCCCTCCATATCAGGAGATCATTAAAGTGATCCAGCCAGTCTTCTTGGGGAAGATGATTCAGTACTTTGAGAATTATGACCCAGAAAACATGACAGCCCTGTACGAGACTCTGGGCTATGCAGCTGGCCTCTCGATCTGCACCATTGGCCTGGCCTTGCTCCATCACCTCTACTTCTACCACGTCCAGAGGGCAGGCATGAAGATCAGAGTGGCTATGTGTCACATGATCTACAACAAGGTCAGTGGGAGGTCGACTTGCTTGTACTACGTAAAGGAGAACATAGAGTTCTGATTAATTATAATGAACACTGCTCAACTCACAAGTCAAGCGACATTTAATTACTTCACTGATGATTTTTCCGGCCTTTTTCCAGGCTCTACGTCTCAGCAGTTCAGCCATGGGAAAGACCACCACAGGCCAGATTGTCAACCTTCTTTCCAACGACGTCATGAAGTTTGATGAAGTAAGTGAAATGCGAGGCGTCTAGAGATGATAAAAGCAGAAGTGCTGCTATTTTTGCTGCAATGTCAAAGCAGTGTCAAGCAAGCCCTCTGTGTGACCACTTCTCCAACATGCACTGTACAATACAGCCTCACCTCCACTGATATTTTTCTCGTACTGTAGATGAGACTAATAGGAGTCACAGTTTGTTGTCACATGTGCGAGGGTTTGCAAACCCAGCTGCATCGCTCCGTACCAAGCCCAGTCCAGCCCTTTATTCTTTTAAATGCTGATTAGATACTATGTGTGTGACATAGGAATGCTGCTGTGAGGAAATTCTCCCACATGTTACTAATCTCATTTCAACACCTGTGTTTGTTGAGATTGTACTGGACATTTTACAAGTCGATGACGCTTAATATCTGAGTGCTGCATGAAGTTAGTCCGAATGCACCAAATTGCAACTTCACATAAAAAGCATTTAACTGGTTTAACTGGAGATCAGCACTACCGCTATTGTTGATAAAAAATTAAACAAGACAATGGACATTTTTAAAATTTGCTGACAGCAGATCAGTTTAAAATATTCCAGGGAGCAATGACACAAGAAGGAGCAGTCATAATAAGCTGATGAAGAGCTGCAGGCAACAGGTCGCACACCTCCAAATTCTCTCACATCTTCACTCTCATTAACGTTATCAGGTTAGCTATCAGAGAAATTCCAATACCATTGTTGCCGTACCAGTCTCAATACCTACCTGAACTTGCATATTGAGCAATGCCAGGTACTGATCCGTTCCGATTGCATTAGATTATATTATTTTATATTACTAATCTTGAAAATTAAAGCCTTGTACACGGTGCCTTTTTACTGGTGTGAAATACTGACAGTTTTGCTGACATTTTTTTCCTGGCACTCTATTACCGTAGTTGCCAGTGGTTGCACAGCGTAAGTCACTGTGTAGGCTTCTGGTTTAAAGCAGCAAAGAAAAAGGGATTTCCAGTAAAGTGTTTTATCCGGGTGTCAAACCACTTTTGTGTTTGTTAATAAATTAAGTGGTATTGGATCGGTGCGTAGACTAGCGTATTTACTGATACCCAATCCAGCCTTTTAGGTTGTATGGAAGGTATATCCTAACCCTACCTGATCCAAATACTGAAGGAGCTACGATATTAAGTTTATAACCGTAATTGTCGCAACGTACTCCCACAGTATGCTGTTTAAAATGAGAGCAGTGCTGATGTGCAGGAAACACAATAAGGAAAGGATCAGATTTTGGTCGGCTTTATTTTTCGTTGAAATATCTCAGCATCAGCTCAGTACACCTGTCACACAATCAGTTAAAGCCTGCGGCTTCACCTTTCTCTTGATAATCTTTTGATAATACACTTACAGAGAGTGTTTGGCTGCATTTACCTCCGCATTCTTGTGAGTCTTGAGGTGTATCAGCACCATCTTCACTTCTACCTGCTGCTGCATCCTTCACTTTGTCTGCAGCCCACATAGCACCTGGATGACTGAGACTCTACAGAGACTAATAACTACCAATTATGTTGCATGATTCGTGAAAAAGGGGAGTGTAGTCTACTGACATGAACTGAAGGATTGCATGTTGGACCTTACCTTGCAAGTTACCACTTATGAAGCATTTGATTCCAGGGTATGATAATAGCTGCAGGATAAACTAGTTTGATGGGTGTGATGTGTTTAATATGATGTGTGGTTACAGTGTCTCACGTTAGGCAGTGTCCTGACTTCACTCAGAGAAACAAATCTCTCCCAGTGTGGGGATCAGGCTTGATTATGCTCCGAGGCTTTGTGGTACCAAACCCAATTAGTCTCGTTGGAGTGTTGTTGAGTGTTGTTTTAATCAGGCGGTCAGAGCCTGCTGTGTGTCATGAGAGCATTTTGTTTCTTGGCAGTGGACTCTCAATTAAACCTTGTCATGCTCTCATGCTGGTTTGGATTTAAGTCTTTTAAAAGTAATTTCTGAGTGAGTCTACCACCCCTGTACAAACGTCTCTGAACTGCATATTTGGAGATAAAGACGAAAGCGTCTTCAGAGCAGATTTGGATCTCAGTGATCACTCTGTGACTCAGATGTTGTCCTGTTTCCCCATGCTTCTCAAATGAAGTCGCAGCTCATTCATTGCAAGTTCTCTTGAACAGGTGACGATCTTCCTGCACTTCCTGTGGGTGGGGCCCCTCCAGGCAGCGGTGGTTGTGGGACTGCTGTGGTCAGAGATCGGTCCATCGTGCTTGGCGGGCATGGTGGTCCTCATGTTCCTGATGCCCACGCAAACCATGTTTGGAAGGCTCTTTTCTAAGTTCAGGTAACACACTCACTCACAAAATCCAGATATAAGAGTCAAGCTGCAGTGTTTCCCACAGAATTAGATTCTGAGTGTGGTGATAGCTGACTGGGGACTGCGTCTGTGAGCATTTAGAATTTTTATTTATGTTGATTTTGCCTGTTGATGTTGCAAGCATGAAATATTGATGGATGATGATCATACTGGTGATTTGGCTCCCGATGAGCAGTCTTTTTGTTTGAGGACGAAGGAGAAGCGATTTAGCAAGTGTTCTATTGGTCAAGTCTTTTCTCTGTACTTGTGAGTTTGTAGTCACACACTAAGATTTTAGACGGCTGGGGATCTTGCAGGGTCACCATTTGCAAGACTGCAGCTAGATTCCTCTCTGGGATTATTCCCCGTCCTGCTCCTGATGGAAAATATCACGCCAAATTCCCTTTAAGAAATATGACGCATTAACATTTTGCAAAAACACATAACTCCAGAAACACAAGTTTGTGTCACACAGTTGTTACGGTTACAGGCTATTTAACAGGCCGGGCGTGCGCCGTGGGTGCTCAGCAAAGAGGGAGACCTCCGTGTTTGAGACGGGAGCGGGAGGCGGGAGGTCTGACGCTTCCAGCGAGAGGAGAGGGAGACATAAAACAAAATAAGATAAAATAGGAAAAACCTGTCTCCCTCTTT